>NC_044390.1:47565064-47903286 GCF_006542625.1 Nomascus leucogenys | reverse complement strand
ACTATTGCAGCTATAAGGCGAACTGGTCTGAAGGCACAATTAACACCCAAAGGAGAGAATCTCTGAGAAATAGACCTGGAATCCTGAGGACATTTTGAATCTCTGGACCGAACTGTACCTGAAGCCAGCCCATATTTAGAATTTTCGTTTCCATCCATTTGAGTTTTTAGGCCAGTTTAGATTGGGTTCCCTGTCACTTGCAACTGAAATAACTGAACATCTAGAGGTTGGCTATAAAGCACTTTTCCCAGCAATCATCTCTGGGTGGCCAAAATCATGATGTTGTTTTATAACTTCCTTTCCCTGGCCTTAATGCTTGAATTTCTCTCTAATATGCTTGGATTACATTTTAGAGAAGATAATAAAGTTATTTTTATCTTGATATGATATTACTTGTCTTCTCTACTTAGGTGCCCTTCAAACCCAGGGGAAGGCTCCACCTGGATGTCCTAGGAGCTCTGACCCGCATGGAACTTGCCTGCCAAGGCACCTTGCTCTGGAACTTTACAGCCTTACCGACTAACACTTGTGTATTAATTACACCTTTTTGTTTTCTGTCTTGGAACTTGGCAGATCCTAGAGAGCCTACCCCTCCTAGGGCTAGCCAATGGCCGGAGATAGTAAATCAGCATCCCTTTCATATGAAAACCACCAAATGCAGAGCCCACATCCCCCAAGGTCCCCTTTATCAGACTTGCATGGGCTTATATACTTTGGGCCACTATTTCCTTTCCCTGATCGTCCCAGGGCCAGGCGCCTGTAGCCCAGAGGCCTCTGAAAGTACTAGAACGAGCCAATCCTAAGCCCCAGGTCTGCTTACCCCGCCCTGCCTTGCCTTTTCCATGGGAACCACAGTAAAGGCTCTGGTCTCTGTTTCTCCCTTGCTCTCCCTGCCTCCTGACCGACTTTGGTGCCTCCCCAGGAGGCCCTGCATGGCCTGCCTCCCACTTTGGGAACTGCGAGTGAAACTGCCTTTACAAAATCTGACAGTAAGAGGCTCCATCTTGCTTCCACCCTCCAAACTGTCCTTGGTCATTCCTGGGCATAGGCCGAGTTAATTTTGGGAGGAATTATACTTTCTAGTTTAAAGCAAGAATGATAATAGCTCTTCCCCAAACTAAACCACCTTTGTAAAACTAATGAAAATCCACAAGATTAGGATGATGAGAGGGACCTGAATTCTGCTAAGACACAGGCATAACTAAATGATAACCAGTCATTGCTCCAGAAGTCACAAGATCTGTAACTTCCCCAATTACTCCTGCAGGTAACATCACTATTGTAGAACCTGAGCCTGGCCTTTGGAGATGTCTTTTCAGACCGTAAAATGTGAAGTAGAGATTGCTCTTCAAAGAGACTCTCCTCCCCATCTAATTAAGAACAAATAGTAACTTCTCTTAGAAGCAAAATTTATACAAAGACCTGTGCTAACATTTTTAAATATCTGCTAGCTGTAATAAAGAAATCAATATACTTTGTGTTCTTAGCTCCCACAATTTAGCCTGAATATTTGCCCTGGCATGCTTATACTGCTCCAAGCAAGCATCAAGTCATAGCCTGTCCCTCTTCCTTATTTGGAGGTGTTTTTACCTTTCTCCGCATTCCACAAGTTACTTCCTCCTTCCTTTGTTCTCCTCTGCCTTTGCCTCTTTTGAAAAGTTCCAAGTTGCTAGCCATTGGGACAAATACAAAATGTGAGGTCTCATTCCAGCCAATGGAAACCAGACACAGCAGTAGGGTGGACATGTCAGGTTATAAATGACCCCGTCTCCTTTGTTCGGTGTACTCTCATGGCAAAACTGCTGGTGAGTGTACCTTTTCTGCAGAAAGTAAAATTGGCCTTGCTGAGAGAATTAAATTTGTGTTCAAGTGCTATTTCTTTGTGGCACTGGGGAACAAGCATTCTATTTTTAAATAAACACTTTTACATATAACAAGGCTTTTGCATTTCCCAGACCAGATGACTCCACCCAGACCTGTGGCTCACAACTCAACAGGTCCTGTGGCCCCACCCAGATGCAAATGCAGCACACGAGGACTGTTTTCCATATTCCTGTGATTTCATTCTTAACCAATCAACAGTCCCCCTTCCTAGCCCCTGCCCACCAAACTATCCTTGAAAAACCCTAAACCCCATGAGCCTTGGAGAGACTGATTTGAATGATAACTCCATCTTCCACTTGGCTGGCCTTGTATCAGGTAAACTTTTTCTTTATTGCGATGCTGTGGTCTCAGTGAGTTGACTGATCTGTGCAGCAGGCAGGAAGAACTGGTCAGGGAATTACAGAAGTAACAAACTATCATTTTAATGGCAATCCTCTTCTGATCCATTGATCTCACCATATCTAAATAATAATAATAAAGCTCACATTTTAAAACAACGTTCATCTGTTAGGTGCTACACACTCCACAGGGTGCTCAGACAGACCCCGTAAAGCCACCAGTGACACGTGGCTCCATGCTCAGCCATCGGTGCTTCTTTGGATGCCCCAGTTGCAGGGAAAATCCTAGACATACCAATGACTTTTCTATATATAATATTGATATAGGAGTTAAGAAGAAATTATTTAGGCAGATAGTAGGAGTAAGGAAGACCTTCGCAAGGTTTTCCTTTTAATAAAAAGCAGCCCCCAAATCATTTTCTTTTCTAACAAAGAGCAGCCTGTAAAATTGAGCTACAGGCGTAGATAAGCAAGCTGGAAGCTTGCACAAGTGAAAGTCTGCAGCTGTGCCCATAGGAAAAGGCTACCTGGGGCTAGGCATATTCAAAATGGCAGCTCCATGTTCCCTTCTCTTTGCCAGCCACGTGTACAGTGAGGAGTAGAAAAAATGGCCCAGCCAAGTGGAAGGTTCATTTGCATAAGATTAGGCTGGGGTGACCAGCCTTTTCCACATGCTATGTAAATGTCACACCTGGTGGAACCAATCTGTGGGCCCTATGTAAATCAGGCACCACCTCCTCAAGCCTGCCTATAAAATCTAGTACAGTCTGCCTGCCAGGGGGCCAGATTTTCCTTTCAGAAGCCCTTCTCTCTCACTAGGAAGAGAGCTGTTCCCCTTTTTCTTTGGCCTGTTAAGCCTCTGCTCCTAAACTCACTCCTCATGTGTGTCTGTGTCCTTAATCTCCTTGGCATGAGACAATGAACCCCGGGTACTTACCCCAGACAATGACGCCACTTAAATGTATTTTTGTAATTGGTATAACGTTTAGCAAACAATGGGCACTTAACCAAGGCACACTGGTTATTTGATAAAGCAGGCTAATCAGGCCACACAAAAGCCACAGTCACTCTATAATATATTGCTGGAGGGGTCTCTGATAGTTTCTAGATCAGGATTTATAGAGTGCCTTTTCCATTAGACGTTATGAGGGCCTATCTTAAGCTGGGTTCCCCTAGAAGCAAGCCTGAAACAAGGGTTTGCATGCCACGTGGCTGATTTGGGAGGCAATTCCAGAAAGCACAGAAAGGAAGTGGGAAAGTGAAATAGAGAAGAGTGCCCACACCAGGAATATTGGTGAGCAACTGGGGCTCAGTCCCCTGGGGACCTCTGAATGGCAGTGTAGGGCAGTCATCCTCGTACACGGCACATAAAGAATCCCCTGGAGGGGTTGTTAGAGTCTGTGCCCTACCCCAGAGTTCCCGATTCAGTGGTTCCAGGTGACATGGCCACTGCCGGGCCCAAGACCACACTTGGAGAACCACAGGCTCACACTGTACATGACAGTTGCCTCTACCCATCCCCAAGGAACAAGAAGTTTTTTAACTTTTATTTTAGATTGAGGGGTACATGTGCCCCTCAGGTACATGTTCGTCATATAGGTTTGTTACATATGTAAACTTGTGTCATGGGGGTTTTTTGTATGGTGTATTTCATCACCCAGGTATTACCCTAGTACCCTGATCCTCTATCTCTTCCCACCCTCCATCCTTCAATAGGCCCCAGTGTGTGTTGTTCTGCTCTGTGTGTCCATGTGTCCTCATAATTTAGCTATCACTTATAAATTAGAACATGTAGTATTTGGATTTCTGTTCCTGGATTCGTTTGAAGCTTGGGTATCTATCATCCAAGTAATTTTCATTGCTGGTGGAGGGCAGCCCTCAGGGGCAGTGGCTCTGTAGCACTGGTGGCCTGTCTCTGTATGGGGGGAGAGAAAGTCCTTGCACAGAGAAGCTGGCGCTTGCAGTAAGGCACCATGAGCTCACCTGGAGAGAGTCAGTATGGAGCCGTGTGGGAACGCCGGCAGTGTCTGTTACAGCACCCTGCTGTGATGGTTAATTTTATATGTCAACTCGACTGGGCTACAGTATTCCCAATTAGCTAGGAAAACATTATTTCTGGTTGTGTCTATAAGGGTGTTCCCAGAAAAGGCTGGCATTTAAATCAAGCAACTGAGTAAAGACTGTCTTCACCCATGTAAGCAAGTATCACCCAACCCATTCAGCACCAGAAGAGGATTTAAAAAACTGAGGAGGGGGGATTTGCTTTCTCTTCTTAAGATGGGATATACACCTGCTCCTGCTCTTGGACACTGGAGCTCCTGAGTCTTGGGCCTTTGATTAGAACTTGTATTAGTTTGTTCTCACACTGCTATAAAGAACTACCTGAGACTGGGTAATTTATAAAGAAAAGAGGTTTAACCAACTCACAGTTCCACAGACTGTACAGGAAGCACGGCTTGGAGGCCACAGGAAACTTACATCACGGTGGAAGGCAAAGGGGAAGCAAGCTCGTCTAACCATGGGCAAGAGAGAGCGCAAAGGATGCTACACACCTTCAGACAACCAGATCTCGTGAGAAGTCACTCCCCATCACAAGAACAGCAAGGCAAGGGGGGAATATGCTCCCATGATCCAATCACCTCCCACCAAGTCCCTCCTCCAACATGGAGAATTACAATTCAACATGAGATTTGGGTGGGACACAGAGCCAAACCATATCAGAACTACACCCTAGCTTTCCTGGGCCTCCAACTTGTAGGTGGCAGACTGTGGGGGCTTCCTAGGCTCCACAGTCATGTGAAACAGGTCTCTTATATTAAATATCTCTCTCACGGCTAGGCATGGTGGCTCATGCCTGTAACCCCAGCACTTTGGGAGGCCAAGGCAGGCAGATCACTTGAGGTTAGGAGTTCGAGACCAGCTTGGCCAACATGGTGAACCCCGTCTATAGTAAAAATACAAAAAAACACAAAAATTAGCTGAGCATGGTGGTGCACACCTGTAGTCCCAGCTACTTGGGAGACTGAGTCAGGAGAATCACTTGAACCCAGGAGGTGGAGGTTGCAGTGAGCCAAGATTGTGCCACTGCACTCTAGCCTGGCAATAGAGTGAGACTCCACCTCAAAAGAAAGAAAAAAAAAAAAACAAAAACTTCCTCTCCCTCTCTCTCTCTCACTAGGTGTATATAGATAGATAGATAGATAGATAGATAGATAGATAGATAGATAGATGATAGATATAGATAGATATAGATGGATATGGATAGATAATAGATAGAGAGATAGATACATGCTGTTTGTTCTGTTTTTCTAGAGAACTCTAATACTCTACCCTAAAACAAAATTTCTGTAGTCCAAGAAGCCCCCATTCAAATCAGAACACCCAAAAGCCACAGTCACTATGTAATATAATATATAATATCCCTTTCTGGAAAGTCACAGTGTTCACTCACATAGTTCACTCACATAGTAAGTGTTCTCAGAAGTTCTGAAATGAAGAGATACCTTGAACTCAATACTTCCCAGATTTATTTGACCCTCTTTTGGAAGAAGGCAGTTTGGAAATTGTTGTTCTAGATCAGGGTTTGGCAGCTGAGTCCTGTAGGCTGAATGTGACCTGTAGCCTCTCTCTGTGTGTAAACTGTGGTTGGAATGCAGCCAAGCCCATTTGTTCCTATGCTACCTATAGTTGCTTTCAGCTGCAACAACAGAGCTGAACACTTGTAATAGAGAATGTGTGGCCATAAAGCCCAGAACATTTACAATCTGGCCCTTGGCAGAATAGTTCCAGACTAACAGACAGTGAGACTGTGACCCAAAGAGGGAAGGCATTTTGCCCAAGGTCACTGAGCAGATAGTGGTAAAGTTGGGATGAGAGTGCCTGGTTCCTGATCCTCCCCTTTTCCTGAAGCCCCTTCCACCACTCTCAGCTCTGCCTCGCAGTTCCTTTCCTTTATCCCTTGGTGTCTATCCTTGGCTTACCAAGGTGAGTAATGATCATTCTCCAGAAAGCAATCCCCGTGCTTCTGTCTAAAGGCTCCCCTGGAGGCCACTGGACCACTCACCCATCAGGTTTGTGTGAGGAGCCAGGCCTGTTTTAGGCAAGGGGATGTTTCAGGAAGCAAGACCTGGATGGCATGCTTCTGTTCTGGGTGCAGGCTAGTTGAGAATGGGAGACCAAGACTCTCTGTAAAACAAAAAAGAATATCGTTTGTGCTGAATGTTTTGGAGACAACTGTAGCAGGATGAGCCATGGACAAAACCCCCAGACACCAGGTTAAAGAAGGAAGTGGCTTTATTCAGCCAGGAGCATCGGTAGACTTGCTCTCAAGAACCGAGCTCCCTTAAGAAAGAGTTCCTGGCCCTTTTAAGGGCTTACAACTCTAAGGCGTCCATGTGACAGGATTGTGATAGATTGAGCAAGCAGGTGGTACATGACTAGGTGGGGGTGGTGAGCAAGGCAAGTATTTCTCCATACCATTGTCTGTGATCTATAGATAGCACAAGCATTAGGGTGGGGATAATGTTTAACCTACAGGCCTGGCCAGTGGCACCGATCAGTCTGTTATTTTTCAGTTTTTACTTCTTCCTTTTCTTTGGAGACAGGAGACAGTAAGAGGAATGGCCTCTCTCCTCACAATGACACAAGTAAGCCAGAGGCTGGGGACTCTGTTGAGGCTGGCTGGGAATTGATGGCCATAGGAGCCCTTTGCAAAGAGGGACACGAAGTTAAGATGCAAACCACAGAGCTAAGACACTGTGTGAAAGCCGAAGGACAAGCATCCAGGCAGGAGGAAGAGCAAGTTAAATGGGTGGAGAGGGAGCACCCTAGCAGGAGAGGAGGGAGGGAGCATTGAGTCAGGGAGGGTTGTGGCCTGACCATCGAAAGCCTTGTGAGCATGTTCAGAAATCTGTACTTTCTCCTAAGGAAGATGGGGAGCTGGTGAGTGCAGGAGCAATTCCCAGGAAACAGACTAAAATTCTAACACATGTGCAGGATTCTCCATGGACACTGATGCTCCTGGAGGCCTAGATCATGCAAGAAAAGGCACGTGCCTACCTGGGGATGCTCCAAGGGATGGTTTAAACATTCACACATCTACACCATAGATGAGGCAGCATGTGCCGTCCTTAGCATGCCCTACATCCCAGTGTGCCTGGGTCAGTCCCCACTCGCATCTGTTGCCCTGGTATTGATTACTCAGAACACCCCCATTCACTCTTAATCATGTCTCAGTTTGAATGATGAATTGTATGGCTACCTAATTATACCATTTGCTTCCACATAATTTAAGCCTCAGCTCATGAGGCCCATTACTATTGGGTCAATGGTTTATTCTGTCTTGAAATATAAATTCCTTGCAATTAATAGAAACTGTCACATGTTTATGTCTTATTTCTCCTGCTGCACTGTATATTCCCAAGGGCAAGAGATGTGTGTTTATCAGTTCATTTTGATAAAGAGCATGTATTAGTCCATTTTGTGTTATGTTGCTATGAAGGAACACCTGAAACTGGGTAACGTACAAAGAAAAGAGGTTTGTTTGGCCCATGGTTCTGCAGGTTGTACAAACATGGTGCCAGCATCTGCTTGGCTTCTGGGGAGGCCTCAGGAAGCTTTTACTCATAGCAGAAGGCAAAGGAGGATCAGGAGTGTCACGTGGTGAGGAGGGAGCAAGAGAGTGAGGAGGAGGAGGTGCCAGGCTCCTTTCAACAACCAGTGCTCCCATGAACTCATTACCACTGGGAGCACACCCCGCCATCCATGAGGGACCTGCCCCCATGACCCAGACACCTCCCACCAAGCTCCATCACCAACACTGAGGATCACATTTCAACATGAGATTTGGAGGGACAAACATCCAAATCATATCTGAGCTTTCCCACATCCAACATGAATGTAATACGCAGGCTTCGGCACATTACTGCTCATAAATGAGGTCATTTTGTCTTCACAACAAAATTATTGGAGCATGGAGAGTCATTTCCCATTTATGAACTGGAGAGGTAAAGTGAGTCACCAAGATCTCACAGCCACTAACTGTCAGAATCAGAACTTAAACTTGGGTGTGACTGGCTCCATCCCTAGGCATCTTTCTAAGCCACCACCCTGCCACTGAAGGCCTGGCTGACCTCTCTCTCAGGGCAGGTCCTGACTGCCTAATAAGACAGAGGAGAAGGCACAATAACCTTTCCTGTCTGGGCTTTCCAAATATAAAGCACCCTGTAACTGCTGAATAGTAACAGCTGTCAGCCTTGGCGGGTGATCAGGACACAGCGAGGGCTGTTGACGGTGTTGAGATTTTTATGACTGTCTTCTAATGGGTGTCAGGTCAGATGTAATTCCCTGTAATGTCAGAGCTTATCGGTCTCGCTCGAGGCAGTCAGACATGGCGCACACAGCCAGGGTGTTCTTGGCGCACGTTCAAACCATCTGAGTCTCTTCTCAGAGGGTTTTCTGAACACCAGCCCCCAGGGAGGTACACACAGAAGATGCAGGTATCCCTGGGACTAGTTGGTTGAGGGAGCCACAGCTGGGGCCTTCACCAGCAGCCTTCACCTGTAGCCTCAGGGAGGCTTGTAAGGTCCTTTGTACTCTCTCAGGGGCAGAGCCGTGGTGCCAGGGGAACCCCAGGGACCGGAGAGTCCTCATGTTCTTTCCCTCTCTCCAGAGGCAGGCTCAGAGCTGTGGCTGCCAAGCCCGTTCTCACCTTAGCTCAGCCTACAGCCACCTGGGTGACCTTGGGAAGGGCCCCAGGCAAGAGCAGTCCCTGGAGAGAGAACTGGGTTTCAATACGCCAAGAACCACTTCTCAGTCCCTCTAGGCCTCAGACTCTACCCCTGTAAGCCTTGGTGACGGGGACCACCTCACAGGGCTGCTGTGTAGTTGAAATGCCTGGGGGCTTGCACACAGTACGTGCTTAGACTAGGGGAGCCATCAGCATCCCATCATCACATCCTCACCCCCGTCAGGGGCTGGAGCTCTGAAAGAGCAGAAGGTGGGCATGGAGGAGGTGATCTCCCCCCATAAGCTGCCTTCTATGTCTCTGTCCTGGAACACCCCAAGGGGCAGGGGAACCCCGAGCTGAGAGGGTGACACACAGAGGGCTAAGTTGTCTCCTGCAAAATGCTTCCCCAGGCCCAGCTCTTCCCCTGGTTTTCTGCACCCTGCAATTAGTACACAATTAGGTTAATGAGTAAATTGGATTCGGAAGCCTGGAAAAATGATATCCTGGCCCACCCTGCTCTAAGCAAGAGCTGTTTATCAATGCCAGTGGGGTACACACATCCTCCATTCAATTCTTTGTTCATAAGTTTTATTTTTTTTTTTGCTTTCAATTAGGGAAATTTTCAAACACTCCCCGAAGTAGAGAAAATAATATAATGAACCCTCATTTTTAACAATTACACGTTTCTGTCATTCTTCTCTCAGCTGCCCCATACACATACATTTTTGAGGCAAATTCCTGACATCATGTCATTTCACTCCTAAATACATCCTTGTGGTGCCCCAGCCATCCTTGGTGCATGGTCAGGGAGGTGGGGAGAGGGGTGGGGGAGGCAGGGAGAGGGGTGAGGGAGGCGGGGAGGGGGTGGGGGAATTCTACTTCAAAGACATGGGTGACTGGTCTTGGAATGGAACCAGGGTCCAGGGCCTCCAGAACTGCTCTTTACAAACATCCCATAATGCACCTGGAGAGCAGAGAGTTAGGAGTAGATGTTGGAGGAATCTACCTTGGAATCTTATCTTGGAATCTAACACCAGCATGGAGGACATCACCCAGCCCTGGAAATGTCTGGGTGTCTGGAGGTGCATCCACGCCAGGACCCAAGAGCAAGGAAAGGAATGCGACCAACTCCTGGAACTCTAGGGCAGCAGGCTTGAGGAAGTGTGGCATCGTCACTGTGAGAGAGAGCTGGAGGCAGCCACCAGCTCCCCCTCCCTGCCCTTCTCTGCCAAAGGAAGGCCCTGCTATTTCTTTCCACACAAGCGGCTTGCAGGAGGAGCCTATTAAGAGGATGGCCGGTCCACTGAAAAAGCGGCAGCAGCTTCAGAAAGGTTAAAATGTGGCCCCCCACACAAAAAAAACTGTTTTCAGTTAAGAAAACTAGGTGTCTATGGCCATAACTCCATGTACGTGCCTGGTGTCATCTGATCTCAGAAGCTAAACAGGCTCTGGCTTGATTAATACTTGGATGGAAGAAAACAAAGTGTGCCCATTTTACAGATAAGAAAGACAAGCCTTAGAGAAATAAAAAAGTTTATCATCCATCAGGTGACAGAGGCGGCTCTAATCCAGTGATTCCTTCCCTCCTTCCTCATCTCGTCTTCCTGGTTCAAGGAATGAGCTCCCAGAGGAGGGACAAACATCCAAATCATATCTGAGCTTTCCCACATCCAACATGAATGTAATACACGGGCTTCGGCACATTACTGCTCATAAATGAGGTCATTTTGTCTTCACAACAAAATTATTGGAGCATGGAGAGTCATTTCCCATTTATGAACTGGAGAGGTAAAGTGAGTCGCCAAGGTCTCACAGCCACTAACTGTCAGAATCAGAACTTAAACTTGGGTGTGACTGGCTCCATCCCTAGGCATCTTTCTAAGCCACCACCCTGCCACTGAAGGCCTGGCTGACCTCTCTCTCAGGGCAGGTCCTGACTGCCTAATAAGACAGAGGAGAAGGCACAATAACCTTTGTTATTCCTGGGAAGAAACAGTTCTGGGTGACTGATGCACTGATCAGCTTGGTTTGGGTTTCATAAAATGCTGTGCTGGAACACTGAGTCAGTACTTCTCCCAAGTTTCCAGTCCAGAGACACGAGGAGAATGCTAAAAGCTCGAATATGCAAATGAACATTTGGACAGATTTCCTCTAGAGTTTCGGCCTCCAGGCAAATTATTTATTCCCTGCAGAAATGCATTTTTGTTTCTGCTTAACGGGTGAAAAAGGAGAAAAGATTTTTCGGGACAACCAAGCTTAGGAACAAAAGTCTCCATGGGAAATGTACTTTTCTGAAAGCAAATGTTGGCTAAACAAGGACAGTGTTGACTAAACACGTGCTCCCCTCACCCAAAGGAATGAAGTCAGAGAATCCCCCAAGCTCCAAATTGTGGGGGCAGATGGATCTCTTGGAAGTTCATGGTTCGCCTTTCTCCTGCCCAGCCCCACGCCTTAAGCGAAGTGTGGGATGGTCTCGGGAGGACACCCACAAATGTGAGTAGGAAGGTGGGAAGCAGCCTCTCTTCTAATATAGAAAAACAACTGTGATAGACAGAACAAAGCATGTGGTTCAGACGCGAGACCCTGAGCTAGCCCTGGGGAGGGAGACAGCAGCTCTGCAGCCCTTATTCTCAGGAAGCCCTGAGCGCTGAGAGACACTGTTACAGAGCCGAACTGGGGTCCACTCGCTAGGTGAGCAAAACCCGACAGCCACACTGAGGTTTCACAGCAATAAAAAGGAAAGTGTTTCTTTGCAGGGCACCAAGCAAGGAGGATCTGGAAGCTACTGCTTAGATCCTGACCTCCCGGATGGCTTGAGGGTGAAGGTGTTTAAAGGTAGGCTGGGTGCAGTGGCTGTCATCTGTAATCCCAGCAATTTGGGAGGCTGAGGCAGGCAGATCACCGGAGGTTGGGAGTTCGAGCCAGCCTGACCAACATGGTAAAACCTTGTCTCTACTAAAAATACAAAAATCAGCCAGGTGTGGTGGCACATGCCTGTAGTCCCAGCTACTTGGGAGGCTGAAGTGGGAGAATTGCTTGAATCTGGGAGGCAAAGGTTGCAGTGAGCCTAGGTCACGCCAGTGCCCTGCAGCCTGAGAGACAGAGCAAGACTGAAAATCAGTCAATCAATCAATCAATCGGTAAACTTCAGAAGAGCAGAAGCCACAGGCAAAATCAGAAATCAATATATGGAGGGTATACATTGATTTTGGCCTAAAAGAGTGGGGGCATCTTTAGGGGAGGAGCTTACAGGTGATAGGTGGATTCAAAGATTTTCTGATTTGCGATTAGCTAAGGAAGAGAAGCTTTGTTTAAAAATTGGGGGTCAGCAGAAAAACATGTTAACTGGCTAGGGGACAGGGGTGACTCCCACCAAGCCTCTCACGAATAAACTTAGAACAAAGAACAGTGTGGTCAGAGTTCTGTCTGCAGTTCCCCCTTATCCGAGGACTACCTGTCAGTGAATCCCACAGGAGTCTGCGGTGGGGTCTGGGTGTGTGAAAGAACTCAGGGACGTATGTTGAGATGTTATCTTTCATTTCTGTAGAGAAACCAAAAATCTCTGGATTATTTCCTTGGCTTTAGATGACAATTGCTTTCTTGCTTATTTACTTCTCAGGCCTACCTAGGTGCCTGGAATTTCCCTTCAAGGAACTCAGGAGTTTTCTTTATTTTCATGCTTGGGGAGGCTCATTAGGCCCCTAAGAGGGGGCCCCTTCCCCATCTCGGGACTAAAATACAATGAAGATGTTGCTCAGGTATGCTCGGGGAAGACAGGCTGGGAGGGCTGGGGGCCACCTTTAAGGAGAATTCCTAACATTGGTTGCCCGAACCCCTGATGGGACCTTGTGGTCTTGAATGAAAAGCTCAGGCGTTAGCTCTGTGTGCCCACTGACTTTTACTAAACAGGCTGCTGCCCAGGCTAGTTCAACGTGACCGCACCCCCACCCCCTTTCTTTGTGCTCCCCCATCACCCAGCCCACATGGTAGGACCTTCACTCTCATGACCAGCTCAGGCCTTGCTGTGCACTCCTGATGAAGGCTCTTGAGCGCCGTCTTCAGAGCTGCTGATAATCTGGCATTGAATGGCCAGGCTGGAGGTTGAATGCTGAATCCTTTTGAATGCTGTGATAAAGCCTGGCATGTCTCAGCACTGTCTCCTTTTGTTTTCAATCATCCTGACACTGCAGAGGCAGCTGGAGAGGGATGGATCTGTGGATGACGCCTCGCAGAGTGAAGCCGAGATGATGCAGCCACCAGGGCCAGAGGGTGAGTTTCCTAGCCCTTGCGTGTAACTGGGTCACTATTTTTAGTTGGAACCTCCAGTCAAAAATGTCAAACGGGGAAAATGAATGTGGGCTTGGCTGAGAAGAAGCCAGAGGTGAAGGTTTTGTTCCATCTCACTTAGCAGCTCACTCTGGGACTTGGAAAAGGCCTTTTCTCCGTTCTGGGCCCAAGCTTTCCGACTTGAACAGCTGACATTCTGTGGATCAGAGACCACCACTACCCCAGGGAAAAGGGACTTAGCCGTAGGAAGCCAGCAGCCTGCTGGAAAGTGCTTGCAGATGTCTGTAATGCTGAGGTTTGCACCAAGCTCTCCCGCTCTCACCTGCGAGAGTCAGAAAATGTGGCCGGGTGCAGTGGCTTACATCTGTAATCCCAGCATTTTGGGAAGCCAAGATGGGAGAATCACTTGAGCCCAGCAGTTCAAGACCAGCCTGAGCAACATAGCAAGACCCCATCTCCTGTGGGCCTAGCTACTCAGGAGGCTGAGGCAGGAGGATCACTGGAGCCCAGGAGTTCAGAGATTGCAGTGAGTCACGATGACACTACAGCACTCCAGCCTGGGCAACAGAGTGAAATTCTGTCTCTAAAATATAAAGTAAATAAAAAATTTAAAAATTCAAGAAGCAGAAAAGGGAAATGTTTAGCAGGGTCACATCTGCCACAGATTTGAACATGCTGCAGAGGAGCCCCACCTGCCACCACTCCATCAGCCAGGCCCATTGGTCCATACCTGCAGCCTCAGGACCCCCAAATCTAGAGATCCCCAGGCCATGGAAGATGCATGGGACTGAGGACTGGAAGAGAGATCAGCAAGGCAACTTCCTCATCTCCTGGCTAACTGATGGAGCTGTTGATGGAAAAATCAAACTCTGTAAGGTATTTTTCAGAGGTTTATTCTGAGCAAGTATGAGTGACCATGGCCCAGGAAACGCAGTCTTAAGAGGTCCTGAGAGAGTGCGTCCAGGACAGTTGGATTACGGTTTAGTTTTGTACATTTCAGGCAGGCAGGAGTTGCTAGTGAAGACATGAATTAATACGTGGAAGGTGTATTTTGGATCAGCCCCAAAAGGTGGAATATCTTGAAGCAGGGACTTATAGATCATCAGTGGGCCTAGAGATTCTTTAATTTGCAACTGATTAAAGGAGTAGAGCTTTGCCTAAAAATTTGGAGTTAGCAGAGAAGAATGTTTTAAGTTAAGGAAGTTTGTTAACCAAACTACTGGGTCAGAGTGACCTGTAGGGGTGCATGGCTTACCCCTTGTCTGGCGTGGCCTTAGATGCTGTTTATAATTGGTATCTTATTGTCACAAAGGGTCTGCTGTGTCAGTCTTATTATGATCTCTATTTTAGCATGAATGCCAAGCAGTGGTTTTGTCTAAACTCCAAAAGGGAGGGAGTGTAACGAGGCATGTCTGGCCTCCCTTCCTGTCATGGTCAGACACTCATTTTCTAAGATTTTTCTTGGGTCCCCTAGGCCAAGAAGAGGTACTCAGCTGGTAGGGGCTTAGGATTTTATTTTCAGTTTACAGAGAGCTATTGATAGAAACGCCTCCATGACTCCAACGGCTTGAACGAGAATTCTCTCTCTCTCAGTCTCTTTCTCAACACTCAAGGTAGAATTCTCATAAAATACATATGATGGGGCCAGGCGTGGCGGCTCACGCCTGTAATCCCAGCACTTTGGGAGGCTGAGGAGGGTGGATCACCTAAGGTCAGGAGTTCGAGACTAGCCTGACCAACATATAGAAACCCTGTCTCTACTAAAAATACAAAATTAGTGGGCATGGTGCTGCATGCCTGTAATCCCAGCTACTTGGGAGGCTGAGGCAGGAGAATCGCTTGAACCCAGGAGGCAGAGGTTGTGGTGAGCTGAGATTGGGCCATTACACTCCAGCCTGGGCAACAAGAGTGAAACTCCATCAAAAACAAACAAACAAATGAAAAACACCGTATGATGCAATACCTAGATATGTTCTGAACGTCATACTTATTAATTCTCATGTATAACATATACTCCAGGTGGTAGCAAGAATGTCACCTCAGGACAGCCCAGTCCTCACTCATCTGCAACGAAGGACTCTCATCCGTGGGGCTGGGGATAGGATTTAACTGTAGAATGTTGAATGATGATGTGAATAAATTACACAGAGACCCAGAATAAGTTATATGATGATCAGCCAACTTAATCAAGGATGTTCTTTCCATGAGTAAAGTATTTGGAATTTGTAGTATTAAGAAGGGAGGGAAGTCCATGAGATGTGGCTGTGGTGAAGTGGTATATCATGTCCCTGGTTCTGCTTGTAACTGTGAAAGCCACTGCTTTTTTTTTTTAACTTGTCTCCTTCACAGAGAAAGTGAAAGCTCACTTGAGCATGATCATAGCTCACTGTAACCTCTAACTCCTGGGCTCAGGTAATGCTCCCACCTCAGCCGCCACAGCAGCTAGAACTACAGGTTTGTGCCACCATACCCAGCTAATTATTTTATTTTATTTTTATTTGAGATGGGGCTTTGTCATGTTGCCCAGGCTGATCTGGAACTTCTGGCCTCAAGCAATCCTCCTCCCGCCCTGGCCACTCAAAGTGCTGAGATTATAGGCATGAGCCACAGTACCTACTCAAAAGCTTCTTAAATCAGATCTGGGCTGGAACTGGGCTCCAAAATGTGGGAACTAACACATGTTTTATCAGGCTGCCAGCTGAAGGGACTTTGCTGAATTTGTGTTCTCAAGACCCTGGGAGTGACAGGTCTCCTCCCTTCCCACCCCCCACACACCAGACACACACACACACATGCACACAAACACACACACACACACACAGAGTCACCAGCCAGGTATGCAGAGATGAGAAATGAGCTGAAGATCCACCTACTGAGGTCCTGAGACTCCTGGCCACGCAGAACATAGCTCCTATTCCCTGAGCACCTACTATGTGCCACACACAGCTCTAAGTGGCTTTGTAAAATGGCCCATTGGTCAAATTTACATAACAGGGATGTAGCACCTTCCCCCAGCTCATTTTCTAGAGAGGATGCCCCTCCTCCAGCCTGAGGAGCCTCTGTCAATGCCAGGGAGCTCTCCTCTAGTTGTAACCAAGTGGACGCTCATTCAGCCTGGGCCACTTACATTCTCTTTCTGGGGGATGGGGAACTGGGCTCAGAAATACATAGAGGCCATTGAGAGGCAGGCCCCAGCCACACAAGCTTGGGCTGGTACTTGCGGATGGGAGCTCCAGGTTTCCTACCTACAGAGAGAGGAAAATTAACCAGCAAATGTACAGAGAGGATAAGGAAGAGAGGGGGGTGTGGGATGGAGCTGTTGATCACCAAAGCTCCAGACAGATTCCAGCCCTCAGCTCCCAGCCTTCCTGAGAACCCACCTTCCCATAGCTGCACTGATACCAGGGATGTTCTATTGTACTGGGTGCTGCTGGGGGCCAGGCCTTGTGGCCTTGTTCCAGGGCCCTGTGTGCAGTACTCCCTGTCCACGGCACTTCCACTCTAATGGGTTCTGTGAGGCACGTCCATTCTTTTAAATAAATCTTTGTTTGCTGGAGTGAGCCCAAGTAGATTTCTGTTTCCTGCACCCAAGAGATGTGTCATGAAGATCAGGATGGTATGGATTTTCTCCATCTACAGAAGATGACCCAGAGGCTCCAAAGAGGTGAAAAGCGGCCTGAGGTCACCCAGACGCAGAGCTGGACATTTTATTTTTATTTTTATTTTTATTTTTAGAGACAAGGTCTCACTCTGTCGCCCAGGCTGGAGTGCAGTGGTGTGATCATGGCTCACTGCAGCCTCTACCTCCTGGGTTCAAGCCATCCTCCCACCTCAGTCTCCCCTGTAGCTGGGATCACAGGTGTGTGCCACTGTACTCAGCTAATTAAAAAAAAAATTTATAGAAACAGTGTCTCACTTTGATGCCCAGGCTGGAGTGCAGTGGTTCAATCATGGCTCACTACAGCCTCAATCTCCTGAGCTCAAGCCGTCCTCCTGCCTCAGCCTCCTGAAAAGCTGAGAATACGGGCACTCACCGACATGCCCAATTTGTTTTAATTTTTCTACAGGCGAGGTCTCTCTATGTTGCCCAGGCTGATCTCCAACTCCTAGGCTTAGGTGATTCTCCCACCTTGGCCTCCCAGAGTGCTGGAATTACAGGTGTGAGCCCTGGCACCTGGCTTTGAGCTGGATTTTGAAAGCAGCACATCATCTTGAAGCCCACTTGCTTCCCACAGGGCTGTCATTGCCTCCTAGGGGCTAAAAGAGTTCATTCTGCCAAAAGAGTTCAGGGCCCTGCACCCAGGGTAACCCCTGGGGTCAATAGCAGAAACCCCAAAGAGCGCTGGGAAAGTTCTGCTCATAGCAACACACCCTCTGGGGTGTTTTGAATGCTGTATGATGTTGATTCTCACCACAGCCCTGCTGGAGCCATAGCACGGGTGTTATCTCGCTTTTACAGTTGGAGAAACCCTGAGCTTAGAGCAGCCAAGAGGCCGGGTGCAGGAGGGGTAGGACTCCACCCAAGACTCCTGACCTCTGCTCTTTTCATCTCCCAGCAATACTTTAAATCTGCACCAACATTTTACACCATCTCCTCTGATCCCTTCCCTCCTTGGGCTGTTTGCTCTTTCTTCTTGGCCCAGTCTCCTCTACAAATTTGCCACCCAACTTCTCAAATATTTTTCACCCCTTCCCAGTGAAGCACCCGTCTCCCCTAAAGTCAGGCTCCCCTTGTCTTCCTCACACACTCTCTTGAAACACACCCCAAACCAACCACTGTGTTCTCCCCTCTCCTAAACCACTCATCCTAGTGCCTGGTACCCCCATCAGTGTCACCGTCTCCACCTAATGGCCAGGAGAAACCTGAAGTCAGCAGTGGCTTCAGTCTCTTTCCACGTCATTCACAACATGTCAGCATCACTGGCGAAGTTTCTGTCCAATCCAACCACTTCCATTGCTTCAATGTATCTCTGTCCTGTCTCAACTCGATGGCTACTGTGGCCTCCGGAGAGGTCTTTCTGCTTCCTCCATTGTGGCTGAGTCTATTCTGTAAACAGCAGCCAGGGGCATCCCCGTGCATCCTTTGGATAAAAGCCAGGCTGGCACCAGGTGCAGTGGAATCCCCAGGGTGATGTTCTCCCAAGACCAGCACGGAGTGTCGGGAAAGGCTCATGCTAAAATGCTGATTCCCAGCCCTGAGCCCATCCCTGTAAGTCAGAGTGGCTTAGGAGGGGGTGGGAATTGTTTAAGAAGGTCCCAGATGATTTTTCCGCACGCCAAATGTTGAGGGCCATGAAGGATTCTGACAGGTGAGGAGGAAGGGGGTTGGAAGGAAGGAACTGGAAACTGCCCTCGGTCCCTGCAGCCACTGAACAAAGCCAGAATCTAAGCTCCCGGGCTGGGGCTGAGAAGCAGCTGAGGGTCAGGAGCCCAGCATCGAACATCCGGCCCTACCACTGCCTGGATGTGCAGGCTCCAGCTGAGAGACTCTCTTCGAGAAACCCAGGTTCCAAGTCACAAAACGAGATAATGACATCTGCCTGGCAGGGCTGCCGTGTGGATTAATACCTTTGCAGTTTACCCAGCACTTAGCACAGGTGCTAAATGCCTCACAAGTGTGGGCATTATGGTAATTAGTGATGTGTCTTCCCGAAAACATCAGTGATTTTCTGGTTGATGGATTTACATAACTTGAAGGCCAGTGGGGCTTCCCTGTGGAATGTGCCTCGGATTCCCAAGTAACATTATTCTCCGTTACCCTCTCCTTGCGCACACACCCCTAACACACATATGTACATATGTACCTGCACACATACACCCGCCTAACTCACATATGCACCTAGCACACATAGACACATGCACATTCACACATACACCTGCCTGACACACACACACACCGAGCACACATATGTACACATACAGACATATACCCACCTAACACACACACACCTAACACAAATATATACACATACACATGCCCACCTAACTCACACACACTCCTAACACACATATATACACATACAGACATATACCCACCTAACACACACACACCTAACACAAATATATACACATACACATCCCACCTAACTCACACACACTCACTAACACATACACCACTACACACACTCCTAACACACATATACATACACACATACACCCACCTAACTCACACATACCCCTAACACACATATATACACATAAACCCACCTAACTCACACACACACCCCACTAACACACATATATACACATACACCCACTTAACTCACACACACACACCTAATGCACATATATACACATACACACATACACCCACCTAACTCACTCACACACCCCTAACAAAAATATATACACATACACCCACCTAACTCACACACACACCTCACACACATATATACACATACACACATACACCCACCTAACACGCACACACCTAACACACATATACACATGCACATTCACACATACGCCTGCCCAATTCATATACACACTACTGGCACATATATATACACATATACCTGCACATACATACCCATCTAACTTACACATACACCTAGCACACACACATAGACGCTCACACAGCCCTCGATACACACCTATCCACAAGCTCCATCTCAGTCCCTGTGAGGCTCCCATTGCGCCCAGCACTGTGTGTGGTGGGGAAGGACTTGGTGAGTGTCTGGAGTGGGAGGCGCTGGCCCCTGGTCTGGGTGCCAAAGGCTGGCACTCTGCTTCCCTCTCTTTAACTCCTCAGGGACCAGGAAATCCTGCCTTTCACTTTCTGGGGCTTCCTAAGTGCTGTGAGTGGTGCCACCTACTTAGGAATCAGTTGGTTTCATTCTTCTGACAACAGTTTGCTCTAGGTCATTTTGGGGCTCCAAATAAAAGATTTTCTTTACTTTTTGGCAGGGAGGGACATTTCACTTTTTAAATCAGCTTTCTGAAGTATAATGTCCATAGAATCACCTAGAAGCATACAGCGCAATGATCTTGACAGATACCAGCATCCTTGGAACCACTGCCAACACCGACGTCTCAAACCATCCCATCTGCCTGGTGCCCTGAAGCGTCTCCGTTCAATGGCAGGACCAGCAGAGATTCAGTGGTCACAAGGTGAGTGAGGCAGCCTGGGTCTGGCTCCTGGCCATTAATTTTAAATAATTTACATTTAACTTTGAACCACCACACCTGGCCATATTGGATAGTGCAGGAGGAATAAACTCACGGACACATCCTTCTGAGGGGTCTACTGTGTGCCCCCCTCCAAGCGGAGCGTGTGGGAACAGAGAGGAGCATCTCTGCCACAGTGGGTGGCAGTCTGCTTGTGAGATATTTTATTTTCTTGAAACAAAAAAGACAAAAGGATGCATGGTGTAAAAACTGATCGTCAGGCTAAAATCAGAAAACCATTAGTGGGCAACATAGCACAGAGAGGGATCTGCCCAGGCCACACGTGTGCAGTGCCAGGGCTTGGCTTCAGACCCTGATGTCCACACCCAGCCCTGCCTATTACACAAAGTCGGACAGAGCTGTGGGCCAGCGGCTGGCAAAAGGCCTTGGGGCAACCAGAACTCTCCATCGGGGCATTGCAGTCTTTAAGAGAAGGTGGGAACTGCTGCATTTGCCCCGCCCTGGATCTCAGCCCAGGAAATCCACTGTCATGGAACAACAGTCTTAGGAGCTTTCTTACCGAGACAGCAGGAAGCTTCTAAACACATCAGTGGTGAATGCCAGGCGGGTCTCTGGAACTTTTTCATCTTGGAAAACTGAAACTCTCTACTCATTGAACACCGTACACTTGATTGAGAGAGTAAATTGTATGTGTTTTTGCCAGCCTCTTCCTGAAGGCGGACATTTATCTCGATCTGTATTTGAATTCTTTATCTATGTTTAAATTTTATATGAGATTGAATTCATGTGTATGTGAACTAAAATGAAATTAAAAAGTCAAACTACAAAAAAGGGGATATTTTTATTTAAAAAGACAACGGTCACCCCATAATCATACCTTGTGCCCCCCCTAGACTGGCATGAGGCAATCCACCATTTGTAAGCATAGACTTGGGGTCGAGGTCCCCACTCCACCCCTTCTTTAACTTCTCTCTATCTCAGTTTCCTCATAGAAAAATAAAAGCCCTGACTTCATAAGACCATGGTGATGATTTACTCAGTAAGGCACTCAGCACAACATCTGATGCAGAGTAAAAATTAATGCATGTCTAATGTGTACTATATTCCAGCCACAATGTTCAGCTCTTCATATAAACATCAACCCTCCAAGGTGGATGTGATGATTAGTCCTACTCTCAGGATGAGAAAACTAAGGCATATGATTAAACTGCCCGGTGCTAATAAGTAATTGCACCGGGATTAAGACTCAGGCACCCTGATTCCAGTGCTGTGTTTTTAACCATTAGAGTTAAGTGCCTGTATTTGTTTCCTAGGTCTCTGTAACAGGATTTATTTATTTATTTATTTGGGTAAGGGTCTCACTCTTTTGCCCATATGGGAGAGCAGTGGTGTTATCCCAGCTCATGACAGCCTCAAACTCCTGGGCTCAACCAGTCCTCCTGCCTCAGCCTCCCAAGTAATTGGGATTACAGGCATGTGCCAAAACATCTGGCTTTTTTTTTTTTTCCAATTATTTGTAAAAACGATATCTTGCTTTTTGGTGCAGGCTGGTCTCAAACTCCTGAGTGCAAGCGATCCTCCCACCTCGGCCTCCCAAAGTGCTGGGATTACAGGCATGAGCCACTGTGCCCAGCCAGGAATGGATTTTCTCACAGTTCTCGATGGCAGAAGTCTGACATCAAGGTGTTGGCAGGGCTGGGTCTCTCTGAGGCCTTTCTCCCCAGCTTACAGGTGGCCGCCTCCTCTCTCTGTCTTTCCTTGTCTTCCTTGTGTCCACAGCTGTGTCCAAATTCCCCTTTCTCATAAGGACATCAGTCATGTTGAATTAGGGCCCTCCCTCCTGACCTTGTTTTAGCTTAATCTCTGTAACTTAACCCTTAACCTCAGTAAAGATCCTATCTCCAAATGTGTTCACATTCTGAGGTCCTGGGGATTAGGACTTTGAAGGGGTTAAAACAGGATCTTCTGGCATATTGACAATTTCAGCTAAAGACTCTTGAGAAACAGCAGGTGCAAAAAGATCACAGTGACCTCCATGCTGTACCTTGAGATGAAATTCCAATGAGAAAGGTGCCCTCTCCACTCTAGAAGGGAAAGCAACGTCCTTATCTTCGGAAGCGAAAAGTCCAAACAGAGAGCATACTGCGAGTACCTCATTAGCATCGCTCCCTCCTCTAAGCTTCCCCGCAGACTTCAGTTGCTTCTTCACAGCGCTGCTGTTTGTCCCGTCCAATCTCTGAGTAACTGACTCCCTGCTTCTGTGGGTCTTCATTTCTGCTGGAGGGCTCCCATGCTACATAAACCCTGCATTACGTTTTTCTCCTATTATTCTATGTTATGTCCATTTAATTCTCAGGCCCAGCTGGGACCCTAAGAGGACAGAGGTGGAGTTTTTCCACCCCTACAACTTTACCCAATCACAATTCAGTCCTAACAGTGCCTTTCTCTGGAGGGGCTCTGCCAGCATGAATTCCTTTACGGGTGGAAGCCTCACAGTCCAGTCTACCAGTGAGGTCCACATGGGATTGGCTGGGGGGAGCTACGAAGTCAAGCGGCGTCAGGTACAGAGAAACATAAATCCCATATCCAAGGGCCGGGAGGCCGAAGAGCAAACCACGCACAGCCGGCTGACTTAAGGGTAACGAAGCCTTCCTGCAGGAGGTGAATTTGGCACCAGGGATATGTTTTTAGGCCCTGAGTGGAGGATCTGGGTTTCAAACTGGACTTTTGAAAAACACACTCGTATCGTAGAAAGGCCTGCGGGTTTGTTTTAATCACTTCTCAGAGCTATGCTAGGCGTTCGCAGCTCAGGATCCCCAGTTTTGCCTAATAAAAAAAAGTAATTACATCATATTACAGATAATTTGATTGTGACTGAGACAATAATTGAGTTAAAAAGCTTATTGTAACAGACACATCAGATTGGCAAGGAGGAAGCTCGGCTTAAATACAAGCAGTGTTGATAGTGGAATTAAAGGATTGTCAATGCAGTTAATCCAATAGTAATTATTTTCTGAACATAAATTCCTGAGTATCGAGGACACAATTATATCTACAAACAGTCATAAGAAAATAATTACTCCACGTTCCACCTGAAGCAACAGTCCATAAGAGCTCTGGTGCCACTCTCCAGGAAGCCAGGCTCTTTCCATCAGAAACTCACGGCTGATGCCAGTACTGAGAAAAGGGCTCTCAAGCACTGCGGGACTCACCAGGCAGCCTTAGGACAGGCTTTCCAAGTGCGATTGCTCTGCCCGTGTGACGCCCAGGCCCACCGTGTATATGACCACCCCAACAGGCCGACGCTTAAGACACGCCAGAGGATGAACACGCACGTCTTTTCGTTCACAGACTGCAGTCGCCAGCCTCACCCCCTGGGCCACCCACCCGCCCCCGCTGGACTGACAGCCTTCCCGTACCATCCAGGGGCCATGGCCTACTTTGTCAACCCTCCCTTGCGAAGATCCTCATCTTCCTGCCATGCCTGCCCAGCCAGACTCTAGCCCTGCATCAGCCAGACCCACTGGTAGATGTCGGGGCGATCTCACACTGGGTCCTGGAGCTGCCCAGGAAGCTCACTGTCCTCCTGTGCGCTCCTTCGCTCTCCTTGGCCACTTGCTCACCTGCTGAGCTTTCCTCTCTCCAAAGCGACTCCATCTCCCACTCCAGATCCTCTCCATCCCAATCCACAGCGGGCATGGCATAAAGGAGAAGCCCCAGACAGGAACTTCTTCAACTTCTGCCTCTGGCCCTCAACGTCGCCTGCAAACAATGTCACCTGTAAAGCTCTTCTGCTTGGGTTTTGTCCTAAGGAGGTGCCTGTTCTCCTCCTCACTCAGGCTGGCTCCTCACAGTCTCCAATCCTGTCCCATCCTGATTCCTTTTCAGGCTTCCTATGTGGGCTTCAGTGCCCCCCACCTCAAAAGCTTATTCCCTCAACTCCACGGGCACCTCAGTCAAACTTCGGAAGATCTCCCTCCTTGCTCAGGGCAGCCTTTTTGCACCCTAGCCTCTGTCTCAGCATCCGCTAGCAGCGCTCTCGCAGCAGGAGCCGCCCTGCTCTTCTCACCAAGACGCTGCCAGTGTAGCTGGGCCGGAGCCCTGCACCGCGCTGGAGTCCCGCTCTCCCCAGAGCCCCGGCCCTGCTATGTGCTGCTCCTCCCTTTCTCTGCAACTCCCTCCTAGGCCTCTGAGGTTCTTTCTCATGGCTGCTCCATAAAACTTGATGATGGCCAGTGTTCCACTTCTATCCCAGCCTCTTTGCTTCCACCTTATGGTATTCTCCCTGGTGATCAAATCCTCCCTGAGTTTTAAAATATATTGATGCCCCCAGGTCTGTATCTCCAGGCTGAATCTGCATCCTGAGCTCAGCTTGTCTGAATGCTGTGCCCACTGGGTTCTCTCCTGCGGGCTTGCTCTCTAGGTTTCTCTCTCTCTCCCACTCTCTCTCTCCCCCTCTCCCTCTCTCTCTTTCCTTCTCTCTCTCTCCCTTTCTCTCTCCTTCTCTCCCTCTCTCTCCTCCTCTCGCTCTCTCTCTCTTCTCTATCTCCCCTCCTTCTCCCTCTCTCTCCCTCTCTGTCTCTCCCCTCTCCCTCTCTCCCTCTCTCCCTCTCTCTCTCCTCCTCTTTATCTCCCTCTCTCTCTCCTCCTCTCTATCTCTCTCTCTTTCTCTCCCTCTCTCTCCCTCTCCTTCTCTCTCCCTCTCTCTCACTGTCTCTCTCCCTCTCTCTCAATTTCTATCTCCCTCTCTCTCTCCCTCCCTCTCCCTCTCTTTCCTCCTCTCTTCTGTCTCTCCCTCTTTCTCTCCCTCTCTCTCTCCTTTTCTCTCTCCCTCCCCTCTTTCTTTCCCTCTCTCCCTCTCTCTCTCCTTTTCTCTCTTCCCCCCTCTCTTCCCCATCTCTCCTTCTCTCTCCCCCTCTCTCTTCCCCCTCTCTC
The DNA here is from genome assembly GCF_006542625.1 of Nomascus leucogenys. Classification (NCBI taxonomy): domain Eukaryota; kingdom Metazoa; phylum Chordata; class Mammalia; order Primates; family Hylobatidae; genus Nomascus; species Nomascus leucogenys. The sequence continues at coordinate 47,877,987 of NC_044390.1, read as the reverse complement.
CCTCTCTCTCCTTCCCTCTCTTTCCTTCTCTCTCTCTCTTCCCCTATCTCTCCTTCTCTCTCCCCCTCTCTTCCCCCTCTCTCCCTCTCTCTCCTTCCCTCTCTTTCCTTCTCTCTCCCTCTCTTTCTCCTCTCCTCCTCCCTGTCCTTCTCTCTCCTCTTTCTCTCCTCTTCCTCTCTCTCTCCTCCTCTCTTTTTCTCTCCCTCTTTCTCTCTCTCTCTTCCTCTTTCTCTCTCCTTCTCTCTCTTTCCCTCTCTCTTCCTTTCTCTCTCTCACCCTCTCTCTCCTCCTTTCTCTCTCTCCCCTATCTCTCCCTTTCTCTCTCTCTCCCTCTCTTTCCCTTTCTCTCCCTCTGTCTCTCCTCTCCCTCTCTCCCTCTCTCTCCCCTGCTTTTCTTCTCTCTCCTCCTCTCTCTTCTCCTCTTTCTCTCTCTCCCCATCTTTCCCTATTTCTCTCTCTCTCACCTCTCTTTCTCTCTTTCTGTCCCGCTCTTTCTCCCTTTATCCTCCTCTTTCTCTCTCTCCCTCTCTTTTCCTCTCTGTCTCTCCTTCTCTCTCTCCCTTTCTTTCCCTCTCTCTCTCCTCTTCTCTCTCTCTCTCTCTCTGTCTCTCTCTCTCTCTCTCTCCCCTTCACCCCCACCAATTTTCTTCTGACATTTTCTAGTCTGAGGTTGCCTTACTCCATGTGCTTGGAGAAGACAATGGCAACATAGGATTCTGCACGTAAGGATTTTCCTAAGGGAAACAGAGTTGGAAGAAAATGGAGGGAAAGTGGGAAAAGCCTGGAGAATCATCAAAAGGAGGTGCAAACCTGACCCTAAGTGAAGAGAAGTGGGAGGGAAGCTTGGGTGGGAGCCACCTAGACCACGGTACAGTCTAGGGAACGTCCCCCAAGGCCGTCAGGGAAGCCTCCAGCCAAAATCAGCCAGCAGAGGGGTGCCTTCTCCCAGTCTGCCAGGGTTTGCCTGTCTTGGGAGCTCTGCCTGGCTCAGGCATGGGCTGGGAGCAGCTCCTGGGAAGCTTTGGTGTAAACGCTGCTCAGAGCACAGAAGCTTGGTCCAGATCCCTGATGTTGGAGATCTGCCAGGCGCATTCCCAGGTCACGGTAGCGAACCAGCCCCACTGACACAGGATGCTTCCTGCAGGGCTGCCTGGACACACACTCACCCCCAGTGCTGAATCCAACGGATTCTTTCTGTACTCACTGACCGTCCTCCTTCTCCATGGAGGGGCTTAGGCTCCGGGCCCTAGGAGAGCCAGGCTAAGGGAAGCGGTGGGAAAACATGAAATTGTTTGAGGTAGGGGGACATGGAGGGGGTGGATGCTCATTGGCTGAAGCTGAGGGGCAGGGTAATGCAGGAGGGGCAAGGAATGGCCCCCAGCCACTGTGGCCTGAGGGAGGCTGCTTGCTACCTTGATGCAGCTTTTAATCTTTATCTCATTTTACAGATTAGTGTATCTCACACCTTATCATGCTGCAAGAGTGCCGTAAGCTGCAGAACTTGGCAACCACAGATTTCTGGGCTCTATTTCCAGAGAAGTTGCTTTTCTAACAAATTCCCAGTCATGCTGATACCGCCAGCCCAGAGACCACACTACTCAAATGATTTTGGTGAGAGTCACTTTGGACTCCCATCCCTAGAGGTGGCTTCTTCTTTCCTGAGGAGGACACCCAGGGCCCAGGGACATACGTATTTGCCTTAGGGAGCTCCTGGCCAGAGCCAGGCCATCCTCTCATCCCAGGTGGCTCAGCTCCCTTTGCAGTGCCTCCATCTGGGGGAAGAAAAGGGAAGAGGTGTCAAGCCCAGTCAGAGGCAGGAGAGACCAATGTCCATGCCGGTCTCATCCCTGGGGCCTGTTGTGGTCACGTTTAGTCTTGCCTCCTACTGGGGGCTGCTGAAGTTTGCCAAGGGAAGACATTCTCTTGTCATTGGTGTGACACTGCAAACTCTGCCTCCTGGGTTCAAGTGATTCTCCTGCCTCAGTCTCCTGAGTAGCTAGGATTACAGGCATGCGCCATCACGTCCGGCTAATTTTTGTATTTTTAGTAGAGACAAGGTTTCACCATGTTGGCCAATCTGGTTCCAAACTCCTAACCTCAGGTGATCCACCTGTCTCCACCTCCCAAAGTGCTCTGATTACAGGCGCGAGCCATCGCGCCTGGCCGCAAAGGGCATTTTGAAGCTCTTGGCCCCGATCAATCCCTCCATGCTGCAGATGAGGGCACAATCAAGGGCAGAGAGGGGAGAGGGAGGAGCAGCCCTTAGTAGAAACGGTTTTCTTAGTGCCTCCTGGGCACCGGTGGATATGCACATGAGCGTTTTCTCTTCCCGTTTTGCTCCAAAGCGAGTGAGATGTTTGTGCTATGGCAAATACAACACCTGTAGGAGTGTGTTATGAGTTGAACTGTGCTCCCCAAGAAAGACATGCTGAAGTCCCAACTCTCAGGATCTCAGCTGTGACCTTATTTGGAGACAGGGTGATTGAGATGTGATGAGTTGAGATGCAGTCATCCTGGAGCAGGGTGGCCCCCAGTCCATGCTCACTGGCATCTTTACAAGGAGACAGCCTTGGGAAGGCACAGGGTGGCAGGGAGCATACCACGTGAAGATGCAAGTGGAGAGGGGAGTGATGTGGCCGCCAGCCGGGGTTGGACTGCCCAGATTGTCAGGAGCTGGGAAAGGCCAGGAAGGACCCGCCTCCTGAGGCTGCAGAGAGCGCACGGCCAGGCTGACAGCTTGAATGGTTTGGACTTCTGGCCTCCAGAACTGTGAGAGGATACATTTCTGTTTGTTACAGAAGCTCTAGAAAAGTCATAACCGAAAGTGTCTGAGGAAAGGTGCCAGGGGGTTCTTGGGAGTGTCTGGGGATTCCTGAGGGTGCATGGGGATTTCTGGGAGTGCCTGAGGTTTCCTGGGACTGCCTGGGGATTCCTGGGGGTGAATGGAGTTCCTGAGGGTGCATGGGGATTTCTGGGAGTGCCTGAGGTTTCCTGGGACTGCCTGGGGATTCCTGGGGGTGAATGGAGTTCCTGAGGGTGCCTGGGGCATAGCAGGCAGGGACAGTGAATGATTGTTCTGCTGGCAGGACTGGGGGCTGGGCTGGCCACCCCAAATGTTACCCTGAGCATCTGCTCAACAGCCCAAACAGAGGGAATAATAGACCCCCAAAGATGGCTCTGTCCCTGAGCCCTAGAGGGCTGTGTGAGAGCTGCCCTCAAGGCCAAATTCTTGCCCCCTGCCTCTGTTGGTCCGTGAGCCCCAGGATCCTCTTCATGGCTCTACACTGAAGCCTGGACTTGGAAGCTGCCATCCTAAGGCCTGCATTTAATCAGGAAAACCTAAGGATGTCTAAGCCATTAGAATAAATCACACAGATGTTCCTTTTGGGGTGTTTGCAATCACTTCACACTTAACTGACGGCTTCATGGCAGCCAGTTTCATGTGTGTCCAACGGCCACATAACGACATCGCCTACTCTGTGTCTACACCACAGCAGCATGGGAGGGCTGGACGCTAAGGGTGCATCCTGCCACCTCTGCAGCCCCGGAGCCCTCCCCCAGCAACAGGGGTTCGCGGGGGCCTGGGCGTCGGATGCATGCTCGGTGCGCCTCCCCTCTCACCTCGTCATGAAACCTACGGTGGGTCCTCTCACAACAGCAGCACCCTTGCTGACCGCCTGCGGATGGGCCACTGTACCGGGCATTGTGCTGACAATGTTCACATTATCCTGTGGATTTTGCAGCAACCCTGCAGAGGGGAGCCTGAGGTTTGGAAAGGTGACATGACCTGCCTGAGGACAAGGAGTCAGTGAGTGGTGGGGCTGGGGCTCAGCCTCAGCCGTCAGGCTCCCAAGCCCTGCCCGCAAATCAGTGTGCTGGGGAGAGCAACATGGATTTGGGGTTTAGCCACCTCCGGGCTGTCTTTTTGCCCAGCACTAACCCTCGGTGTCCCCCTGTGGGCTGCAGAGGGGCTAGGGCTGGAGACAAGGTGCCCTGCCCACTGTCTCTTAGTGAGATAAATGGAAAATGAATAAATGCCCTGAGGTAAGTGGTCAGGCAGGACTTGCAGAAAGTGAAATGATTCAATAATTAGATTTTTAAAATTAATTAATGAATTAGGATTTTTTTTGAGACAAAGTCTCACTCTGTTGCCCAGGCTAGAGTGCAGTGATGTGATCATAACTCGCTGCAGCCTCAACCTCCTAGGCTCAAGGATCCCCTCACCGTCAGCCTCCTGAGTAGCTGGTACTACAGGCACATGCCACCATGCACACCTAATCTTAAATTTATTTTTAATATATTTAAGATGGCATCTTGCTGTGTTGCTCAGGTTGGTCTCAAACACCTTGGCTCAATCCATCCTCCCACCTCAGCCTCCCAAAGTGCTAGGATTACAGGTGTGAGCCACCTCACCCAGCCAATAGTAAGATTTTGCTAATGATTTTAGATGCTCCTTCAGTAGGTTCCCTCTCTAGCTTTCCCCAACTGTTGCCTTCCAGTGCAGCTGTGAAATGGAACCAGGAGAGACCCACTCCCATACCCACTCTCCAGAACTGTCTCTCCTCTCCCCATCCCTCACCCATTCAGGGCCTCCTGGAGGTCGGGTGTGCCACATGTCTACATGAGCTGTTCATAACCAGAGGGTCTGAAGTCACATGATCTGGGGTCCGGCCGCAACTCTGCCCGTTGTGAGCCAAGTGAGCTCAGAGAATTCACTTCTTCTCTCTGATCTCCACCTCCCCGTCTAGAAGATGAAGACACGAAACAGATTTCCTTCAGGGGGCTCATTGATCTACTCTACAAATATTTCAGAGCCTTTTCTGCCAGGCCCTGTTCAAGGCTCTGGGTATAAATCAATGAACCCAACAAAACCCTCTGCTCTAGCCCAAGGGAAGCGAACACCAAACAAAGTAGAGTATAGGGTTAGAAGGAAGACAAAGCGGAGGGGAGGCGTGGGGTGCCCCTGCGCAGGGAAGCCTTGTCTCCCGCGGCAGGAAATCCTGGGCTGCAGCTGGGGACCCCGGGACCGTGGGCAAGACAGGAGCACTGAGCCTGGAGAGGGAGTCCCAAGGACTTTGTTTGAGTCCCTGAACACAGCCTTGCCTGAAGGGACATCTGCCTTCCTGGTCTTTGGAATTCTTGAAGCTAATTCACTTTCCCCCACCCTTACCTGACTTTCCCTTTTTATTTAAATCAGAGTTGGTTTTCTGTCATCATCATTTGAGAGGGTCCTGGCTCAGACATGTGCTTAAATGCTTCTAGTTTGTTTTTCCTTCTATTTAGAGGGTACGATGATTTCACCGTGCACCTGCAGTGGGGGTCTGAGTCTGCAGGCAGGAGGAGAGGGCTCGCTGCTGAGTGGTGAGCGCACCTTCCTGCCCTCTCTCTGTCTGGGGAGAACCAGGCGAGGGAGGTCCAAGCCCTCACACCCATCTAGAGCTCAGCCCGATTTTCTGAGAGCACTTCCATGTCACCGTGTGCCTGTGGACTCCTTTATTAATTGCTCCTTAGAGCCTAAAACCCAGTTCTTTTATGAAAATTACAAAACCATCAAGCAGCCTGACAATGAAAATAATGCCTCCCTAGTATCAGTGTTGTAACACTCCCTCCCATGTTTCTGAGCAATACATTCATCCCTGTGACTGTGGAGCAGGCAGGAACCTGAGTGGCGTGAATAATGGGGCCCTCCACAGCCTCCTACAACCAGGGACAGGGCTGGGAGTGGAAGGCAAAGCCTTGTTCCGTCAGGAATAGATTATTCATAATTTCATGCCCTTCGGACCAGCCAGGGTCATTAATCTACCGAGAGCCTCAAGTCCTAGAACAGTGGAAGCCTTGACCGCATGCAATGTGGTGCATCAGAGTCCTGGGGTGGAGACCATCCCATCCTTCCCAGGCCATGCTGGGGGTGGCCTCCAAGCTCCCACCTGCAAACTGGAATACAGCGAGAATGTTCTATGGAGGTAAGAACTTTGGACATAAACATCTGTCATTTGGGCTTGTGCAAGTGGGGTTGAGCTCCTGTATATCCTGTTCAGAAGGGGAGGACTTGGGGTCAGAGGAAGTCTGTGCTGTGCTCCTCCTAGGACCCCACGCCTTCCCTGTGCTAGGCCGCGGGTGTGCACAGCCTGACTCCATGGCACACGCTCAAGTGGGGTGTGTGCAGTGCTGGAACGCTGTTGCGGGGGCGGGGGCTTTGCGCCACTCCTGCAGTGGGGAAGGGGGATGTCTAACCTCAGCGCACAGTGGGGAGCAGCTGGGGCACCGAGAGCTCCTCTTCAGGATTCTTATTTGATAGGCGAGAAAGGAAGGTTGGAGAGTCCAGCCGCTCGTATGAGGTTGCACAGCTGGTAAGGGCGGGGCTGGGAGACACAGCCTGTGCCCAGGGCCTCACTCTTAGCCGCCACCCCTGAGGGCCTTCCTGGCACACACACTAGGTGTCCAGTTCTGTTCTGCATGCCAGCTGTCCCCAGCAGGGCCCAGGTGAGCACACGGTGGGGCGAGGGCTGAGGAGGAAGATGTGATCAAAAAGGTCAGTTCTAGGTGTTGGGAAAGGCAGTAGGTGTGTGGAGAGGGGGTGAGGGAGCCCTGACTTCCTCCCCAAGCAAGGCTTTCCTGCACAGGTTTTTCTAGGGGACTGTGACAGTAGAGGACTGTGGGGTGACTGGGTGCTGCTGAGCTCAGGAAGCTGGTGGCAGAGGGAGGACCTGGAAATGCCTTCCCCGGAGGAGCCTCCCGCCTGCAGCAGCAGACAGGCAGACTGTAAATAACAGAGGAGGGTAATGGGAATACAGCAGGGATGCTGAGGAGGAAGGATTCGCTTTGGGGTGTGATGCCTGCAAGAGCCCCACTGCATCCATTCTGGGAGATGCCCCCCATTGCCAGCCCGGCCCAGCCTGGAGGGGGGCCGGAGGAAGACAGCTGAACTATGCCCCGCTGATTGAGCAAAGGGCAAACATCCCCTGCCTTTGTTCTCCTTAATCTAAATTGAATCTGGGCAGGGGGATGATTGCAAGGTGGAAGTGAAAATCCAGCCGCATTTCAAAATTACACTGATCAAAATGGAAATGGTCTGGAGGCTTTGAGGAGGGACGGCCCGTGCGGCTACAAACCTTACTTCACGTTAATTGGCACCCTTTTCAGGGAGGAAAGGGCAGGAATAACTTCATAATACTATAAACCAAGACTGTGGCCACTGCCATCCATGCTAAGAAGCCCAGGGAGACTTTGAGGCTGGAATCCTTGCCCCTCGTTGTTTAGACCCTGAGGCCTGCAGAGGTCTGGAGGCATCCCCTGCTGTGTCTTCTCAAGAGTGAAGATCTCCTGCCCTGATCTCACAGCCTTCTCTGTCCCCTCTGACACTCTTTGACCCAAGTCTGAACAGTACCTGCCCGGTTGTGGAGGCAAAAGGTGCAGAAGAAGGGTCAGTAGCTTGGAACTGGCTGTAGCTTGGAGCCCAGCCTTACCTCTGTCTGCTTTAAGGCCTTCCCTGAGTCATTGGCCCTTACAGAGAGCATTCTCCTCTCTCCACACCTACCCAGTCTCCAGGGACCACCCTGCCAACATCCTCAGGATCCCTCATTCTGGTCAGCACAGCACGGTGCAGGTCAGTGTCTCCAGGGTTCCAGAATCCATCCCAGGAGCTCACCCTCACACTCCTTCCCTTAGAGCATATGGGAAGATATCAGAAGATATCCCCTGTATACACACACCCTTATCTCTCCTTGAAATTAAGCAGTATTCACTCAGCCTGCAGGAAAGTAGTCCAAGACTTTTTTTCATGTTAATCTAAATTAAATCTGCAAATGGAAAGAAGGCCTCATGTGAGAAGAAGCCAACTTATCCAGTTGCTGGCCGAGTGTTGGAGGGAGAGCGAGTGCTTGAGTGAGCAAACGCGTCGTTGTGAAATGTGCATCCTGAGCAGGACCGTGTGCACATGTGCAGGTGTCTGCGGAGGGAGCTTGGGCCACGATTCCCAACCTGCCTCCAGGGAGGTCCCTGGCATTCCAGATGTTCTGTGTTTAAAAACAGCCTTTCCAGTGGTTTCAGGAGAGAAAGGGATAAAATCTAAGAGCTGTGTGACCCCACCCTGCCCAAACCTTTCGGCCTTGTTAATCCAGGACTCAGAAGCCTCAGGGCCATTGCTATGACTCTGAGGCAGATTTGGGCTCCCTGAAGCCCACACGGCCCAAGATAGCTTGGTCTGAAACCTCAGCATCTGCCTCACTCCCCTGAGCTAAGCCATTAGAGAGTCTTTGACGGAGTGTGAATAACCTGGCAGGTTTCATACTCACCAACACAGCCGCCTTGGGCCGGGGAAGAAAGGGCTTGCTGCCTGGTCCTACTGGAGAAAACCTGGAATTTGGGCCACCAGATGGGTGCCCGGGATAGGTGGGAAAACAAAGTTATCCAAGTGCGTTAAGCTGCTGATCTGATGGGGCTGCCAGGTAAAGTACAGGATGCTGAGTTAAATTTGAATTTCATGTTAGTGATGAATCTTTTTAAGTGTAAGTATGTCCCATGCAACATTTGAGGCATACTTATACTGAAAAGGTGTTTATTATTTATCAGAAATTCAAATGTAACTGGGCATTTTTAATTTTTATTTGCTAGATCTGTCCATCCTAGCTGCTGAGGGCAATGGCATCTTGCAAATAAGATGCAGGGAGCAGCGATCCTACCACCCAAGGAGCCAGCCTTTCAGGGGACAGTGCACCCCACGCCAGCTGGGAATGGCTGAAACACTGTGCCAAAGCCACCAGTTCTCAAACGAGTTGACAGATGGAATCCTGTCTTTACTGATATCTGTCTAGTGAGGTCTTCCCTGAGACTTCTGCTTGAAGGCATAAGTGTGTCCCAAACGTGTCTGTGTGCCCTGCAGGGCCAGCTCAACCCCAGGCAGTGCTAGGGGCCAACAACTTGGGGCTGGGCGCCGCGTTGCATGTCTGTAATCCCAGTACTTTGGGAGGCCGAGGTGGGTGGATCCTTTGAACCCAGGAGTTCAAGACCAGCCTGGACAACACAGTGAGACTCGTCTCTACTAAATCAATAAACAAATAAAGGTGGTATGTGCCTATAGTCCCAGCTACTCAGAAGGCTGAAGTGGGAGGTTTGCTTGAGCCCAGGAGGTCAGGAGGTTGAGGCTGCAGTGAGCCATGATCCACTACTGTAGTCCAGCCTGGGTGACAGAACAAGATGCTGTCAAAAAAAAAAAAAAAAAAAAAAGACACCTTGGGTTTAGTTCCACTTTTACTGGACACAATCTCTCTAACACTACGTGTCCTCATCTGTAAAATGGGGTCAATCATCTCTTCTCTACTGGTCCCACAGTTGCTTGTCACGAATAAATGATAAGTTTTAGGAAAATAGTTGGTGAACTGTAAAATATTTCAAATCAAACATCCTACAGTGTTTGTGTTGCTGTCAACTATTACATTCCCCTGAGTAGAGATGTCTTACTTGGTTCCTCCCTCCTTGGTAGGAGCAGCCCCACCTTACCAAACGGGTTTCCCAGAAGGCATTGCAGAAGGCCTCAGTGCAGGACGGGCTTGCTTCGGTCACAGTGGCACAGCAGCCCCACCACAGACATTGGCAGCCAAGCCTCCACCAGTTGCTCCGACCAATGTTGCAGGCAATAGGAGGCACTAGGGAGGCATCAGAACACCCTAGCTTGGACTGTCTGTTTTTAAATAAAATAAACCCTGAGCCAGGCGTGGCGACTCATGCCTGTAATCCCAGCATTTTGGGAGGCCGAGGCGGGGCAGATCACCTGAGGTCAGGAGTTCGAGACCAGCCTGGCTGACATGGTGAAAACCTGTTTTTACTAAAAATACAAAAAGTAGCCGGGTGTGGTGGCATATGCTTGTAGTCCCAACTACTTGGGAGGCTGAGACAGGAGAATCGCTTGAATCCGGGAGGCAGAGGTTGCAGTGAGCCGAGATCACGCCACTGCACTCCAGCCTAGGTGACAGAGCATGACTCTGTCTCAAAAATAAATAAATAAATAAATAAATAAACCCTGTAAGGGATGCCGGGTGTCCGGAACGGATATAATTTTAAGTATTTCTAACTGAAATATGTAGATTGATAGCTAAATCACAAGGACATATCAACAGACATGTATTTATTCCCAACTTTCAACCGTGTGCTCAACACACCTTTCCTCAGCCCATGGTGAGTCCGGTCTTCCCTCTGGGAAGCCAAGGCAGGGGTGCTGCAGGCTGCTCCATGGGAGATCGGGAGCTCCTCAGACCTCCCCTCCCCAGGCCTAGCAGTTCAGTGTCCAGCTTCAGGTCAGGCCCAGCCCCACTCCCCACCTGTCTTTCTGTCTCTGTCTTTCTCTAGGGGTCAGTCAGAGCTCCACCAGGGTCTCCAACTCAGGCGCTGGAAACCGGTCACTGCACTGGGCTTGGTGACGCCAGGCCAGGGACCTAACGGACACTATGTAGAGCTGACTGTTGCTCCTCTACACAAGGGGTGGGGCTGCTGCCCTTCAGCAGAGCCTCGACTTTCATTTAAAGCCAGTAGTTTGAGCCCTGCCACAAGACGTAGTCAGAGCTTTGCCGCAGCCTGCCTTCCCTGATTGCTGCAGCTTACACCACGCTCCCTGCTTCCTTTCTGCTTCTCAATGGACATAGATCAGCTCCCTCATCCTGCCTGGGGCATCCTCAGCTCCTGGGCAAGGCCAGCAGCTGCTCTCCATGCCCACCGCAGGGGTGGACACACAGAGGTATTTAGGTTGAGACTCAATCAGAATTTTTAGAAATCTCCCCCTAAGTATTTTCCAAGCTAGTGAAGAAACAGAAATCCATAACAACCACGAAGCAGCTGTGTGACAGCAGCACGCTATGGTACTGGAGCAAGGAGATCAGCCCTGTGCTCAACAGGATAAATTTTCTTTTTTTTTTTTTTAAAGACAGAGTTTCACTCTTGTCGCCCAGGCTGGAGTGTAATGGCGCGATCTCGGCTCACTGCAACCTCCGTCTCCCGGGTTCAAGCAATTTTCTAGCCTCAGCCTCCCTAGTAGCTGGGATTACAGGCGCCTGCCACCTGATTTTTATATTTTTAGTAGAGACAGGGTTTCGCCATATTGGCCAGGCTGGTCTCGAACTCCTGACCTCAGGTGATTTGCTCACTTCAGCCTCCCAAAGTGCTGGGATTACAGGCGTGAGCCACAGTGCCCGGCCAACAGCATGAATTTTTAGGACCCTGCAGGAGGAAACTATCTGGGGTCCAGAAATGGGTTCATTTCCACCCAGGAAGCTCAGCTGCCCAGGAAGGTCACAGAACTGCTCGTGCCTGCTAGACTGAGCTAGGACAGAGCAGGCACAGAAGGTAAGGGGCAGATGCCTTGTGCATTTGGGAGGCGAACGGAGCCGAGAAGTAGGCAGTGGTGGCCGCTTTCAACCACAGCTTCACCAGGCTCTAACATCAGGGGACACAGGCCTGGTGACAGCCCCAGGATCTCACCACCTGGGTGAACTACCCTTTGGCAATCTTCTCTAGGCTTTGTGGTCTTTGTGTCACTGTCTCCTCCGTGGATTTTTCATTATGGGTATAACAATTACTGGATCGATGCGTGGTCTTCGAAAGCCTTGTTGGAAGCGTGTCACTTTGGAGAAACGTGCTCAGGGGAAGCCTTGAAAATACATTATCCACCCCCCAGGTAGGCAGGCCTCTGTCTTGAGAGCACACAGGGCGTCTTCTCACTCCTTAGGTCTCCTAAGAGGTGCCTGGTGCTGGGGTGTTATCAACCATGGTGATGTGATGGGAGGGGCGCACCAGGGTGTTCAGGGAAGGGCAGGCTGACTTCTGGCTCTGTGAAGCTGGAGAACCCTGCTAGCATAGCACAAAGAGCGCCAAACTGGGTGCCAGGACGGTGGCTCTCAGGCTTGACTCTAGCTGCACGTCATTCGGCATTGTTTCCTCTCTCAGTGTCCTCATTTGCATCATTAGGAGATGGAATATTTTTCCAAGAGTTGCTCATTCATTCATTTAAGAATATTGCCGAGGCTGGGCGTGGTGGCTTATGCCTGTAATCCCAACACTTTGGGAGGCCAAGGTGGGCTGATCACCTGAGTTTGGGAGTTCGATACCAGCCTGACCAACATGGAGAAACCATGTCTCCTAAAAATACAAAATTAGCTGGGCATGGTGGCACATGTCTGTAATCTCAGCTACTCAGGAGGCCGGGGCAGGAGAATTGCTTGAACCTGGGAGGCAGAGGTTGCAGTGAGCTGAGATCGTGCCGTTGCACTCCAGCCTGGGCTACAAGAGCAAAACTCTGTCTCAAAAAAAAAAAAAAAAAAAAGAAAAGAAAAGAAAAAAAAAAGACATCCCTGTAATCCCAACACTTTGGGAGGCCAAGGGGGTGGATCATTTGGGCCAGGAGTTTGAGACCAGCCTGGCCAACATGGCAAAACCCCGCCTCTACTAAAAATACAACAATTAGTTAGGTGCAGTGGCATGCGCTTGTAATCCCAGCTACTCAGGAAGCTGAGGTAGGAGAATTGCTTAAACTCGGGAGGCAGATTGTACCACTGTACTCCATCCTGAAAGACTTCATCTCAAAAAGAAAAAAAAAATTGAATATTGCCTGCCGGGCGTGGTGGCTCACGCCTGTAATCCTTGGGAGACCAAGGGGGAGGATCACTTGAGGCCAGGAGTTCAAGACCAGCCTGGCAAATGTGGTGAAATGTGGCAAATGTGGTGAAACCTCGTCTCTACTAAAAATACAAAAATTAGCCAGGCATAGTGGCGCATGCCTGTAGTCCCAGCTACTCAGGAGGCTGAGGCAGGAGGATTGTTCGAACCTGGGAGGCGGAGGTTGCAGTGAGCCAAGATCACACCACTGCACTCCAGCCTGGGCGACACAGCAAGACTCCATTTATGAAAACAAAGAATATTTATTGAGTGCCTTTAATGTCCCAGGCACTAATCTGGGCATCTGAGCTGCAGGAGTGAACCAAAGACCCCTAGTGCAGGAGCAGGGGAGTGCTCAAAATAGAACTTGAAGCAGGGTGATCTGGAGAGGCCCCATTGGAAGAGTGTCTCTTAGCAACTTTCTTTTCCTTCAACCCAGCAAGGCCAGGCCTGTGGGTGAAGAGTTGTTCATTTACAAATAGACTAGGCCAAGAAAATCTTACCCTCTTTGCAAGTGAAGATCAATAACTCATGAATTGAAAACTAGGTTTGTGAACAATGATGCTTATGTTAATTTAATTTTATCAGTAGGTTTAATAATGTCTTATTAATTCAATAGAAGGCTTTAAAAAAAAATAATGAAAAGCTGCATTTGAATTAGTCCTGAACCAAACAGGGCGCTGACCTTGGTCTCCCCTGGCGATCCACAAATAAGGTTTTTTTGTGGACGAGTCGCACCTGCTCCCTGCCATGCACGGTTCTTTCCATCCTGCCCCACACTGGTTTCTGGCATCTGGCTCGGCCTGTCTGATGCAATGCAGAGAAAGAGATCCAGAGGGAAATGTGGAAAGTGGGAGATGGGGTGGAATGTGTGGAGGGAGACTTACTCTTAAAGAAGCAGAAAGCAGCTTCTTCCCAGAATCTCTTTACAACTGGAGAGGCCCCATCAGCTGTGGGGAGGGAGGGCTGCTCACACCTGCCTGTGGGCAGCAGGTGGAATAAATTATTTCTAGAGGCTTTTTGAGCAACACTGGAGTGAAATTAGGCCACATTCCACAACTCTAGGATCCTGCTGTCTACCCCCAGAGCCTGATCAAAACATTCCTCCACCAATCCCACCAGGTCTTCCAGGGCTGGGGGGAGAAATGCCTTTGTTCCGGATAACCAGAGCTGTGCCACGGCACCTCTGCAGGATGCGGTAGCTCAGAGTTGGGGACCCCAGCTTCCCCTCTCTGGCAGTGTTGGTCTCTGGTTAGACGTGCTACTAGGGAGCTAGGCCACATGGACATCACAGACAGGTGCAGGCATTTGGAGGAGAGGGTCACAGCAGAGTCCAGGAAGTTGGTGCCCTTTGGGCCTGGCCTGATCTTTCCTGTTAAGCTGTACTGTAGGCTGAGCACCAGCCAACTCCTTCTACTGCCCAAGAAGGGAAGGCTGGAGCTTTGGAGGTCTGCTCTAGATAGGCCTGCTTGATGTGCGAAGAAACCAGGCAGGATCCGAGGAAACCACTGGTGCTGGCTGCGGAGTCCAGAGCTGATCTCCTGAAGATGAAAAGTTAGATCAGTAAGGAGAAAGTTGGAGAGCGCCCCTTTGGGCTCCAGAATCAGCTGAATTCAGGAGACAGGTTTTGGGAGGAAAGATCCTAAGCCTAGCTAACTCACTGCTCAGTCAATTGTGGAGAATGACTCGTCAAGAGTCAAGATAATGAAAGGTGGTAGAGATAAAGAGGATGGTGATGGTGATGATGGCAGGAATAAAGATGAGGACACCATTCCTTTCCTCTGTATTCAATTCCTTGCCACATGGGCCTACCCAACATCATGTGTTTTTTCATCAAAGCCAGCAAGGCAGAGAAGCAATAAAGTCAGCTAGCAAGATGGAAATTATAGTCCTTTGTAACCTAATTATGAAAGTGACACCACATCACATGTGTCATGTTCTTGCTTTTAGAAGCAAGTTACGAGTGGCCAGGCCAGCCCACATTCCAGAAGAGGGGACGACTCAAAGGCGTGAATGCGAGGACATAGGGATTATTGGAAGCTCCTATGGTTTGAATGTTTGTGTCCCTCCAAAATCCATGTTGAAACGTAATCCTCAATGCAACAGTATTAAGAGATGGGTCTGTTAGGAGGTGATTAGGCTATGAGGGCTCCACTCTTAGGGTTGATATCAGCATCCTATAAAAGGGCTTGAGGGGGCATGTTAATCCCTTTCATCTCTTCCACCATCTGAGGATGCAGCAAAAAGTGCTACCTTGAAAGCAGAGAGCGGGCCTTCCACAGACACCACATCTGCTGGCTCCTTGATCTTGGACTTACCAGCCTCCAGAGCTGTGAGAAATAACTTTCTGTTGTTACAAATGACCCAGTCTAAGGTATATTGTTAAAGCAGCACCGAACAGACTAGGACAGGAGGCAACTTAGTCTGTCCACTGCGCTAACCCTCTAGTCAAATTCAGTGGTGTAAGAGACTCCAGATGAAATCAGCAGAGATGAACAGCCCAAAGAACTCACAGAATGGTAAGGAAAAAAATGCTCTTTTCAGCTTCTAAATTTTGGGCTGGTTTGTTATACAATCAGAGCTAAATGCAGTAATTCAATTTCGTGTCAGAAATGGCATCGTGCTTTAACAAAAACCTGAAACGTGGCATGAACCTTGAGACTAACAAGCAGACAAAGGCTGAAAAAGCAGCTTCTGGAAAATGGCTGGTGGAGGCAGAAAGTTCCTATAGGAAGCTGGGGGGAGGATGACATTTGTGGTGTAATTATGGAGTATTGAAGAGCCATGCCTGTGGTCAGTTCACAGATAGAAATATACCTCATGAATTTGTAGACAGGGCTCAGGAGAGATCCAGGCAGTAAGCAGAATATATCAGTTGGCTTTTTATTTCTCGTATGCATTTGATAAGATATAGAAAGAGGGGGATAAACTGAAGAAGGGACTGCTGAATTTGAAAGCAGAATTTAGAAGAAATATAAAAGAACCAGGATTTTCTGCAGTGGAAAATAAAACTGTTGCTCATCTTCAGTGTTTTTCAACTAGAAAAATATGCTCTGAGTACATTAAAACCTGGGTGAACTTGGAAGGGTGCTATCAGCAAAATAGGCCCTCAGGGTCAAGATTAAATTAAGGCTATAGTAGGGAAGGTCAAACGCAAACTTCTGACACTGTCCCTTTGGTCAAGACAGTAAATAAGAAGCAATGCCACATTCCAGGTAAAATGTCAGGAAGCAGAGCTCCCCTCAAAGATTAAAAGATGCAATGGTTCCCCCTATATTCCTGAGTTTGATTCACTAATACAGCTATGTGAGAGCCAGAGGAACATGGATACACCAGGACCACAGATAGTCATGATATATCAGAGAAGACTCCTGTGGTAGGCTTAAAGGCCCCTGCCGGTATCTAGGCCCTAATCTCTGTGCATGTTGCCTTTGTATGGCAAAGGGAATTTGCAGATGTAATTAAGTTGAAGGTCTTGAGAAGGGGAGACTATCACCAATTATTCAGGTAAGCCCTGAATATAATCACTCATGTCCTACTAAGAAAGAGGCAGAGGGAGATTAGAATACAGAAAAAACATTGAAAATTGGGCAAAGGACATGAACAGACACTTCTCAAAAGAAGACATACACACGGCCGAGCATGGTGGCTCACACCTCTAATCCCAGCACTTTGGGAGTCCGCGGTGGGCGGATCATGAGGTCAGGAGATTGAGACCATCCTGGCTAACACGGTGAAACCCGGTCTCTACTAAAAATACAAAAAAATTAGCCAGGCGTGGTGGCGGGCACCTGTAGTCCCAGCCACTCGGAAGGCTGAGGCAGGAGAATGGCGTGAACCCGGGAGGCGGAGCTTGCAGTGAGCCGATATCGCGCCACTGCACTCCAGCCTGGGCGACAGCGAGACTCCATCTCAAAAAAAAAAAAAATGAAGACATACACACAGCCAACAAACACATGAAAAGACGCTCAACATCACTAATCATTAGGGAATCGCAAATTAAAACCACATGGAGATACCGTGTTACATCAATCAAAATGGCTATTACTAAAAAGTCAAAAGACAAAAGATGTGGGTGTGGAGGTGGAGAAAAGGGAACACTTATACATGTTGGTGCAAATGTAAATTAATTCAACCTCTATGAAAACAGTATGGAGATTTATCAAAGAAATAAAAATCGAGTTACCATTCTATCAGCAATCCCGCTTCTGGGTATCTACCCAAAACAAAAGAAAGCATTCTATAAAAAAGACGTCTGGGCTCAGATGTTTCCTGCAGCACTATTCACAATAGCAAAGTCTTGGATCCAACCTAAGTGTCCACCAACAGTGGACTGGATAAAGACAATGTGGTACATATACACCATGGAATACTATGTAGCCAGAAAAACTAATAAAATCATGTCTTTTGCAGCAACATGAATAGAGTTGGAGGCCATTATCCTACGTGAACTAACTCAGAACAGAAAATAAAATATTAAACAAGGCCAGGCGCAGTGGCTCATGCTTGTAATCCCAGCATTTTGGGAGGCCGAGGTGGGCGGATCATTTGAGACCAGGAGTTTGAGACCAGTCTGGCCAACATGGTGAAACCCCGTCTCAACAAAAAATACAAAAAATTAGGCAGGCACTGTGGCAGATGCCTGTAGTGTAGATGCTGAGGTGGGAGAATCGCTTGAAACTGGGAGGCAGAGGTTGTGGCAAGCCGAGATTGCACCATTGCACTCCAGCCTGGGTGACAGAGAGAGACTCTGTCTCAAAAAATAAAATAAAATATTAAATGTTCTCACTTAAAAGTGGGAGCTAAACAATGGGCACACACAGACATAAAAATGCAGAGAATAGACACTGGAGACTCCTAAAGTGGGGAGGTTGGGAGGGGGAATGAGGGTGATGGGTGCATTAGAAGCCCACTTCCCTCCATTATGCATGTAATACCCATGTAGCCAACAAGCACATGGACCCCCTTAAATCTAAAATTTAAAAAACAAACAAAAAAGGAATACAGAAGAAGAAGGAAATGATACAACTGAAGTCAACGCTATGCTGCTGCCTTTGAAGATGGAAGAAGGGGCCCTTAGCCAAGGAGTGAAGCTCTAGATAGTGGAAAAGGCAAGAAAACCTATTCATCTTTAGCACTGCAAGAGGCAGCACAGCCCACTATTACCATCATTTCGGTCCAACGAAACTAATTTTGGATTTATGACCTCCCAAACTGTAAGATAATAAATGTGTGTTTGTTGTTGTTTTCTGAAATGGAGTCTTGCTCTGTCACCAGGCTGGAGTGCAATGGCGCGATCTGGGCTCACTGCAACCTCCGCCTCCCAGGTGATTCTCCTGCCTCAGCCTCCCCAGTAGCTGGGATACAGGTGTGTGCCACCACGCCCAGCTAATTTTTGTGTTTTTAGTAGAGATGGGATTTCATCATGTTGGCCAGGATGGTCTTGATCTCTTGACCTCGTGATCTGCCCACAGCCTCCCAAAGTGCTGGGATTACAGGTATGAGCCACTGCACCCGGCCAAATGTGTGTTGTTTTTGGTCACCATGTTTGTGTTGTTTCAGCAGCCATAGGAAATTAATACAACCACCCAAAACTTTTCCAAGTGGTGGCCCCAATTGTAGCAGCTGTAGCAGATATTGTATTTTTACTAGAATAGACCAACCCAACCTCTGACCTAAATAACAGCTATTGGTTGGGTGAAAGCATCCGTTTCAATTCCTATCACCAAGAGAGATGGAAAGACATTTGCATTCATTTGAATGGACAGCAGCAGACATTCACAGTGTTGGCAAACCTCTGGGTTAACACTCCTGCTCTCTGTCACAATATAGTCCAGTTAGACCTGTCTTGTCGGCACTCCACGGAATATCCCACTAGTCTATAATATTGATGACATCATGTAACTGAATCTAGGGAGTATAAAGTGGCAAGCACTGTAGCCACACCAGAGGGTGGAGATAAACCGTTTGTAGATTCAAGGTGACTTGTGGAATGCTGGAAAGTGCTTCTCCCTTGCAACTCTTGCTGCAAGATAAAGGTGCAACTCTTAATAAGTCTCTTACCTTTGGAAGCAGCACACACCATACTTGGGAACCTACATCGCTCCACTCATTAAATCACTCAGAAGGATGCTGCTTTTGAATGAAACCCAGAGCAAGAGATACCTCTAGAGCAGATTCAGGCTGCAATACAATCCCCACTGCCAGCGAGTTGCATGACAGAGGACTGGAGCAATCAAGATGAGGTTGCATCTTAGGCAAGTCCTAACAGAAGAGTCTCAGTGAATAACCCTGGGGTTTTGCAGCAAGTCCTTGTCCTCTTGTGTTAGTCTGCTGGGGCTGCTCTAACAAAATACCACAGACTGGGTATTAAACAACAAAACAACTAAGCATTAAACAACAAAAACGTATTTTCTCACAAGTCTAGAAGTTAGAAGTCCAACATCAAGGTGCTGTCAGAACTGTTTTCTGGTGAGGCCTCTCTTCCTGGCTTGCAAACAGCCACCTTCTTGCTGTGTCCTCACATGGGCTTTCCTCTATGCTTCTGAGGAAACAGAGAGATCTCTCTGGTCTGTCTTCCTTTTCTTATAAGGACACTGGTCCTATTGGATAGGGCCCACCCTTATGACCTAATTTAACCTTAATGATCTTCAAACAGGTCTCATAGGGTTTCAACATGTAAATTTGAGGGGGACCCAATTCAGTCTATGACATATCCGCAACAGAAAATTATCCACAATTTAAAGCTCCTGGCATACTATTGGACCCTAACAGAGGCTGCACACCTGATCATAGGGCATCAAATTTCTTCCCAATATGATTTGAGTTTTGCCTCCCGAGCTGGGTGTTGTCAGCCCACTAATTCATAAGGTTAGGCAGGTATAACATCATTTTATCATACAGTGGCAATAAAACATTTGGGATTAGACTGAGTAGATCCAGAGGACACAAATAAATTAAACTACCACTTGGCCCAGACCCTCATATCCCCTATCTTTGCTGCACAGACGGGTCTTCCTCATTCCATATCTATGGCTTTATGAATGTTTACTACCACCAGCTGAAAAAGGAGGAAAAACGTCTTTGGTTCACTGATAAGTTAGGGCAATATGTTGTTACAAGCCCAAAATGGACTGTTGCTACCCTTTAGTTGCATTTCAGAGGTAAAGAAGACTTCTCAGTGGCTAGGCTTAAGCAGTACAACTGGTTATTAGACTGTATTAGAGTGAGAAGTGACCTAAAATAAGAATATTCAGGACCTTTGGCTATTATGAATGGCTTTGCTGGTTGTTCAGGAAATTTGGGTGGGGCTGGGGGGCTGCAAGAGGAGAAATGTCCCAGGATAAAGGATGCAGATGTATCTATGAGAGTGGCCTTGAGGTGTGAAGATAGTTGTATCACATGCTCATACCCACTGGAGAGCACAGATGACAGAGGAGGCACTGATCAACTAAGTAGCTCAGATGATCCATCTTTGCCCACTCCAGTGCCTGCGGGATGGGTCCATGAGCAGAGAAGCCACAGTGGCAGTGGGTGGCAGTGGTGCAGGTTATGTACAGTTCCAAGTGGGCTCTTGCTCATCAGGACTAATGCAGCCACTGTCATTATTGAAGATCTGACGGATGAGTACTAGATGCCAAGGTTGGGCCCTCCATGGGTACCAGCTCCCAAGAACAGTGTGCCAGTGGGTTCTCCAGGAAGAAGATGTCAAGATGGAGTCAGGAATACAAAAGAGTTGGTGGGGGTAATGCCTGTGAAAGATAGAGGGAAGAGGGGGTAGACTAGGAAGGGCAAACCTGCCAGATATGAGGCAAACTTTCCCAGGGGGAGCGAGAAGGGAGGAGGACTGGGTAGGAAGAAATTCCATCTGAGACATGAGAAATAAAAATAAAATTCTAAGCCTCCACCCAACTGAATAGTAAACCTCCTCTTGGTTAAAGGGACCCCAAGTGACCTTGCAAACTGAATTCTCGGCCATGACAGAAGGGAGGTTGGACACACCTCATTATGTCCCCACCCTTGCTAACCACCACTACGCTTTCTTCCCTAAGAGCCAAACAGAAACCAGCCCTTTCGGAGTCTTTTTTTTTTTTTTTTTTTTTTTTTTTAACTTTTTTTGCACACAAAAACAACAAACATTTTCTAAAAATACATACAAACAAAAAGATGCGTATCAAACATATTAGGAAGGTTACATATGGGAAGTCGGGGAATAGAAATGGGGGGTGGGAGTTAAAATAAATGAGAGAGGGACTTTATATCGTCTGGGAAGTGAGGGGCGCCTCTGCCCGGCCACCTATCGTCTGGGAAGAAGTGAGGAGCGTCTCTGCCTGGCCGCCCCGTCTGGGAAGTGAGGAGCGCCTCTGCCCGGCCGCCCCGTGTCTGGGAAGAAGTGAGGAGCGCCTCTGCCCGGCCGCTCCGTCTGGGAGGTCTACCATGGAGGCCAGAAGCAATGTGGGGGCTGGACGTGGTGGCTCACGCCTGTGGTCCCGGCGCTCTGGGGGGCGAGGCGGGTTGATCACTTCGGGCTAGGAGTTCCAGACCAGTCTGGCCAACTTGGCGAAACATGAAAAATACAACAAAGAAACCAGCCCTTTCAACAGACTCCACACTGGCATCAACCAACTACCTAATGCTGCCACTCTCTTTTGCAGTTTCAACACAACTGACCAGCATTTTTTTCCCGACAAGAGACTACTGATCATGGCATGGTTCTGGCGAGTCTATGGAGAATGCCCAGTAAATGTTTTTGTGTCCTCTGCTTCACCTTTTAATGTCAGAGGGCTGAAAACTCCACCCTTGGTTCATGCTAACACCATATTTTGTACATGGGACCCATGAAGGGGCATGAAGCTCCATTGAACATGTGCACATTTCTCCTTTCATAAATATTCATGACTACTCCTATAGCTTATTAAATGTGTATACTTAGCCATCCTGCTCAGCATAGATGTCTATTCCTGTTTCTTCTCCCTCCAAGGGTTGGGTTTTGGTTTCTGACCAGAGGTTATGCTTCCTGGCCTGTCAGAATGACCACCCTGCAGGCTGCAACCCTTTGTAAGAAATAAAGCTCTCTTTTCCAAATTTATGAACCTCATCATTCCTCAGTTGACAGGTGCAACTCTAAGAATGTCTCTGCCAGCCCAAAGGGAAGCTCTGGCAGAAGGACTGATGGCTAGGAATGGTGCCTGGTTCCACTGCATGAGGAATCTTTGGCTTAGCTTGAAACCAGAGGCAAATTCTGAAGGCACCCATAGCTGGAGGCTACTGTCAGTTAACTGAGCTTCCATGACTGCCACAGTTACCAGCTAACCATATGGTGGCAAGTGGACTCTATTGGGCACATTGCCCCATGGAGGAAGCCATGTTTCACCTTCACTTGGGACTGTTGCATATTCTTAAGAAGAATTTGGCTTCTCTGCTGGAAGAGTCTCAGTGTCTGGTTGTTCAGAGAATCTCACATATCATTGGCTCCCACCAAGGGACCAAGTTGATAATGAAAGAAGTTCCACAATGGCAGATAATCAAGGACTCCAGTCCATGGTATGGGCATTGGAGCCAGTTTGTGTTGGCTTAGGAGAGTTAGCTGTTAAATATTCAAGAATTTTGAGAGGCAGTTGTGAAATCTCTGGGAGATTGAAATTGGCAATAGTGAAAGCATTTACATAACAAAACTTAGGCAATCTCTACAAATCGGACATCCCTCCCCGTTCCCTCTACACACAAACCAGTTTACAAACACACCACTGAGACCACTGGTGCTAATACACTACATCACCTAGAACTGCCAGCAGCCTGAGAAAATGCTGGAATGGCCACTTCAAGGACATGAGCACCAGATTGGGAGGAGTCCTTTGTGGGTTTAAAGGTGGTATTTTTCAAAATGCAATCTCTATTTGGAACCAAAGACTATGTATGGTACTGTGTCCACAATAGATAAGGCACACTTGTCTGGGAACCAAGCAGTGAAAATAGGAGGAGACTCTGCTATGAAGTCAAATGGCCCACCTGGGGAATTTCTGCTGCCTGTCCCCAAATCTTCAGGCTGTGCTGGGCTAGACACCCCGGAAGAAACACTGCCACCAGGGGACACAGTGTGGATTCCACTGAATCTGAAGCTGCAGCTGCTGGCTTGTCATTTGCAGTTCCTTACTGCAGTAAACCTGTAAGCAAAGAAAGGATTACCAGCCTGACAGGATATTGGCCAAGCTTATCATGAATGACAGAGTTGCTGCTGTGTACGGGAACCCAGGAGGAGTTTTTGGAGCTCAGGGAACTCACTTGGGCAGCAAATCTTGATGATTCCTTGTTTGTTGATAACTGCTAATGGGCAACTTCAAAGCCATGGCTTGACAAAGGTATGAGAACCAAATGCCCAGATCCATCAGGCATGAAAGTCCAGGTTACCAGGCAAGCAGCCTATAGCATGCTGAATGCTGATAGATGGTGATGGGAACATAGAAGTGGTGGCAAATGAGTGAGATATTGAATAGGAAGTGCCAACCTCAGGAGCAACTGGCCCCAGCTATAGCTTGTCCCACAAAATTTCCTGTTGATGATTGACAAACTGTGATTGACCATGAAGAGAAGTTGTTATCAGGGTAAACTTAATGTGGGTCACAAGTGGACCTGAGGGGAAAAGGGATGGACCATCGTGAATGCTGTTGGTCTCCCATCCATATTCCTCCTAGCCATATCAGTGCAGTGAGCCAGCTGACTTCAAATTGCCAATACCTGTGTCTCTTTTCAGGAAGACTTTTTCCAAAGTCATATTGAAGCCACTCTGCCTGCTTGTAGCACAGCCTAGAAATCCAAAAAATTAATATTCACCAGGACCAGGTCTCCATTGATGATATAGCCCCCATGCTAAAAGGATAACCCTAAGACACAGGTTCTATATCATTTTCTAGGGGGTTCCTGCAGGATTCAGCTCTAGTTAGCCACAGTTGGATCTGGCTTATTAATGACCGTACCACAACCATGGAAATAGAAGGGGGTTCCCCTGTTTTAAGGTCTTTCTTTTCCCTTTCTTTTCTTTCTTTTTTTTTTTTTGATAGTCTTTCTCTGTCACCCAGGCTGCAGTGCAGTGGCGTGATCTCAGCTCACTGCAACCTCTGCCTCCTCGGTTCAAGCAATTCTCCTGCCTCAGCCTCCCGAGTAGCTGAGATTACAGGCATGCACCACCACACCTTGCTAATTTTTGTATTTTTAGTAGAGGACGGGTTTTGCCGTGTTGGTCAGGCTGGTCTCGAACTCCTGACCTCAGGTCATCCGCCCGCCTCGGCCTCCCAAAGTGCTAGGATTACAGGCATGAGCCACTGCAACCAGCCAGGTTTTCTTTTTACCTTACAGTCACTGTCTCACCTGTCTCACTCTCCCACTCCCCTATCAGTGTTTCAGGTACCACCCAGATAAATAATTTGCATTTTAATCCTTGTAGCAGGATCCACTTCTAAGGGAAACCAAAACTAAGACAAGTGGATGCAATAAATATGGAGAAAGGCAGATTCCAAAACGATTTTTTGAATAAGACCTGCAGGTGGGCTGAATGTGGCAACTGAAAGAAAGAGAGAAAATTAGGAATGAGGCCTGGATTTCTCACTTAAGCAAGTGGGTAGAGAAGGGTGTCATTTACTGAGATGAGAGATAATTAGAAGTATAGAAAATTAAGAGCCCCATTTTGTTAACATTACATTTGAGACTTTTTTTTTCTTTTAGTCAGGGTCTCACTCTGTTGGCCAGGCTGGGGTACAGTGCTATGATCATGACTTACTGCAGTCTCTACCTCCCGGGCTCAAGCAATCCTCCCACCCCAGCCTTCCAAGTAGCTAGGACTACAGGCATGTGCCGCCACACTCAGCTCATTTTTTACTTCTTGCTTTTATAGACATGAGGTCTTGCTAGGTTGCTCAGGCTGGTCTCAAGTGCCTGGCTTCAAGCGATCCTCCCGTTTCAGCCTCTGGTAGTGCTGGGATTACAGACAGGAGCCACCATGCCCAGCCATACATTTGAGATTACGATAAGACATCAAAGCAGAGATTCAATTAAAGTCAGAGCTAGAGATACAACTTTGGGAAGACGGCAGGGGTCAGAAAAAAATTGGGTGTCACCATGGGACTTTCTATGATCATTAACTGTGGTCACAGTAAGCTGCCCTCTGCCCCAGGCACTAGCAATATTAAAGAGAGCGGCCGCTGCGTTGGCTTGGGCCCCAGAAGGAGGACACGTGGAGCAGTGCCCCGCCCTCCATGGACTTGGCCCACAGCGAAGAATAAGTCTTATTGTTGTAAGCCTCTGTGAATCTTAGATGTCGCTACAATGGCAGACACTGCATTACTCTAACTGGTGCAGAAACCCTTGCTTATTAAAACAAGAAGGAAGAGGCAGGTGAGGAACGTGATTTAAGTTAGGCTGAGGGGTCTGATGTTGAGAAAATAAATGAGTTCACATGTAGCATTAGTCCAGAGGAAAAAAAAAAACAGTATAAACACCATTTCCATTCCCCAAATCAGAGCACTGGAAAAAGTCATCTAGCACTGTTTTCCCAGCTAGTATAACAGGAGTGTGACCTTTACCTGGATTGACATCCCAGGGTGTGCGTAATCAAATGTAAAAAATTCCTTATTATGTCGACTCTTAATTGATTGTATAACAGAGAATGCGGGTCACACAGGAGCCCCAGAACTGTTTGGCTGTGATTTCCTCATGCGCTGGTTGTTTTGCTGTGGGTTTACTTTCTGCTTTCGTTTTTTTTGTCTGCTCACATTAAAAGTCTTCATTACACCTGGCAGGCAAGCGGAGACAGGCAGGAAACGAAGCTTTGGGTTAGGATTCTCCAGGCACACCCACTCGCAGCTAATTGAGAGCCAGTTGCATCCTCTGAAAGACCTGAATGGCTGACTGCCTAGAGGGGTGGGATTCTCGCAACCCACTTCCCTATTCAGAGCATTCTTCCTGCACCTGCTCACTGAAGTCTGAAATTCATTTACAGGAGACACAGCCTTTTATTCCCAGATTAGAGCTTAGGCTTCTATTGCAAAAGTCCAGGGAGAAAGGTTGTGTCTCCTGTAAATGAGGAGGAGGAGCAGTGTGTGTGGAGGAAGGAGGTGCACAAATCAGGCCGAAACAGGAAAACAATTAAGTTTTTACAACAGGAGAAGTTTAATGCAGCTAAATGATTACAGAAATTATGTAAACCCAGAGATTAGTAAGAAAAGAAAGACACGACTTTCCCTGGGCCAGTGGGACCAAGGGAGGAGGCAGAGTTTGTGGGACTGAGGTCAGCCCTCTGAAACTCAGACCACAGGGTCATCCCATGCCAGAGCCAGAGCCACAGAAAAGACCAGTTGCTGCCAGAGAAGCTGCCCGAGACAGGTAGGAAGGGGAAGATGCACCAGGCTTCTCGCATCCTGCAGTCTCCCCAGTGCATCTCATCACTGTCCCCAACTGGAGGCAAAGGCGGAAGCCTGGGAAAAGCAGCCCATAGCAGTCAGATCCCTTGTTATGCAGAGCAGAGCAAAGGAAGGGCAACATATGAATCAGTGGGAAAACAGACACAGAAAGTGCAGCTCCCAGGACTTGGGGTGGCTGCCTAATGAAACACAATTCCTTCTGCAGCTGCACCCCTGCCATTCCCCATTCTTAGGAATGGTTCCTCCCTTCTGGCTTCCGCTCCTCAACCCTGATCTAGCCATGAGCTCTGAAGAGGTATAAACAGTCCTCTTACAGGGCCGGGCACGGTGGCTCACGCCTGTAACCTCAGCACTTTGGGAGGCCAAGGTGGGTGGATCACCTAAGGTCAGGAGTTGGAGACCAGTTTTGCCAACATGATGAAACCTTGTCTCTACTAAAAATACAAAAATTAGCTGGTCATGGTGGCATATGCCTGTAATCCCAGCGACTTGAGAGGCTGTAACAGGAGAATCGCTTGAACCTGGGAGGTGGAGGTTGCAGTGAGCTGAGATCACACCACTGCACTCCAACCAGGAGTGCAAGACTCCATCTCAAAAAAAAAAAAAAAAAAAAAAAATGGGTGCGGTGGCTCATGCCTATAATCTCAGCTCTTTGGAGGCTGAGGTGAGAGAATTGCTTGAGCCTAGGAGTTTGAGACTGGCCTGGCAACATAGTGAGACACCATCTCTATACACACAAAAAAATTAGCTGGGTCATGGTGGCTTGTGCCTGTGGTCCCAGCTACTTTGGGGGCTGAGGTGGGAGGATCATCTCAGCCTGGGAGTTTGAGGCTGCGGTGAGCCATAATTACACCACTGAACTCCAGCCTGGGTGACAGTAAGACCCTGTCTACAAAAAATGAAAATAAAATATAAAAAAAAAAACAACTGATTCTATTACATGATCTCATTGCCAGCCCTTTGTGATTGGACAAAATGATGGGCACGTGACCTGGCGGGGCCAATCAGAGTCTCCTCTGGGATTTTTCACACTGGGGCAAGTGGAGAAGAGTCCTGTCTGCTCTGGCTGTGGAGTGGAAGGACAGGAGTCTGTACACCCCCATCCTTGACCTGTGATGGGAGGCAAAAGTGATTTAAGTAGATGGAACATAGCCAAAGTCCATGTGCAGAGGAAAGTGAAAGGAACGAGAGAAAGACAGAGAGGGGGACTAGAGACCTGATGGTTTCCCGGGCCCTGACTGTGGGAAGGGCCAAGGAGAGCTCCATCCTGCTCCTTCACAGTATGGTTGCTGGAGCCTATAGATAATTCTTCTGGCTTAAAGTAGGATATCATTGTTCTGTCCCTGATAACTACAACACAGATACATTCTGAGCAAGTGGGAGAAAGAATACAGGGCCTGACATCATACTAAAACTTTCACTAAAAACAAACAGGGCTGAGAGGGCAAGGAAGGTCAGGAAGTCCCATGGCAAACAGACACCAGCAAGCAAGGTGGCTAGGATACCGATGTGCAGAGTCACAGTTTTCTCGAAGGTGTCAGAGGTTCAAATCCCAGCTTCCTTCCAGGCAGGGACAGCCAATGAGAAGTCAGCTGAAGTCATGGGACAGAACTTTCTGGAAAGTTCTGTCAAAGAGGAGGGGGGTTGATTGAGAGGACAGGCTCCTTTCTCTACACCCATCACTGCCAGACTCACCCCCCTCTCTCCCTTGCTTCACACAGATTCATCTGAGAATCAGGAACCTGAAGGTCCTTGCCCAAGACAAGCAGAGTGCCAGGAGGAAGGAGACAGAATCCTCCGTGCCAGTGGAGCTGCATACAGCTCTGGCTGCTCACAACTTTCATTACCTGAGGATGTTTTCATTCTTTTGTGTGCTTTTCTGATCTTTTGTTTTGTTTAAGCACTATTTTTCACGTCTTAACTATTTTGCGCTGATAGGAATTCCTAATTGACAGAGGACCCATGTATGCCTGCTGTGTTAGTCCGCTCGTGTGGCTATGAAGGATGCCTGAGGCTGGGCGATTGATAAAGAAAAGAGGTTTAATTGGCTCATGGTTCTGCGGGCTGTACAAGGGGCATGGCACCAGCTTTGCTCAGCTGCTGGTGAGGCCTCAGGAAGCTTCTCCTCAAGGCAGAAGGCGGAAGAGAGCAGGCCTCACATGGTGTGAAAGGGAGCAGAGAGAGAGGAGGAGTGCCAGGCTTTCTAACAACCAGCTCTCCCATGAACTAATCACCAGGAGGATGGCACCAAGCCATCCATGAGGGATCCACCCCCATGACCCAACGCCCCCACCAGGCCCCACCTCCCACAATGGGGACCACATTTCAACATGAGATTTGGAGGGGACAAAACATCCCAACCATGGCAGGTACTTTTTTGTGAGATGCCTTTTTCTCAAATGAAAACCTTTGCTTTCAGGATCTCCATAAGAGATCTTTCTCCTAGGAGAAGGCCACGTCTTCTTTATGCCAAGGGTGAGCCCAATGAGGATGAAAATCTCACTTGAACTGTGGACCATGGGCTAGGGCCACGAGCTAGCAAGGGACACCCAGCCGGAGAAGCCTGGAACAGAAGGGCTCACGCTGGGTAAGTGATGCTCACGGGATCCTCCAGCTCTGAGAGACAGAAAGCATCGAGAGGCACTCCTGCTTGTTCACTGCAGTCCCAGATCAGCTCCCTCGCCTCTCTAATCCCAAACCTGGCCAAGGGACTATGGGTGGTTCTTTGACTAATCCACTGTATCATTAGCTCCTTCCTTTCTGCGCTGGTTAATTTTATGTGTCCACTTGACTGCTGTGGGGTGCCAAGACATTTGGTTTGGTTAAACATTATTCTGGGTGTGACTATGAGTTTATTAGTCTGTTTTCACACCACTGATAAAGACATACCCAAGACTTAGTAATTTCTAAAGAAAAAAGTTTAATGAACTCACAGTTCCCCATGGCTGGAGAGGCCTCACAATCATGGCAGAAGGCGAAAGGCACGTCTTACATGGTGGCAGAGAAGAAAGAATGAGAGCCAAGTGAAAGCAAAAACCCCCTATCAAACCATCAGATCTCATGAGACTTAATCACTAGTATGAGAACAGTATGGGGTAAACTGCCCCAAAATTCAATTATCTCCCACTGGGTCCCTCCCACAATGTGTGGGAATTATGAGAGCTACAATTCAAGATGAGATTTGGGTGGGGACACAGCCAAACCATATCAATGAGGGTGTTTCTCGATGAAACTCACATCAAAATGGTTAGACTGGGTAAAGCAGAGTTATTCAGTGTGGGGGGTGGGCAGGGCTCATGCAATTTGTTAAAGGCCTAAATACAATAAAAGGCTGACTGAGAAAATATTCTTTCTCTCTGTCTGACTGTCTTAGAGCTGGGATGTCTGTTGTCTCCTGCCCTTGGCCTTGGATTCAGACTGAAACTGATACCACCAGCTCTCCTGGTTCTCAGGCCCTTGGACTCACACTAGAGCTAAACCATTGGCTCTGTTGGATCTCCAGCTTGATAGCTGTAGGACTTGGACTTCTCAGCCTTTATAATCTGAGCCAATTCCTTATAGTAAATCTGAGCCAATAGTAAACAAAAGCTGATTCCCTATAGTAAATCTCTTTGTATATCCGCATGTCTATTCCTCTATCTATATTTATTTCTATGCTACTGGTTCCATTACTCTGGAGAAGCCAGGCTAATACACTCCCCAAGACAAAGACCCAGATCAAAGGAGAATGGGGACAGCACTCCCAGCAGAGCTCAGGCCACTGCTTTTTACCAAGACCCCCTGCCTTCAAAGAATCTGATCTTCAAATCTCACTGAGGGCTGAGGGTGTCGGAATTATTCACACAAGTGCATGTCTTTCCAGTCTCATAAGGGTTCAGACCTCTTATGTCTGGAGAATTATTAAGACAAAAATCCTTTAAAAATAATAGTCTGTTAAGATTTGCTTTCAGTGCTGTGTCCCCCAGTGATGGCCCTAAAGACATGCAGTAGAGAGAGAGGATCCTACAGGAAGATTCAGGGAACCAAAGACTGTCGCTCAAAGACCAGGCCCAGCTGGGAGCGGTTTTAATGTTTCTGTTTACAAGAAGGAACGAAGTCCAGGAAAGTTGCTTTTCTGTGCAAAAATGTCAGTGACTGTGAGCTCAGATGCAGGGGAGTGCAAAGTGGTTAATCAGTGTCACATAAAAATAACAAAGACCCCTGGGGGCCCTTAACTCAATTTTGCAAGTCATGCAGGATGAATGGAGAATTCTTCCTGGGCCTTTTTAAAAAATCTTTTTTTAGTAGTGGGGAGGGGAGAGTGGGAGGGCAGGAGGAAGATTAATTATCTGTGATGAACAGAGTGGTGAGGCCGGGATTCTCCCAACAGAACAAGCCTCATTCGTGGGATCCCTCAGAGGTCACCCTCCCAGTGCTGTCAGTGTGGGGGTGTGGGGTTTTCCACCTGCCCAACTCTAGAAGCTGAATGCTTCCTGCAGAAAGCCAACACTTTAGCCCAGGGTCACCCCGTGGCTGAGGACAGAGCCCCAGGCATCAGGGCTCTGCATGAAGCAGACTGCCCCCCACCCCAACCACTTTCCCTTAGACACCTGTTGAATGTCACAGCATGAGCCTGTGCTGCTCCAGAAGATCCCATGCCACCTGGGTGTCTGCCAGTGGACCTGGGCAGCCCACCCTCTGCTAGCACCTTGCCTGATCAGTCTTCCTGAGGGCTTTCTAGAAGGGGTCACATAGGAGCCAGACATGAAGCAAGGCTTGGGGGCAAGTCCCATTGTCCAGCAGCCCCTGCTTTGTCCCTCAGCTCAGAGGTGTCTGTAATATTGTGGGGCTGCTCCAGGCATGGGTTCAGCCTTATGGCACAAAGCCTGTAAGCCTCAGGGCACTCCATGCAGGACTAGGTTTCCCAGGGAGCAGGCTCTGAGATGGAGAGGAGCAGTCAGCATGCTTACTAGGAGGTGCTGTTGGGATCAATATCTGTTGGACGCAGGGGAAAGAAGCAGGATTAGGCAGAGGGAGAGGGAGATATCCGGCTGGGATTGGGACCAACAAAGACTGCAGCCGCCTGACAGGCAGCTTTGGGGCTGCAGTGGCCCTGCAGAGATGCTCCTGATGGGGGAGGAGCTGAAACTTTATAGCCTTAATTGACCAGTCATTGAGAAGCCTATGTCACCTTGGGTGAGGCTGTTTTTTTTTTCTTCTTCTTCTTCTTCTTCTGTAATTTTTATTTATTTATTTTTTAAGAGACAGTGTCTTGCTGTGTCAGCTGGGCTGGAGTGCAGTGATGCGATCATAGCTCACTGCAGCCTCTACCTCCTGAGCTCAAGTCATCCTCCTGGCTCAGCTTCCTGAGTAGCTGGGACTACAGATGCACATCACTACACTCGGATCATTTATTTATCAATGTATTTTGTAGAGACGGGGTCTTGCTATGTTGCCTAGGCTGGTCTTGAACTCCTGAGCTCAAGCGATCCTTCTTCCTCAGGCTCCCAAAGTCCTAGGATTACAGGTGTGAGCCACTGCACCTGGCAGAGGCTGTTTTCTTCAGCAAAAATACTATCCAAAGCACAGCAGAGGGCCACCTTCCGGCTGTCCTCCAACAGCTTGGGAATAAATCCTTGGCTGCTGAAAGGGGTCTGGGTTGCATACACAGTGTCCCCTCACCCTCCCTAGGCCCTAGCTCCAGGAATTCTGTGAATGCTTTCTTTGGCTCCAGGTCTAAGCCCAGGAGTTCTCTGCAACAATGACCATACTCTAAGCTTGAGCTAAAACACATAAGATAAACCATACTTTACCGAAGGGTGGGATTGTGATGAAAGAAAGAGAACAGCATACTAGCTGTGAAAGGAAAGCTGGATGTTCTAAAGGCAAGCATTGTCCTGCCCCGGGGCATTTCTTGTTTTCATTTTTATTTTACTTTATTTTTCTCTTATTTTTATTTTATTTTATTTTATTTTATTTTATTTATTTTATTTTATTTTATTTTGAGATGGAGTCTTGCACTGTCACCCAGGCTGGGGTGCAGTGGCATGATCTCAGCTCACTGCAACCTCTGCTTCCTGGGTTCGAGCAATTCTCCTGCCTCAGCCTCCTGAGTAGCTGGGACTACAGGCTTGCACCACCACACCCAGCTAATTTTTGTATTTTTCATAGAGACGGGGTTTTGTCATGTTGACCAGGCTGGTCTCGAACTCCTGATCTCAGGTGATCTGCATGCCTCAGCATCCCAAAGTGTTAGGATTACAGGCATTAGCTACCGCACCCAACCTTATTTTACTTTATTTTTAATGCACCTAGCTAACAGTGAAACAGATAAAGTCTTGAGTCCACGGGTCGGTCTGGGTGAGACTTGCCCATTCTCTTGACATTTCACCTTTTTTCATGGCAATGCTCTGGTGGACAAACTTCACATTAGACATATGTTAAGCCTTCAATCCTGAGCATAGCCCATTCTCCAAAATCAGCCCCACCCACCCGCTCCGCTGGGTATGTGATCGCCTATGTGACCTCCTAGCAATGAGTGATTGGATGAGAGGTGAGC
The DNA here is from genome assembly GCF_006542625.1 of Nomascus leucogenys. NCBI lineage: Eukaryota > Metazoa > Chordata > Mammalia > Primates > Hylobatidae > Nomascus > Nomascus leucogenys. The sequence goes on along the minus strand of NC_044390.1, from coordinate 47,845,395 downwards.
ACTGGCCTCGCAGGCATATGAGCTGGGTTAGTCCATCCCCTCTGCTGCAATCCACAAGGGGCTGGTGAGGACTGGGTCACTTGGCAGTGGGACCCGCAGCAGAACAGCAATGACCTAGAAAGGACCCAGCACAGGCCACCGCTTCGGGTATGAGTGAGCAGAGGAGCATCCCGGCAGAGAAAAGGAAGCTTAAGTTCACAGCCAGCTGGCAAGGCGGGAGAGCTGGGGGCAGCAGCTGCTGACCAGGCAGCTTTCCGGACACAGGTGCCTGGAGCTGAGCTCTCCAGGAAACTTGCCCTCATGGGAGGTGGCCAGGGCGGGCAAAGGGTGAATTCTGGCTGAGGGGACTTGAGGAATTGCTGGGGGCTTCAGATAATCATTTTCTCTTTGGTTAAAAAAGAAAGAGAGCTGTGTCTTTAGCCCTTCCTGCTTGTAGATACAGAATATTCAGATCTCCAGTAGCCATTCTGCAACCATGAGGGGAGATGGAGAGAACCCTAAGAAATGAATTTGGCAGACTCCGAGCTTCTAAAATCCCGCAAACATCCTGCTTTTATATTTACCACTCTAATAGAAAAGCGCAGTCCTGTCACTGAAGTCACTGCAATCCCAGGAGCCTTAACTTACAACCAAATACTTTCCCGCAGAACAGGAGCAAGGATGGCTGCTGGGGACAGCAATAAGCACAGTTTCAGGAGCCCCATCCCCGAGTGGGTTTCGTGGGGAGAATGTCCAAGAAGGGCTGGTGCAGAAGCATGTTCAGCAGTTTCCTCAGGCTGCCATGGCAGATACATACCACAAACCAGATGCTTGGACCAACACAAATATATTCTCTTATAGTTCCAGAGACCAGGAGTCCAAAATCCACAGGTGTCAGCTGGGCCACGCTCCCTTTGAAGGTTCCAGGGGAGAATCCCTGGCCTCTTCCAACTCCTGGGAGCCCCAGGCATTCCTTGGCCTGTGGAAGCATCACTTGAGTCTGGGCCTCTGTCTTCACATTGCCTTCTCGTGTGTGTGTGTGTGTGTGTGTGTGTGTGTGTGTGTCTGTCCTCTTCTTAGAAGGACACCAGCCATTGGATTTTGGGCCTAACCTAATCCAGTATAACCTCATCTTAATTAATCTGCAGACCCTTTTTCTAAGTAAAGTCACATTCTGAGGTTCGTGGTGGATATGAATTTTGGGGGATACCATTCAACCCTCCAAACATGGATGACTATTTCCAGGTCGCTGTGAGGCCCACTGCTGGTATTTTCTAAATCACTCAGAGAAGAAAGTTTTCAGAGAACCGAGGTCCTGCCAGGAGCCAGTGAGGTCTGAATTACTGTTGTTTAGAAAACCAGAAAACCCGCTCTGACCAGAGTGCTGTGAGACCTGGAGAAACGCAGGTGCCTGCAGCATTGAGCGCAAAGCAGGTGTGTTTTCAGGACTAATGAATACCTGCAAATGCCACCAAGATCTTGGAGACATAATTTCTGCTCAGTCACACAAGAAAACCAGACTGCAAAAGGAACAGGGCCTTGAGGCATTAAGGGAGAGTTAATGGTACCAGGAGGTCTGCAAGGGTCGCTGTTGAATATCATTCTCAATGAGCTGGTGGGAATTCACATGTCTCAGGCACCGCACAGAACAGCCATGGGCTCGCCTCTTCTCTTTCCCAGCAGTGAACAAGGAGAGGGGCCTTCAGGGAGATAGAACTGCCTGGGGTCCATTGACAACAAATAGAAGAAAATTTGCATCTTGACAGAAAGAAAACCAAGGCTCAGGCTGTGAATAAAAGCGCCCAGTCTGCATCCACACAATTTAGCAGCAGGTTGGAGACCCAAATGCCTAGAATTCCTTGGACTGCTGTGCAAGTGGCCCTGGCCAGAAGACATGGAAGAATGAGAGTTGGCTCAGGGGTTCAGAGGATGTCAACCCAATATGACCATGCTCTTTTTACAAAAGGCAGACCCAACACCAGCAGAGAGAAGGTGGTAGGCTGCAGTCATCAAGTCGGCCCGTAGCAGAATCAAGTGGAGCTGGGACCATGTCTCTGCACTCGGGCCGCAGGTTTTCCTCTGTGCATTTTTTAGTTTTTTTTGAGACAGTCCTGCTCTGTCCTCTAAACTGAAGTGCAGTGGTGTGATCATAGCTCACCGTAGCCTCGGACTTTTGGGATCAAGCAATCTTCCCAAGGAGCTGGAAGTACAGGCACATGCCACCTTACCCAGCTGATATTTTTATTTTCTGTAAAGATGGGGTCTTTTTATGTTGCCCAAGCTGGTCTGGAACTCCCGGCCTCAAGTGATCCTCCCAGCTCAGCCTCTCAAAGTGCTGCGATTACAGACATGAGCCACTGCGCCCGGCCTGTTTCCCTTCTGAAGGAAAGTGAGACATATCCTGCCCTGTAATGTTCCTAGACTGAGTAACAGTCCCCAGAGTCCTCTTTCTGTCCTGTAGAGATTTTCCCCAAAATAATGCCCAGGAGTTTTCTGTCTGCCAACTATCACTCTTGTCATTTGAGGCCTGGGGATTTGGGGGACGTTTCTGAGGTTCACTGTCACTTTCCCATGGCCTGCACAGCCAAAATGCAAACATAGCCAAGGCCAGAAGCCAAGGATATAGTGACAGGACGTTCTCACCAGGGACGTACCTGAGCAAATGACATCCATCAGCCCAGCTCACAGAGATGCCTGAGGCTCAGTTTTGTCTGGAGCCCAGAGAAAGGCTGGGTCTTGAAGGGCAGTGCCAGTTGGGTGGGAGGGCCTCATCTAGCTTTCTCATTTCAGGTGGGTAATTCTGAGCCCAAGAGGAATCTGAAATTCAAGACAAAGCTCCCAAGAGCAATGAGCTGTCTTCATTCTCTTCTTGATTCTTGATGGGATTATCTTATTTATTTTTGATGGGATTCACTGCCCAGAGTGTTAGAAATAGAAAATCAAAGACAGGTGTGAATCAGGTCTGTGACCAGGTGTGTGCACCTAGATCGCTAAATGGAAATGTGTCCCGCCCCACCGCTGCTGGCTCCCAGCCAGAAGCCTACATATCCCCAGGGGAGGACAGAAGTGGTACAGCTGGGGGCAACCGGCTAGATGCCTTACATATAACCTCACTGAGTATCAGCCTCATAGGGAGATTGTGAGACTGAGTTTCCTTCTTTTAAAGTAAGAGAACAGTGAGATCATACTTGTTCATAATTAACTCAACATTTGTTAATTAAGAAGCCAGACCTAAGCTACAGGATGGGAAGAGAATGGGAAGCGAGAAACCAATTGGCCCTTGACTTTACAGAGCTTTGTTTTTTTTTCAACTTTTATTTTAGATTCAAGGGGTACATGTGCAGGTTTTTTACATGAGTAAATTGGGTGTCACCGAGGTTTGGGGTACAAATGATCCCATCACCCAGGTAATAAGCATAGTACTCAATAGGTAGTTTTTCAATCCTCACCCTCCTACCCTCCACACCCTCAAGCAGGGCCTGGTGTCTGCTGCTCCCATCTCTGTGTCCATGTGCGCTCACTGTGTAACTCCCACTTATAAGACAGAACATGTGGTCTTGAGTTTTCTGTTTCTGTATTAATTTGCTGAGGATAATGACCTCCAGCTGCATCCATGTGTCTGGAAAGGACATGATTTCATGCTTTTATATGGTTGTGTAGTATTCCATGGCGATATGTACCATATTTTCTTCATCCAGCTCACTGCCGATTGGCACCTGGGTTGATTCCACGTCTTTGCTATTGTGAATAGCGCTGTGATGAAGAAACAAGTGCATGTGTCTTTATGGTGGAAGGATTGTTTTCTTTTCAATTATATACCTAGTAACGGGATTGCTGGGAAGAATGGCAGTGCCAAGTTCCTTGAGAAATCTCCAAACAGCTCTTCACCATGGCTGAACTAATTTACATTCCCACCAGCAGTGTATAAGCATTCCCTTTTCTCCATAGCCTCGCCAGCATCTGTTATTTTTTGACTTCTTTACAGAGCTTTTGCATAAGGGAGAGAAAGGATACAGTCACAATAGCAAATGGGAAATTGCAACTGTGGTCAGGGCCATGACAGAGAGGAAGATTAGCAACTTCTTCTACAAGAGGCCCATGTGGGATGTGACCCAGTCAAGGAAGTCAAAGTGACCTTCAAGTTGAAGCAGGAATGGTGAGTTAGAGATTACTTGGTAAGGAAGGGAGGGAAGGACACTCCAAGCAAAGGAACAGCAAGGCTCGGGAGGATGCGGTAAGTGCAAAGATGGATGCAGGGCAGTGGGGCTGGGGGCAGGGGTGGGGTGGTGGGTGAGCTGGCCAAGGTGAGGGGCTCTGTCCATGCAGGCAGCAATGGAAAACCATGGAAAGCTCATGAGTAGATATTGATCCAATTGGCCTCATGCTTCGAAATAAATAAAGCAAAAGAAATGTTGGAGGTGAGGGCAGTACACAGGGCCTGCAAGGAGGCTCTGTTGATGGTCCAGGTGACAGGGAACTTGAAATGTAGGATCACACAGGTAGCAGGAGCCAAAGCCTGGACTCAAGCCACAGCCTAGGACCACTTATCCACTGCTGGTGGGAACGCACATCGGCTCAGCCACTGGGGACAGCAGTTCGCAGATTTCTTAAAGAACTAAAAATTGAACTACCATCCGACCCAGCAATCTCATGACTGATATAGATCTGAAGGAATATAAATCATTCTACCAGAAAAGACACCTACACTCATGTGTTTACCACAGCACCATTCACAACAGCAAAGGTATGGAATCAACCCAGGTGCCTATCAATGGTGAGCTGGAAAAGAAATTGTGGTACATGCGCATCATGGAATACTATGCAGCCATAAAAAAAGAACATCATGTCCTTTGCAGAAACATGGATGCAGCTGGAGGCCATTATCCTAAGAGGATTAACACAGAAATAGAAAAACACTGCATGTTCTCACTTACAAATGGGAGCCGAACATTGCACACATATGGACACAAAGATGGAAACAACAGACACTGGGGACCCCTAGAGGAGAGAGAGAGAGGGTGAGGGCAGGGGCTGGAAAACCTACCTATTGGGTACCGTGCTCACTAACTGGGTGATAGGATCAATCGTACTCCAAACCTCAGCATCACACAATACACTCATGTAACAAATGTACACATGTACCCACCGAAGTTAAAATAAAAGTTGAAATAAAATTTAAATTAAAAACAAAGCCAAAACTAGACCCACTGCACTCAGCCTTGTAGGTGAGTGTCTTAACCACATCAGGAGCTCCTTGAGGCTTGCTTTGGAAAGAATCTCCAGGTGGGGCAGCTCGTGCCTGTAATCCCAGCACTTCGGGAGGCTGAGGCAGGTTGATCATTTGAGGTCAGGAGTTTGCGACCAGCCTGGCCAACAAGGTGAAACCCTGTCTCTACTAAAAATAAAAAAATTAGCCAGGTGTGGTGGTGCATGCCTGTAATTCCAGCTACTCGGGAGGCTGAGGCAGGAGAATCGCTTGAACCCAGGAGGTGGAGGTTGCAGTGAGCTGAGATCGCACCACTGCACTCCAGCCTGGGTGATGGAGTGAGACTCTGTTTCATAAAAACAAAAAGAAAAAAAAAAAAGGAAAACAATTTCCAGCACTGTGCCCAGCAAGGGCTGTCCAAAGAATGACATGTTTGTGCATCTCCAGGGTAGATCTCTGAAAGAAAGGATCCAATATCCAGGGTTTGACATTTCCCAACAGATAGCCTCAATCTCCCAGTAAGGGCCTCCAGGACAGGCCCTATGGGGGGTCAGTGCTCCCCTACTCTCCTGGGAAGATGATGCTGAAGTTCAGCCTCAATAGCCCACTGCTCCTTCAGTCCTGCGAGGTGAAGACACAACTTCCACATACCACATTGTCTAGAGAAACAACTAAATTACTAGTTTTAGGCAAAACTGGAAATCAACACCTATCCCTAGGTTTCTGGAGCTAAATGGGCTCAGAGATGTGTATGACAGAGTACAAGTCAAAACTCCATGCTGTAAAATAAGGCACGCTTTTTATAAATGTTAATTGGTTAGAGTATCATAATTTTTACACACATGTAAATAAGGTTAATGAATTTTATTCCACACAGATGATTTAAATTATAAAACAATCAAATTACTTTTCAGGTAATACTTTGGGCCCAAATGAAATAAAATTTCAAGTCATTATAACTTTAGAAAAAGAAACTAATTTGAGTATGTGATTTAGATCCATTAAAAGTCTTCTCGACTTTAAATAGTGATAATAGAAATCAGAAAAGCTCGAGAGCAGTTAAGATTAATTAAGAGTGAATGCATTTGGGAAAAGGAAATTATGAGATAATTTTAGAATGCAAATGAGGTCAAGAAGTTTAAACTAATGTGCATCTATATAAACACAGCCTCAATAAAGGAAAAATATTTCATTACAAGGGTTTGTAAGTACTGTATTCTCTACTTCTTGTTACATGAGTAGCAACAAATTGATAAACAGCAACCTGTTGTCAGCTAATTACAGAACCCTTGTGGCTGCCAATAGTTAAGCTGGTACGAAATTAGAAATCTTGATTTTCAAAGTTCTATGCAGCCTGGTTTCTTTCCCTATGACGTAGGCAGTGCTGGTGACCCACTCAATCCTTTGAATCCTTTTGTAGCAGCCCATCTTCTATTTTGTGGGCTTGGCTACAAAAGGCCCCCACCTGCAAGAGTCTTCAGGCACTTTCTCTTGGGCTACCAGAGCCACCTTCTCCAAGCAGACAGCCAGGAACGCCTGGAAGCTATGCTCTCCACCTCCACTCCTCATCTTGGTTAATCACTGGTGTGAGCTTGCAAAGCCCACCTTCCTTGCCTTGAAGTGGGAGAAACTCGGGTATATTTAGACTCCAGAGCACAGGATCAGGCTATGTCTAGGACTTGCCCTGAAATTGCAACCCTGCAGCTGGACCTGTGTTAGGGTCCCTCGAAGTAGAGCCCGAGAGGAGGATTTTTATGAAACTCTTTTACAGAGAACACTTTCTGATGAAATGTGTGCAGAAGTGGGGAAAGCAAGGAGGAGCAGTGAAGAGGCAGGCAAAGACGTGGGTACCTCTGAAGTCTGGCCTCAGCCTGATCACAGAGGGTGCTCTGGGAACAGAGGGGAGACGGTACTGTCCAGTTGTCCCACTTGAGGGTACGGGTGGTCTTTCATATTCCCATATCAGTTAGCCCTTGGCTATGGACCAATCCTGGGAAATATAAACTTTGTTAACCCCAGGTGATTCTCTAGAGAATGGTGAGTCACCAGCAGCCCAGACTCAGCAACCGAGGGATCTGCTCCCAGCTCAGTGAAGACAAGCTGGGTACTCACCGCCTCTGCTCAGTGTTCCTGGTTCCCGATCCTGCTCCTCTCCAGCCTGCCCTTTCTCTTTCCTCTCCCCTTGAAAACTCATTTGCACCTGAATCCCAGGCACAGCTTCAGAAAAACCCAACCTAGGACACCCTCCTGCTCTAAGAATCAAGAGCTGCACTGGATTTGATGCCACAGCTTTCCTTAACCTGAAAGCTGTTGTTATTTTTTTTTCCTTTTTTGAGTCAGGGTCTCACTCTGTTGCCCAAGCTGGAGTGCAGTGGTGCAGTCACAGCTCACTGAAGTCTCAAACTCCTGAGCGCAAAGGATCCTCCCATCTCAGCTTCTTGAGAAGCTGGGACCACAGGTGCACCCCCACAACCAACTAATATTTATATCTGTAGAGATGGGGCCTCACTATGTTGCCCAGGCTGGTCTTGAACTCCTAGCCTCTAGTGATTCTCCTGCCCTGGCCTCCCAGCTTTCTGAGTCCATGTGAGGAAACAGCATTTGTAGGAAGGGGCTCCTGCAACTCCTTCCAGCCCAACATCCATGTTCCATTCTTCCAGTAACAGTGACCTGATTTTTCTCTGTGGAACCAGACTTCTGTCAATCTAAAAAGTTTGTGAGCATACACACATACACACACACACACACACACACACACACACACACACCACACACACACACACACACATACACACTTCAGAAGGGCATTTGGCCTAGGCCTGGCCAATAAGAAGTGAGGGGTTGGCTCTGGGATAGGTGTGTGATCCAAGCTGAGCCTCTGCCCTGGGGATGCTGCTGGAATCCTTGGGGAGGTGGTGCTTGCACATCTGCAAGAGGTAGCTGAGGGCCACCTGGCCACAAATAGGTAGACTCTGCCCAAGGTTGAGGCAATCACAGAAGAAAGCAAAGCCGAGCAGTAGAGTGTGAAGGTGCATGGCAGCCTCATGGGAGCCTGGAGCAGTCTCTAGCCCTCTGAGTTGTGGAAGCCAATTCAGTCCCTTCAGCTGTGGGAGCTGCTCAGGCCACCTGGAGATGAGTTTCAGTCACTTGCAACCAGGTGGCCCTCCCCTGACTAAGATCCCTGAGAAGGGTCTGGTGAAAACCAGCTCTTAAGAAATTGTCTGTTCCTGAGATGTGTGCTGTGGCATTAAAAGTATGTACTCATCTTTTAGAGTCCTGGCAACTATACCATGTGACCTGGATCAAGGTCTTTCTTTCTTGGCCTCAGTTCTCCTGTCATATTACGGGAGTGTTTGGACCATGTATATCCTAGGAGTCGAGTCCTCAGTCCAAGACTCTATCCTTTACGAGCACACACCAGGTGCTGGGCTCTCCCGTCCAACCCTCCAGGCCCCCAACACTATGAGCTCTGAGGCTGAGCTTTCTTCACGAGGGCAAAATCCTCCCTGTACTTCTGGCCCCTCCTCCAGGGACCTGTATTGGGAGAGATTTGGTGCCCAGCCTAGATGAACAGATCCAAGAGCCGGGGCCACTCCTTGGCAGTCCTCTGTCTGCTGGAGTCACCCTTGTGCTTTTTGTGGGAGCACGACTCTCATTGTTTCACCCTCCACTCCATGAAGCAGCCCAGGGGCTCTCCCAGGGCCCGGTAGCCCCATGCATGGAAAAAGTCCTGGGAGGGAGGGGCCGGGTTTGAATTCTGGCTTCTACACAGAGACATGCAATCGGTTTCTTCAACTTTTCAAGCCTCAATTTCCTCATCTACTCACTGGGAATAATGAACATTAGATGTGAGTGTCTTAGGTTGGTTTGGGTTGAACTTTCTCAAGGTTACATAACTTACTGTAGCAGATGCTGTTAGACTCTGCCCATAGTTCCTTGGGTCCCTTTACCAGTCCCTGTCCTGGTGCTCACCCCAAGCCAGAAGGGGTGTGTCTTAGTTGGAAGGTTGACCTTAAACTTCTGGAATCTACTTTGTGTGCCTTTAAGGAAGAGCCAAAAGCACCTGGACATGTGCACCTCCTCAACCCCACCCCAGCCAACACTTACCCAATGCCAGGCGGTGTCTGCATATACAGGGGCATAAACACACCAGGCCTCTTGCCCTGGGGTGTGGGCAGCTCTGAGATCCAATGCAGTGTCCAAAGTCATCCTCTGTGTGACTTGGCTTCATACCACATCCTTGCTGGGTCTCCCTTTCTCCCCAGCCCCACTTCCCACTTCCCTCCTGAATATTCCTGGGGACAGCTCCCACTAGGGAGTCCTCACAAGCATTGTCTTCTCTGGATTGGGGAAACACAGTCTTAGGTGCTCCCATCTGCTGTGTAACAGAGTGCCCTGCCCATCACTGCTGTTCAAGCAGTGGCTGCTGCCATGGCTGGTACAGTACAGTGCTGGCACTGCATACACACAGTACACAAATCCCTGGAGGGGTAGACACACATGTGTGCCAACACATGTACACACACACACACACACACACAGAGCATTCATTCCTGGTGGAGACAAGACGGTGAGCACCCCTGAGATGCAGTGTAGTGATCCTCCTCTAAGTCATGTCTGAGAGCCCCATGGAAACAACACGACCGTGAAGCTAATGCAAGAACCAAATCCCTCTCACTTTAAGAAACCTATCCTCAGCCAAGCGCAGTGGCTTAGGCCTGTAATCCCAACACTTTGGGAGGCTGAGGCAGGTGGATCACAAGGTCAGGAGTTCAAGACCAACCTGGCCAACATGGTGAAACCCCATCTCTACTAAAAAATAAAAAAAATAGCCAGGTATGGTGGCAAGTGCCTATCGTCCCAGCTACTCGGGAGGGTGAGGCAAGAGAATTGCTTGAACCTGGGAGGCGGAGGTTGCAGTGAGCCGAGATGGTGCCACTGCACTCCAGCCTGGGCAGCAGAGCAAGAGCCCATCTGAAAAAAAAAAGAAAAGAAAAGAAACCTATCCTCAGGCATGTAATGGAATGACCTGGGGCAGTTCTGCACAGCACCGGGTAGCAGCAGCCCCTCCATGTGTCCATGAGACGCTTAATTGGACAGCACAGTCATCTATCACGTTTCTGTTTCCCTTTATTTTCCAGAACCCTATTAGAAAGTTCAGGCAGGATAGACACAGGGTTAAGGAGAGCCACAAGGAGGCCTGGAGGATATTCAGTGGAGACAAGGACCTCCCAAGGCTTGAAAGCATCAAGAGGCCACCAGGCAGGGGTCACCAGGTGCTTGTTGCTTCAAGCACCCCAAGCCCCAGCCTGGATATATGTGTCAGGGGCTGGTGGGGAAGCTGCCATGCAGGCGGGACCCCCATGGGAAGGTGCCTGGGGGAGTCATACTGCCTCTCAACCCCCGGTCAAATGAAGGCTGGAGTGCTGAGATCCACGGTGTCTAGGACACCTGCTTCAGAGCGACACTAACGCCAAAGGAAGCAGAGTCGAGAGAGAGTGAAATGGGAGGGAGGATTTACAACGTGATTTAAGCGCCTGGATTCAGTCACACCTGAAACCCAGAACTTCTTGATTTCTAGGCCAGTTCGTTCTTTGTAGCTTCAGCCAGTTGAAGCAAGACCTTATCACTTTCAACAGTGATTATGAGTGAATGATATAGTGATTGGAGGCCCAGAGCTTTGTGTGGGCACGAGTGGAGCCCTAAGCACCAGCTCACCACACCCAGGGCTTATGCTTTTGTGCCTTAGCCCATACCTGCTACCTATAACATGAGATACCTGAAGATATGCCACTTCTTTCAGACCCCCAGCTACCCTTCAATATGCTGCCCCAAATCTCACCATGCAGGTGAAAGCACCCCCAACTGAGGAGTACATCCTGACAGTAAACATTCTTTTTCTTTCTTTTCTTTTTCTCTCTTTTTTTTTTTTTTTTTTTTTTGAGACAGAGTTTTGCTCTTTTTGCCCAGGTTGGAGTGCAATGGTACGATCTCGGCTCAATGCAACCTCTGCTTCCTGGGTTCAAGTGATTCTCCTGCCTCAGCCTCCTGAGTAGCTGGGATTACAGGCATGTGCCACCACATCTAGCTAATTTTTTATTTTTAGTAGAGACAAGGTTTCACCATGTTGGCCAGGCTGGTTTTGAACCTGGCAGTAAACATTCTAACCCAAGCTCCTGAGTCCTGCCCTTAGCGCACATTTGCAATGGGAGCAGGAGGCGAATTAGATTAGACCAGGCTGAGCTGGGATAGTAAATAACTCTAAAATGCCGTGGCTTCAACCGCATTCATTTCTCATCCCTGCAAAGTCCACTGTGAATCTAGGTGACTCTGTGGCCATCCCCCTCCATGTAGTGACTCAGTGATCCAGGCTGCCCTCGTCTGGTGACTCCACCATCTCAACGGCAGGCCTCCGCAGTTGCCGCAGCAGGAGAAACACTCGCGTGGGTCCCTCACGGCACTCTTCTAAGCTTCAGCCCAGGCCCTGGCCACATCAATTAACCAGAAGTCATCCTGAGACCCTGCCCAACTGGGAAGGGGATTTAGAAGTGTGCCTTTCTCGAGAGAGACCAGCTGTGGGCAGCCAGGGTTATGTCGCCCCACAGCAGGTACAGGAATGCAGTGTGATGCTGAAGGGCCAGCCTGGCTGTTGAGAGGGCCAGCCTGGCTGTTGAGAGGGTCAGCAAGAATGGGAGACTGGAGAAGGGAGGGGCACACTCTTCACTCCTGCTCAGAGGCCCTCACTGCACAGGCTGGGGACCCGTGCAGCCACAGCTGTGAGTTTGGGGTTTGCTGCTTGGATTTTAAAGCTGCTCCAACCAGCGGCCATGTTTGTTAGAGATTGCCATTGCATGTATGAGAAACTCAAGTAGCTCAGCCTCATAGAGTTTGTTTGTTTGTTTTCCAGCGGGCCAGGAAATCCAGGGAGGCAGCTAGGGGCTGACATAGTGACTCTGAGATGCTACCCAGACCCCAGGCTTCTGGGCTGTCCAGCCCACCATCTCTAGCTTGTGCTTTTGTTCTCAAGGCCACCTCATCATTACAGGTGTTCCCCAGCCACTCCACCTCAGCCAAGAAGACAGAAGGACACAGAAGGACCTAGAAGGGAGGAATGCCACCTGGGTTGGGAAGTAAAACTTTCACAGGTGTCCCCAGGAGGCCTCTGCCCATGTTCCATTGGCCAGGGCCCTGGGGGCCTGGGAAGCACCTTGTTTAGGTGAGCACGTTTCTGCCTTGATGAAGCTGCGATTCTATTATCAAGTAAGACAGGAGAATCAATATTAGGTGGGTGAATGAACAAACTATTAAATAACAGGCAGCTTCCTACAAAACCTTGAGTTTCTATTGGCTCTTTTGAAGATTGAATTCTTAGCATACAAGGCCTGCATTTCTTAATGGCAAAGTCTCAGGGGGATAACCTTAGGAGGTTATCCCCCCAGCATTTTCTTGCCTGTTGGTGTCTACGTATATTACACTCAGTCCACCTTACCCAGGGCTGGCTTCACGGGCATATGACCTGTGTGAGATCATAGGGTTCCACACTTGGTTTGCCTCTGTGGCTCCTGGGGAACCAGAAAACACATGCATGTGTAAGCAGAAAGGGAAGGTCTCCCGGGATTATAGGAATTTAATCAACGGAGCCATCAGCCTGGTGCACAGCTTCCTGCCATGCAGCCTGTTTCTCTTAATCCCTGTGAGGAATGTGGTCACCTACTTGGTTAAAAGCAGCTCCCGACAGAGCTGGGCAATGTATAAATGAACCCAAGAGAGCTTTCCTCATGACCACTCCGGGAGGAGCCACAGTTTCATCACCATGACACGCGACCCATGTGCTGGCATGAACTCACTGCATCTGCACCAGGGGACCCCTCCTGTCCATGCGATGGTGCGCCCTCTTTCCTCTCCATCACCCCACAAAACCCTGCCATCCCTTTCCCTCAGGGACACACTGCTTGGGAGAATACGCTCATATCCTCCCTACTTGTGCCAAGTAATAAAACTCCTGTTGATCAATAAATACCTGCTTCTCTGCCTTCTCATGGAGAGTCATTTGTTACTCTCCAGGCAAACTCTCGTTTCATCAGGGAATAGACTCAGAACCCGAGAGACCTGGATTCAGAATCCCAGCTTAGAGTCATTGGACAAGTTACTTAGAATCCTCTATTGGCCGGGCATGGTGGCTCACAGCTGTAATCCCAGCTCTGTGGGAGGCTGAGGCGGGATTACTCACCCCACCTCAGGAGGATTGCTTGCAGCCAGGAGTTTAAGATCAGCCTGGGCAACATAGTGAGACCCTGTCTCTACAAAATAAAAAATAATAATAAAAGGCTGGGTGTGGCTGGGCGAGGTGGCTCACGCCTGTAATCCCAGCACTTTGGGAGGCCAAGACAGGTGGATCACGAGGTCAGGGGTTTGAGACCAGCCTGACCAACATGGTGAAACCCTGTCTCTACTAAAAATAGAAAAATTAGCTGGGCATGGTGGCAGGCGCCTGTAATCCCAGCTACTCAGGAGGCTGAAGCAGCATAATCATTTGAACCCTGGAGGCAGAGATTGCAGTGAACCAAGATTATACCACTGCACTCCAGCCTGGGTGACAGAGTGAGACTCCGTCTCAAAAACAACAACAACAATAGTAATAATTAGTAAAAAATCCTCTAATCTCAGTTTTCTCATCTGTTTAAAAAAATAAAACCACTCTTTCCTCAGGGGGCTATGGTGATCCTAGACAGAAAGGGCCCAGCCCAGCTATGTGTACCTGGAGTTTCCATGACAGTCGTGGCCATTATTAATGCAATTTCCATTTCTGTTGTAAAGACTGCTTCCACCACGCCTGCCTAACGACAAAGCCTCACCTCCAAAGCTGGGGTGCAAGGATGTCTGTGGCTGCTAGATCTGGAACAGGGGCTCGCAGCCCCCCACCCTCATTTGAACAAGGCAGCGACCATGCTCACGGGATGCCAAGGAGAGAGAAGTGAGGCTGATGGGAGCTGGCCAAGAGGGTCCCTGTCCTACTTGGCCAGGCCAAGAAAGCTGTTGGTGCATCCCCAAGACCTGGTGAGACTCACTTGCTCAGTCACCTTGAAAGGAAGGACAGCCTCCAAGTCGGCTCCTTGGGAGTGGAGAGAAGTTTCCTCCACTCCACTGCCGAGAGTTACAACAGGAGCCATTAGCACTTGCCAAGCAAGGCCACCTTCCATCTGAGGGAGAAAGTGCAAAAGACAGTTTAAAAGCCTCATTAACACAAGGCAACAAGTCTCCAGGTGAAAATTGAGCCTCTGAGGCCCTGCTGATTGCACAGGGGGGAAGGCATTTGCATCTCTTCTCACCACAGAGGGGTGGCAGCCAATTACCTCCAGGATTAGAAAAAAGTTGCAAACCTGAGTCTATCTTCACTGACGGGCTTGAATACCCTGCCACGTGCCCCTTCCTAAAGCTTCCCCTTTGTGTATGACAAAAAAAGCCTCTAAGACCTGTGGGAAAACATAAAATCTGGCAGCAAGTTCACCCGTGGCTGACCAGCAGCAGAAATGTCGCTTCCTTTGTGCAAGCCCTTCCTGGCCGGGCCAGAACGTCAGCTAATGCAGCTTGGCACACGGTCTGGCAGGATAGGCCCTGCTGATTAGAAATTCAAACAAAATCAGTGTAATGTCTCTGCTTTTGCTCCCTACAGGCCATGCAAGAAACAGAAGCACTGTGCGTCTGTGTCCCCTACATAAATGACTCGGGTTCATTCACTGCCTCCTACCCGCTCCCTCGCCAGCTGTTACGAGTGGGCTGTGGAGAAACCCCATAGAGCCCTGCAGGGGTTTCTTCCTGCCCTTGGGGTCTATGGGAATGCTGGTTGCCTACACAGTGCACACTCAAATGTCTTCAGTCCCTGCCTACTCAGGTCTATAAAGTAAACTGCAAGGTTGTGGTCCATTCTTTCCACACCATCCCTGGCCGCCGGACCTTAGCCCTTTCAGAACTCAGGGTGCTGAATGTCTGAGAAGTTTCCCCAAGGAATGTCATGGAGCTGTCTCCTCCCCAACATCCTAGGGCAGCACAGGTCTCCATCCATTGCCCCTGAAGCCCCCAATGTCTCTTTCTCCCTCCCACTCTCAGGGAGGCTCACTGACCCCCGCTTAATTAGGCTGTGTCCTCCATTGAAGACCCCCTCAATGGGGAAGTGAGTACTGGCAGGGGAAGGCCACAGTGGGGAATTTTAGGTGCTGAAGTGTTCTATGAATACATCTTCATCTAGGCGGCGGCCACACAGACACAGGTGGGCATAAACATGAGATGCAATGGCTGGACACTCAATATTCATGCACAGACACGTATTACTGTGTGTGTGTGATACTTCAGTTTCAAAAATATGATGCCCCACCCCGAAAAAATTAATTATCTTAGACCAAGCATGGCAAACAGCCAACATACAGTCTCTCAAAGTGGCAATTTCCTAAGTTCAACCAAGTATTTTTGGCCGGGTCTGAACTGTGTGTGCTTTTAACAAAAATTTGTTTCCAACCTTTAAAATGGAATATTTTACATAAAATTTTGAATTTATGCCTCCCACTAAAAGCCTAAGGGGCACTTGATCTCCAGTTGTAGCCATTTGGGTTTGCAAGTTCTTTTTCAGGCATTAAAATACAAAATACAAAGACCCCGCCCAGCTGCTGGAAAGGTATTGGGGCTACTTTCCAGGACTGCACTGGGCAGGGGTGGGATGGGGAGGAGCTGGGCATAGGGCATGCTGTTGTAAATGCAGTTATTTTTTCTAACCAGTTTTTCTGCTATATCAAGCAAAAACATCAAAGTAAAAAATACATATAATGTGTATACATATATATACATGCATATGTACCTATCTATCTATAATACATATTTTTCCCCTTTCTTTCACTTAAATCTGCACTCACTAGTTCCTGTTTGATTATTTCTTTCTCCCTCTCATCCATTGCTATTAATTTCTGGCAGCAATTTATAAATGCCCCACTACTCCAAGAACCATTGAAATCACAGTTGGAAACCTCGATAATTTCACCAAGGCAGAAGCTATTAAATGCAAACATTGGCAAAAGTTTTTAATGCTGCAGAAAATCACAACAAATGCCAAGGTAAGCTCATTGCTGCTGCAGATTTAACTCCTACTCTCCTTAAAAGCCAGAAGTCCCCTCTCTCCCCAGCAGGACCTGAACAAGCCTTAAACTAGGGCCAGGTGAGGCCACATCGGGATGATTCTTCCGCCTCCCAAACCCAGCGTGGCAGAGAAGCAGGCAGCCCTGAGGGCATGAGAGATGGAAGCGTCCCCCTGATTTTTCTCATCCCATTCAAGTTCAAGACTGAAATGGACAGAACAATAGTTGACCCCACAGCCTGCAGCCTCTACCACTGATAACCAGGAAAACACAGCCACCTTATACACCTCCGCTCTGCGCTTTTCAAGGTCATTTTCTCACTAGGGCACTCACTGAAACCCCAGAAGGTAGAAAAATTAGAAGATTGAGGGACCCCTTTCTCACACACAAAGAAAGACAGAGCTCAAGTTTAATCAGCAATTTGCCATTCAGAGTAGGATAAGAACCAGGGTCTCCAGGCTTCTAATCTAACCCCACTGCTTCTTTCTTCTAGACCTACGACGCATTCCAGCACCGTGGGGGCTAACACCCATCTCACTGCTGGATGAAAGAGAACGAGATCCTCTCTCCATCCCATGTTGGATTTGCTTGATCACCCAAACTGACCCTTAGGGACAGAGTTGTTCAACCACAATTAGTTTTAGTTAACTAATCCTGGAAGTGAAGCTTAGCATATCAGACAGGGTTCTGGCAGGAGACTCACTGCCCTCAGAAAGTGCACCCTCACAGGCTGCAATGCAGTGACTGTCTACAGCAATGGGGATGTGGCAGGGCCTAAGGAAGCCAACAAGGGACTGTCACCTTCTTAGAGGAGAAAGCCAAGATGGGAAGATATTAACCCCTATGCGTGAAAACATGAGGGGAGGAAGGAATGTTTAGCCCAGTGAGACTCAGAGGCACGAGTCAGCACCTATTAGAGACGTGGTGCAGAAACATGGAGGACATGGAGAGGAAATATCCTGACCTTGTTCCACTTTCACCCTCCAATTCCCTCACAGTGGTTCCCATTGACTGAGCCCAGCTCGCAGTCACAGGCAGGGAACAGGGGTCAGCCTCCTGGTGCACAAGCAGGCTGAGGAGGGAATGAATGTGGGGAAGGACTGGGGAGAGAAAATAAGTAGCATGCCTTACTTAAGAGCCTCAGGATCTTTATCTGTAAAATTGAATGATAATATCTACTTAATAGTGCAGTTCCAAGAATAAAAACTAAGATATCTAAGGTATGCAGCACTAAGAAATATTGAAAATCGTAAACTTACTCTCCTCATCATCATGAGCTATGCTTCCCTTAAACAATGCTGTTCTGTTCCCAATATGATGTATCCCCCAGATTAGAATGGCTGCAAAATTGCTAATCCCCCAGGCCTCATTCCCCACAAAAGGACGGCATACTTTCTGGAGTATAGCATTCCTGAAAAGGGCCCCTCTAGACCATGTTTGATTAGTTTCAGTGATGGTGGACTAACTGCATCCCCATCTCTTCTGCCACCAAACCACTCAAAACTTGGAAAACTATTTCTGTATTATCAGGACAAAGCACTCCCTATGCATATTCTCCAAGGCTTCTTACACTCGGAGATCACCAGGAAGAGATCTGCTCTGCTCTCTCATTCACAGGAGCCCTACAGATCTGAGAAAGCTTTGTTTTTTTTTGTTTGTTTTATTGTTTGTTTGTTTTTTTGAGAGGGAGTCTCGCTCTGTTGCCCAGGCTGGAGTGCAATGGCGCGATCTTGGCTCACTGCAACCTCTGCCTCCCAGGTTCAAGCCATTCTCCTGCCTCAGCCTCCCAAGTAGCTGGAATTACAGGTGCCTGCCACCACACCCAGCTAATTTTTGTATTTTTTAGTAGAGATGGGGTTTCACCATGTTGGTCAGGCTGGGCCGATTTCTAAAAGACACAACTACCAAACTACTACCACTACCAAAGCCCATTTTAGGAAGAAATAGATAACCTGAGATTAAATCCATAGCTAAAAACCTTTCTACAAGAAAAATACGGCAGTCCCTGATAGCTCCGCTGCTTCACTGGTGAATTCTACCTGATTTTTGAGAAGAAAAGTGTATCAATTCTACAAAATTCTTTCAGAAGACAGAAGTGAAGGGAATACTTTCTAACTAATTTCATGAGGCCAGAATTTCCCTGATACTAGAAGTAGAAAAGAATATTTCAGGGGTGGAGCCAAATGGCCAAATAGGAACAGCTCCGGTCTACAGCTCCCAGCCTGAGCGACACAGAAGATGGGTGATTTCTGCATCTCCGTTTAAGGTACCGGGTTCATCTCACTAGGGAGTGCCAAACAGTGGGTGCAGGACAGTTGGTGCAGCACACTGTGCGTGAGCTGAAGCAGGGCGAGGCATTGCCTCACTCGGGAAGGGCAAGGGGTCAGGGAGTTCCCTTTCCTAGTCAAAGAAAGGGGTAAGAGACGGCACCTGGAAAATCGGGTCAGTCCCACACTAATACTGCGCTTTTCCACCGGGCCTGGAAAACGGCACACCAGGAGATTGTGTCCCGCACCTGGCTCAGAGGGTCCTATGCCCACGGAGTCTCGCTGATTGCTAGCACAGCAGTCTGAGATCAAACTGCAAGGTGGCAGCGAGGCTGGAGGAGGGGCGCCCGCCATTGCCCAGGCTTGCTTAGGTAAACAAAGTAGCCAGGAAGCTCGAACTGGGTGGAGCCCACCACAGCTCAAGGAGGCCTGCCTGCCTCTGTAGGCTCCACCTCTGGGGGCAGGGCACAGACAACAAAAATTCAGCAGGAACCTCTGCAGACTTAAATGTCCCTGTCTGACTGACAGCTTTGAAGAGAGTAGTGGTTCTCCCAGCACGCAGCTGGATATCTGAGAATGGACAGACTGCCTCCTAAAGTGGGACCCTGACCCCCAAGCAGCCTAACTGGGGGGCACCCCCCAGTAGGGACAGACTGACACCTCACTCGGCCGGGTACTCCTCTGAGACAAAACTTCCAGAGGAACTATCAGACAGCTGAATTTGTGGTCTCAAGAAAATCCACTGTTCTGCAGCCACTGCTGCTGACACCCAGCCAAACGGCGTCTGGAGTGGACCTCCAGCAAACTCCAACAGACCTGCAGCTGAGGGTCCTGTCTGGTAGAAGGAAAACTAACAAACAGAAAGGACATCCACACCAAAAACCCATCTGTACATCAGCATCATCAAAGACCAAAAGTAGATAAAACCACAAAGATGGGGAAAAAACAGAGCAGAAAAACCGGAAACTCTAAAAAGCAGAGCACCTCTCCTCCTCCAAAGGAACGCAGTTCCTCACCAGCAACGGAACAAAGCTGGATGGAGAATGACTTTGACGAGTTGAGAGAAGACTTCAGATGATCAAACTACTCCGAGCTATGGGAGGAAATTCAAAACAATAGCGAAGAAGTTAAAAACTTTGAAAAAAAATTAGACGAATGGATAACTAGAATAACCAATGGGGAGAAGGGCTTAAAGGAGCTGATGGAGCTGAAAGCCAAGTATTGAGAACTACGCGAAGATTGCAGAAGCCTCGGTAGCTGATGCGATCAACTGCAAGAAATGGTATCAGTGATGGAAGATGAAATGAATGAAATGAAGAGAGAAGGGAAGTTTAGAGAAAAAAGAATAAAAAGGAATGAACAAAGCCTCCAAGAAATTTGGGACTATGTGAAAAGACCAAACCTACGTCTGATTGGTGTACCTGAAAATGACGGGGAGAATGGAACCAAGTTGGAAAACACTCTGCAAGATATTATCCAGGAGAACTTCCCCAATCTAGCAAGGCAGGCCAACATTCAGATTCAGGAAATACAGAGAACGCCACAAAGATACTCCTCGAGAAGAGCAACTCCAAGACACATAATTGTCAGATTCACCAAAGTTGAAATGAAGGAAAAAATGTTAAGGGCAGCCAGAGAGAAAGGTCAGGTTACCCACAAAGGGAAGCCTATCAGACTAAGAGCTGATCTCTCAGCAGAAACTCTATAAGCCAGGAGAGAGTGGGGGCCGATATTCAACATTCTTAAAGAAAAGAATTTTCAACCCAGAATTTCATATCCAGCCAAACTAAGCTTCATAAGTGAAGGAGAAATAAAATCCTTTACAGACAAGCAAATGCTGAGTGATTTTGTCACCACCAGGCCGCCCTAAAAGAGCTCCTGAAGGAAGCACTAAACATAGAAAGGAACAACCGGTACCAGCCACTGCAAAAACATGCCAAATTGTAAAGACCATTGAGGCTAGGAAGAAACTGCATCAACTAATGAGCAAAATAACCAGCTAACATCATAATGACAGGATCAAATTCACACATAACAATATTAACTTTAAATGTAAATGGGCTAAATGCTCCAATTAAAGACACAGACTGGCAAACTGGATAATGAGTCAAGACCCATCAGTGTGCTGTATTCAGGAAACCCGTCTCACGTGCAGAGACACACATAGACTCAAAATAAAGGGATGGAGGAAGATCTATCAAGCAAATGGAAAACAAAAAAAGGCAGGGGTTGCAATCCTAGTCTTTGATAAAATAGACTTTAAACCAACAAAGATCAAAAGAGACAAAGAAGGCCATTACATAATGGTAAAGGGATCAATTCAACAAGAAGAGCTAACTATCCTAAATATATATGCACCCAACACAGGAGCACCCAGATTCATAAAGCAAGTCCTGAGTGACCTACAGAGGGACTTAAACTCCCACACAATAATAATGGGAGATTTTAACACCCCACTGTCAACATTAGACAGATCAACGAGACAGAAAGTTAACAAGGATATCCAGGAATTGAACTCGGCTCTGCACAAAGTGGACCTAATAGACATCTACAGAACTCTCCACCCCAAATCAACAGAATATACATTTTTTTCAGCACCACACCTATTCCAAAATTGACCACATAGTTGGAAGTAAAGCTCTCCTCAGCAAATGTAAAAGAACAGAAATTATAACAAACTGTCTCTCAGACCACAGTGCAATCAAACTAGAACTCAGGATTAAGAAACTCACTCAAAACCACTCAACTACATGGAAACTGAAAAACCTGCTCCTGAATGACTATTGGGTATATAATGAAATGAAGGCAGAAATAAAGATGTTCTTTGAAACCAACGAGAACAAAGACACAACATACCAGAATCTCTGGGACATGTTCAAAGCAGTGTGTAGAGGGAAATTTATAGCACTAAATGCCCACAAGAGAAAGCAGGAAAGATCCAAAATTGACACCCTAACATCACAACTAAAAGAACTGGAAAAGCAAGAGCAAACACATGCAAAAGCTAGCAGAAGGCTAGAAATAACTAAAATCAGAGCAGAACTGAAGGAAATAGAGACACAAAAAACCCTTCAAAAAATTAATGAATCCAGGAGCTGGTTTTTTGAAAAGATCAACAAAATTGATAGACTGCTAGCAAGACTAATAAAGAGGAAAAGAGAGAAGAATCAAATAGATGCAATAAAAAATGAAAAAGGGGATATCACCACCGATCCCACAGAAATACAATCTACATTCAGAGAATACTACAAACACCTCTATGCAAATAAACTAGAAAATCTAGAAGAAATGGATAAATTCCTCGACAAATACACCCTCCCAAGACTAAACCAGGAAGAAGTTGAATCTCTGAATAGACCAATAACAAGCTCTGAAATTGTGGCAATAATCAATAGCTTACCAACCAAAAAGAGTCCAGGACCTGATGGATTCACAGCCAAATTCTACTAGAAGTACAAGGAGGAACTGGTACCATTCCTTCTGAAACTATTCCAATCAATAGAAAAAGAGGGAATCCTCCCTAACACATTTTATGAGGCCAGCATCGTCCTGATACCAAAGGCTGGCAGAGGCATAACCAAAAAAGAGAATTTTAGACCAATATCCTTGATGAACATTGATGCAAAAATCCTCAATAAAATACTGGCAAACCAAATCCAGCAGCATATCAAAAAGCTTATCCACCATAATCAAGTGGGCTTCATCCCTGGGATGCAAGGCTGGTTCAACATACGCAAATCAATAAATGTAATCCAGCATATAAACAGAACCAAAGACAAAAACCACATGATTATTCAATAGAGGCAGAAAAGGCCTTTGACAAAATTCAACAACCCTTCATGCTAAAAACTCTCAATAAATTAGGTATTGATGGGACGTATCTCAAAATAATAAGAGCTATGTATGACAAGCCCACAGCCAATATCATACTGAATGGGCAAAAACTGGAAGCATTCCCTCTGAAAACTGGCACAAGACAGGGATGCCCCCTCTCACCACTCCTATTCAACATAGTGCTGGAAGTACTGGCCAGGACAATCAGGCAGGAGAAGGAAATAAAGGGGATTCAATTAGGAAAAGAGGAAGTCAAATTGTCCCTGTTTGCAGATGACATGATTGTATATCTAGAAAACCCCATTGTCTCAGCCCAAAATCTCCTTAAGCTGATTAGCAACTTCAGCAAAGTCTCAGGATACAAAATCAATGTACAAAAATCACAAGCATTCTTGTACACCAATCACAGACAGACAGAGAGCCAAATCCTGAGTGAACTCCCATTCACAATTGCTTCAAAGAGAATAAAATACCTAGGAATCCAACCTACAAGGGATGTGAAGGACCTCTTCAAGGAGAACTACAAACCACTGATCAATGAAATAAAAGAGGATACAAACAAATGGAAGAACATTCCATGCTCATGGGTTGGAAGAATCAATATCGTGAAAATGGCCATACTGCCCAAGGTAATTTACAGATTCAATGCCATCCCCATCAAGCTACCAATGACTTTCTTCACAGAATTGGAAAAAACTACTTTAAAGTTCATATGGAACCAAAAAAGAGCCCGTATTGCCAAGTCAATCCTAAGCCAAAAGAACAAAGCTGGAGGCATCACGCTACCTGACTTCGAACTATACTACAAGGGCTACAGTAACCAAAACAGCATGGTACTGGTACCACAACAGAGATATAGATCGATGGAACAGAACAGAGCCCTCAGAAATAATGCTGCATATCTACAACTATCTGATCTTTGACAAACCTGACAAAAACAGGAAATGGGGAAAGGATTCCCTATTTAATAAATGGTGTTGGGAAAACTGGCTAGCCATATGTAGAAAGCTGCAACTGGATCCCTTCCTTACACCTTATACAAAAATTAATTCAAGATGGATTAAAGACTTAAATATTAGACCTAAAACCATTAAAATCCTACAAGAAAACCTAGGCAATACCATTCAGGACATAGGCGTGGGCAAGGACTTCATGTCTAAAACACCAAAAGCAATGGCAACAAAAGCCAAAATTGACAAATGGGACCTAATTAAACTAAAGAGCTTCTGCACAGCAAGAGAAACTACCATCAGAGTGAACAGACAGCCTACAGAATGGGAGAAAATTTTTGCAACCTACTCATCTGACAAAGGGCTAATATCCAGAATCTACAATGAACTCAAACAAATTTACAAGAAAAAAACAAACAACCCCATCAAAAAGTGAGTGAAGGACATGAACAGACACTTCTCAAAAGAAGACATTTATGCAGCCAAAAAACGTGAAAAAATGCTCATCATCACTGGCCATCAGAGAAATGCAAATCAAAGCCACAGTGAGATACCATCTCACACGAGTTAGAATGGCCATCATTAAAAAAACAGGAAACAACAGGTGCTGGAGAGGATGTGGAGAAATAGGAACACTTTTACACTGTTGGTGGGACTGTAAACTAGTTCAACCATTGTGGAAGTCAGTGTGGCGATTCCTCAGGGATCTAGAACTAGAAATACCATTTGACCCAGCCATCCCATTACTGGGTATATACCCAAAGGACTATAAATCATGCTGCTATAAAGACACATGCACACATATGTTTATTGTGGCACTATTCACAATAGCAAAGAGTTGGAACCAACCCAAAGGTCCAACAACGATAGACTGGATTAAGAAAATGTGGCACATATACACCATGGAATACTATGCAGCCATAAAAAATGATGAGTTCATGTCCTTCGTAGGGACATGGATGAAGCTGGAAGCCATCATTCTCAGTAAACTATCACAAGGACAAAAAACCAAACACCGCGTGTTCTCACTCATAGGTGGGAACTGAACAATGAGAACTCATGGACACAGGAAGGGAAACATCACACTCAGGGGACTGTTGTGGGGTGGGGGGAGTGGGGAGGGACAGCATTAGGAGATATACCTAATGCTAAATGACGAGTTAATGGGTGCAGCAAACCAACACAGCACATGGATACATATGTAACAAACCTGCACATTGTGCACATGTACCCTAAAACCTAAAGTGTAATAATAAAAATAAAAAAATAAAAAAAGAATATTTCAGGAAAAGAAAACTACAGATTAGTCTCTCTCATAAGCATGTATATGAATATCATTAACATGATTTCAGAAATTGAATCTAGCAATATATTTTAAAAGAAAATAAAATATGACTGTGGTTTGTGAAATAGTAAGAATAGATACATATGTATATACTTGGTATATTAGACACAGCAAAAGACAGCATTGTTAAATTAAGGCAAAAATACAAAAATAATAATTGAAACAGAGGCACGGAGAAAAATAATTGAAGGGAAATAAAAGCCAAATAAAGCATCTGTAACTAGTCACAAATAGCAAATGATATAAAATACTTGCAAGTAGAATTCCAGAAGGAAATAAAAGATAGAATGGGGAAGAAAGGGTGTTTGAAGAAATAATGGCTAAGTTTTTGCAAATTTAGCTACTTACCTCAACCAAGAGATGCAAGAAACTCAGCAAAACCCAAAGAAAGGTAAAAGGGAAAAGAATCACACCTAGGCTCATCATTTTTAAACTCCTTACAACCAAATATATTCATACAAAAGTAGTCACATTAGATATATGGGGAAAATGATAAAAATGATGGCTCATTTATCAGAAATAATGAAAGTCAGAAGGTGTCTTTAAATTCTGAAGAAAAAATAAACTCAACTAAAAATTCTATGCTCAGCAAAAACATCCTTCAAAAACAAACAAAATATATAATTACAGAGGCATAACAGCTGAGAAAATCCCTTGCCAATAAACCTGAACTGTAAGAAATGTGAAGGAAATTCTTCCGGCTGAAGGGAAATGATACCCGATGGAAACTGTTCTACAGGAAGGAATGACTGTGCCAGAGAAAGTGAGGAAGTGCACCTTGCTATGAGGAGAAATCTGTGCGGTGCTCTGTGTGTGCATCATGGCTCAGCAGGACAGGGCAGCCGCAGGCCTCCCTGTAGTGGACTTGGGACTTCTTCAAGGCCTGAGGACTGGCTCTGAGCTGGGTGCTGGGACCTTCCTAGAGAAGCTCTTCAAGGTATAAGGCCTCCCCCAAAAGCAGAGTCCAGGTTCTGACATCTCTGGATTTCCTTGGGAGATGAAGGCATGAGCAGAAAAGGTTGTCACCATTACCTTGTTTCGAAGAACTTTATGCTCTATTTTTTAAAAAACAGCTATAAAGAATAATAATACGTAATTTGCTTTTCAACTTACCAAACTAATTTAAACTGACATGATGGTCTGGCGCCATCCTCAAGAGATACCAGCCTTTACACAGAGCCATCGTAAGTAGCAAGTATAGAGGCTATTAGTAAAAAAAAAAAACTCAATGAGGCCAACTCTATGGCTCAATGTGAAATAAATTTCACAGAAATAGAACTTTAAAAATAGAAAACTAAACAAGCAAAACTGGATGAACTGATTGCCGATATTCAAGAAGCCAAAGTCATTGGACCCTAAATCATAATCCATCAAACATCGATGGTTTTTCCAAATAGATCATGTCACAGAGTCTTTCCCACATGGTCTTTTACCAGAGGATACCATTTGTCTTCAAGAAAATACTTTTACACCTCTCTACTCATATTTTCACTTTTGCTCCCAGACTTTATCCCCCAAACTCTTTCTTTAATTCTACATTTATTTTGCTGGAGAATTGCATGGCAAAGGCCTCTATGATTTTCTGCACTTCCAGAAAGCATGCATGGACACCCCTACCCCCACCTGACAAAGGCATTTTTCTGGCCTGCCACGTCTTTCATTGATAACAAGAACAACATCCTCCAATAATTTCTCACCATTTTCTTTTCCCATGTGCTAGACTTTGCCCCACTCGCCTGCCATCATAAGAATAATACTGCATTATCTTCGGGGTTGAATTTCAGTGTTCAAATGACCTACTAGTGAACATCTAGAAAAGTAGAAAAAAACAATTGACTTTAAAAAATATTCTGAATTATCTCTCATTTTAATTCAAGAAACTACTATTACTTAAGTGATTATACTTTTGCCCAGAGGAAGCTTTATAGAATTATAATTCTTAGCATAAAGGTTTGTAAGTACAATTATTTAGAATATTTTTTGAGTGCATGCTCTTATTTCTGATGCCAGGTTCAGCATGTAGAGCTTGGAATTCATCACCCCATCCTAACAATCAAAAAGCTGAACCCATGGAAAAATCCCTCTTCTCAGATCTGTCAGAAAAGTGAGGTCACAGGGCAAACATTGCCCTCAAATTTGGAGAGACAGACAGGTGAATACAGCAACTCACAACTTACCAGAGCAGAAACCCATTAGCAAATACCTCTGAGGGACCCCAAGCCGGGTTAGGGAAACCTAAAATGTCATTGACAAATTGCTGGAGGCTCCACATGGACAAGTTAAAAACTCCAGAAGGACCTGGTCATGGAGGGGTTGCACGGGACACGCTTCTGTGAGTTTTACCTTCAGGAGCTCAACCAGGTTCTCACAGTGAATATCAGAGAAAAATCTCCTAGGGCTTCTGGCAGGGGAAAGGAAAAGGAGCCATTTTGAAATATTTCTGAGTATTCTGTTATTAACAAGGCCTCATGAAAAACTATTTCATCAGAGCCTAAACCATTGGAGTTTTATCAGAGCCAAGCTGGGGAAAGGAACATGCCCAATTCCAGCCCACCTTAGCTTTTCACGTGAGAGAAAGGAAATATCTGGCTTTAGCCAGCTCTAGCCTTCGACATGGGAACAGGGAATACCCAATGCCCGTCCACTCTGGCCACCCTGTCTCACCTGATGGGCAGGTACAAAACTGAGAAGCACTGGTGAAGTTCACAGTCCAGCGGCATGAGCTCACTAAAAGACTGAGAGCTAATTCTAGGACTACAGAAGGCATTCCCATATCTTATCATCACATTACTAAAGGCCTGGTAACCTCAGTGTCTGGCTATTACACATGCATAAAAATTTATAAAGCATACTAAAAGGCAAAAAAAAATTGGAAGAGACAGCAAACATCATAAGAAGACTCAGATGTAGCAGAGATGCTGGTACTATCAGACCAGGAATTTAAAACGATTATTACTAATGCGCTAAGGGCACTATCTAATGGATGAAGTAGACAGCACACAAGAACAGAAGGCTGATGTAAGCAGAGAGGTGGAAACTCTAAGAAAACACTTTTTTAATGCCAGAGATCGATAACACTGCTACAGAAATGAACAACGTCTTTGCTGGGCTCATTAGTAGACTGGACACAGCTGAGGAAAGAATCTTTGAGCTTGAGGATATGTCAGTAGAAATTTTCAAAGTGAAAAAGCAAGGGAAAAGAAATCTACCCAAAACGGAAAAGAATATCCAAGAACCATGGGGCAGCTAAGAAAGGTGTAACCTACATGTAATGGGAGTAATGGGAGTACCAGAAGAAGAAAGAGTGAAATAAGCGTTTGAAGCAATATTTGCTGAGAATTTCCCCCAAATTAATGTTACAAAAAACAAAACTACACACCCAGGGAGCTCAGAGAACACCCAGCAGGGTAAACTTAAAAAATACGTATATCTATATATCTACATCTATATCTATATCTATATCTCTAAGCACATCATACTCTAACTGCAAAAAATCAAAGATGCAGAAAAATATTAACAGAAGCCGGGGTGAGTGGGGAACACCTTAGCTATAGAGGAGCGAAGATAACAGTTACATCAGGCTTCCCAGAAGCCAATCTGAAGAGACCATATACCGTATGATCCCAGCTCTATGACATTCTGGGCAAGGCAAGTTATGCAGACAGTAAAAGGAACAATGGTTACCAAGGGTTGCAGGGAAGCACACACAGGACACAGGGGATTTAGGGCAGCAAAACTACTCTGTGTGACTCTACAGTGGTGGATCCATGTCATTACGCATTTGTTCAAGCCCACAGAACGCACAACACCAAGAGGGTCCCCTCATGTAGTTTATGGACCTGAGTGACAGTGAAGGGTCCATGTAGTTTCAGCAGTTATGTCATATGTCCCATTCTGGTGCAGGATGTTGATAGCTGGGGAGGCTGTGCCTATGTCAGGACCTAAGTATATGAGAAATCTCTGTACTCTCTGCTCAATTTTGCTGTGAACCTAAAACTGCCCTAAAAATTAAAATCTATTCAAAAATACATGTTCTAGGCCAGACGCAGTGGCTCACGCCTGTAATCCCAGCACTTTGGGAGGCCAAGGTGAGCCGATCACTTGAGGTCAGGAGTTTGAGACCAGCCTGGCCAACATGGTGAAACCCCATCTCTACTAAAAATACAACAATTAACTGGGCGTGGTGGTGTGTGCCTGTAGTCCCAGCTACTCGGGAGGCTGAGGGAAAAGAATTGCTTGAACCTAGGAGGCGGAGGTTGCAATGAGCCGAGATTGGGCCACTGCACTCCAGTCTGGCAACAGAGGGAGACTCCATCTCAAACCAAACCAAACCAAACCAAACAAAACAAAAACATGTTCTAAAGATCACAATGAAATACCATACCACTACAAGTCCACTAGAATGACCAAAATGAAATCAACATTAGAGAGTCTGTGGAATAATTACATACTCCTATACTGCTGTTGAGTGTTTAAAATAGCACAAAAGTTAGAAAACTGTTCAGTGATTTCTTAAGATGCTAAGCATACATCTACCCTATGACCCAGCAAATCTACTTCCATGTATTTATCCAAGAGAAATGAAAATATGTGCTCACACAAAGCCTTTTATAAGAATGTTCACAGCAGCTTGATTCACAATAATCCAATGTTTGAAAACTTTCCAATGTCCATCAACAGGTGCATAAACTGTGATAAATTCACACAATGGAAATCACTTCAGCCATGACAAGGAATGAACTACTTATCATACAACATGAATCCTCAAAATGCGCCGAGCGAATGAAGCCAGACATAAAAAAGTGTATGCAATGTGATTCCATGTATATGAAGTTATAGTGTATGCCAAATGGTAGAGGGATAGATTGGGAAGGTGTGGAAGGACATACTCTGGGATATATGTAAATATCCTGTCTTGCTATGCATATGCCAAAATTGAGTAGATGGTACACTTGACTTGTGTGTAAATTAGGCCTCAATTTCAAAGGGCATGTTCTCTGGTAATTACCTCTTTCTGCTACAGCCCAGGGCACAGGGAATATGAAAGCAAAATTCAGGGTTTTGATGCTAAACAGACAGGCTTTAGGGCAATAATCTTAAGAATACTGAGCTCACAACACAGCTCAAAACTCAGAGCAAAGGGAAGGTGGCCTGTGTCCTGCCTGTGTAGCCACCTCTTCTCCTGCTATACCTGACTCTTCCCCAGACCCAAACAGAGTTGTAGCAAAGACCAGGGAATGGCCAGGCATGGTGGGTCATGCCTATAATCCCAGCAGGAGTAAAGCTTGAGTTAAAGAGTTTAAGACCAGCCTAGACAACACAGCAAGACCCCGTCTCTACAAATAATTTTTTTAATTAGCTGGGTGTGGTGGTGTGCACCTATAGTCCCAGCTACTTGGGAGGCTGAGGCAGGAGGATTGCTTGAGCCTAAGATTGTGGAAGCTGCAGTGAGCTATGATGGCACTACTGTACTCCAGCCTGGGTGACAGAGTGAGACTCAGTCTCAAAAAAGAAATAAATTTAAAAAAAAAAGAACTGCTGAAGGCAAAGATTTTCCACAATATTTTGCCATTGTAGACAGTGAAGCATGCTTCTCCAGTCTCACTCTGAGGCTCTGAGTTCATCAGAATGATTGAAAGTTCTGCTTTCAAAATCAATGGGAAAAGTGTCATCTTCGGTGACATAAGACAATGATGTAGAGGAAATATGGAATTATCCATCTTCTCACTGCTGGGGGAAGCCGCATGCACCACAGAAGTGGCATGAGGCTTTCATGATAGCTACTCACCTCCTAAAGCTCACCCAAACGACATGCTGCTTGACAGCCTGTTGCATATTCAAGCCAGAGGTTGCAACCGATGGGGGTTTGCTGATATGAGTGGCTTGGCTTGCTAAGTTGCCAACACTGAAAAATGAGAGTTTTATGTAAAAGTCTGGGTTTCCATCTTCTCTAGAAAAATCAGAGCAAATCAGAGAAATGTGGAATCATTATGAATATGAATAACACCGCACCAGAATCCTGTGATGGTGAGACCCACTGGCATTCTGTGGGGGCTGGTCTCCTGGACAGGGCTGTGCCACCTCCACTTGCCCACAGTGATCACTTGGCCCATTTTTCCCCCCTTGTGAATTGTTGAACTCAAGGTTTAAGGTTTCCCTAAAATTATAGTCATTTGACCTTCCTCACTTCCAAGAGCTCAGGAGAAAGTTTCCCACTGGCGATAAAGCAACATTTTATATAAATTGCAAAAATTAAACCACAGAGCCAATTACTTCCTGAGCTTCTCACATAGTGTTTCGGGGACGTTGAAGAAAGGGTTCTGACCTTGAGAAATCTTCTCAGTTCTGGGTCTCAATTTTCTGACCTATAAGATAAGAAAATGAACTCAACCATCTCCAGTGGCTCATTCCTCTATGATAAAATATCTAACCCTAATTGTCTTGGCAGAGACAGCCCCTCGGCAGCGGGGAGGCTGTTGTATAAGGTCTGGCCCACTTCTCATTCAATTTATTCAGAAAAGCATGTGTTCGTAAAACCTTCCTTCATGGCCAAGCTGGTATGTAAACGGCTGCTCATCGCGGCCAGCACTTAAGAATACTGAGCTCTTGATATGGTTCAAAATGAAGAGAGAGAGGCAGCCTGTGCTCTGCCTGAGTATCTCCTCCTGGGGCACCAGTCTGTCCCCAGCCCTACCAAGGCAGCAATGGGGACCCTTGACATCAAGGGTAGATTTAAACATCAAAGTCCCGTTGAACCCAGGCATGAAATTTCCCCAGATGTGTTCACATTCAGGTTACAAATGAAGTGGAAAAGGCTTAACACACATGCAAAAACCTCTTCACAAAAACATCAGGGAAATATTTGTGGATGAATTCAAGGAGGTCTCAGAAGGTCGATTCTTCCCTCAAATACGATAATCTAGCAATAATCTCACCAAGTAATCTGCATGCTTGAAGATGGTCACATTTGTTGTTAAGTTTATGTCAACTTAAGGTCAAATATATGTGACTATAAATATATGACCTTATGTAAGGAAAGTATCTACACATATACATAATAAATATGCAACTAACATTTAATTAACTGATTCTGTGCACTAAGTACTTTTCAATTGTATACTATACTATCATCTTTGATTTTTTTTTTTTGCTTTTAATTTCGGCCTACTGCAACCTCTGCCTCCTGGGTTCAAGTGATTCTCTTGCCTTAGACTCCCAAGTAGCTGGAATTAAAGGCGCCCACCACCATGCCCAGCTAATTTTTGTATTTTTAGTAGAGACGGGGTTTCACCATGTTGGCCAGCCTAGTCTTGAAATCCTGACCTCAGGTGATCTGCCCACCTCGGCCTCCTAAAATCCTGGGATTACAGGTGTGAGCCACCGTGCTTGGCCCACCTTTGATTCTTTAAAGTTCCACTTTACACATCAGGAAAACTGAGGCTCGGTAAGGTGAAACAACCCATCCAAGATACCACAGCTAGGAAGGGCAGAAACCTAGCAGTGCTGGACTTTTCACTCGGCTAGCTGGGCACCAATGCTTTGAGTCTAATGCTTATGCTTTGGGCTATGACATCATCCTTCCTCTCACGCTGCATGGAAATTAAGAGTTCCCTGAACCTTGTTAAATCAACAGATAACCTTTCTGTCCGCACGGGGAGGATGGCAGCATTCACAACCTCCCTTTATTTGACCAGATGGGTTCAGACACATGTGTGTCCTTGATAAGAGTCAGATACAATTAGAGAGAAAGAGAAGGAGCTGGAAGGAGCTGTGGATTGAGAGCATTGTGTAATCTCGAACTCCCGTGCCTTCAGGGCTAATATGTCAAGGTTTCCACAGACTCCCTGGACACTTAAGGGCTTGTGTGCGTGCATGGAGTACTCTTCCTCTGTCTTTTGGAAAGCCATGGATAAAATAATGACAAGAGACAATGTTGGGCAACTACTGTGCATGAGGCTGTGCTCTCTCAGCCACCCTACGAGGCTGGAACTTGCCCCTACTTGACCTGGGCTGCAAATGAGAAATTTACAGCCAGGAGCTCTTAGGGTCTGAGGGAGAGCCCCGACCCCAGGGCAGGACCCAGAGGTCTGATTTGTCTGCTCTGACCTGATAGGTTCTCCTCACTCTCTGAAAGAAAGCCTACAAGAGCATACTGGCCTTTGTACCCCATCTGTCTGGAATGCCCTCCTTCCCAGGAGCCTCACTTCTCCCTGCCTGTACAACTCCTAAGGCTCCAGGGACTAGCTCTAACTTCCTCTCCTTGGTGCTGCAGCCTCTGCTGCTCTAGCAGAGGGAGGAGGGTCCTTGCTCTGAGCCCCTGCTACTCCTCTGAGGTGCCTCAGGCCCAGCAACAATGTGCTGTCCATTGCTGGCTGGTTTATCCCCACATGTGACAGTCCATTTGCATTGCTGTAAAGGAACACCTGCGATTGGGTGATATATAAAGAAACTAGGTTTATTTAGCTCACAGTTCTGCAGCTGTGCAAGCAGCATGGTGCTGGCGTCTGCTCCTGGTGAGGCCTCAGGAAACTTACAATCATGGTGGAAGGAGGAGGGGGAGCAGGCGAGTGTCACATGGAGAGAAAGGAAGCAAGAGAGAGAACCTTTAGACAGCCAGCTCTTGTGTGAACTCATTACCTCAGAGAGTGCACCAAGCCATTCATGAGGGATCCGCCCCCATGACACAATCACCTCCCACCAGCTCCCACCTCCAACACTGGGAATCACATTTCAACAGAGATTTGGAGGGGACACACACCCAAACCATCTCAGCGCTGGAGGCTATAGCTCTGTGGCAAGCTTGTGCCTGGACTGAAGCGCTAACCACTAGCACTGACAGGCCTGTCCTCAGCTGCTCTCTGGCAGCAGCTGGACTGTGGCCTCCTCTGCCTCTCCCAGCAACCAGCTAATGACCCCCTCCCTCCAGAGGCTTCAGGGTCCTTCAATCTGTGCCCTTCTCCCCCAAAGCCCCTCACTTGAGCTCACAGCAGGCTGTCACGTCCGCTGGCCTGGTTCAGGCCCTAGAAATGGCTTTTGGATCAGTGTTTCTTTCCTGCACCTTCTTCAAGAGAGCTCAGCAGGGCCCAGGCCCGGCCACAGGGATTGTCAATGATTCTTCAGAGGCTATTGACAAGGTCCCACCTGGCAAGCTGGCATCCGAGGACCCAGGCAGGACCTGAGCCCTGCTGCCTTAGCAGCCAGCTTCCTGTAAGCCCCTGAACACACTTTGCAAACTGAGGACTGATTCTCATCATGGCCATACTCCTGCCTCCCAGCTCCTGCTCCCACAGAGCTTCCTGCTCTAGAACCAAGCTTTCTTAGAGTCTCCCCGCCCTGCCTTGACCGAGGCTGGCCTTTGCAGTGGAGGCAGCCCCACCCAGAGCCAGAGCTTCACCACCTCTGCCGACTGCAAGCAGCCCCCGCCTTGTGCTGGCAGGTATGACGAAAATGGGAGAGACTGAGTTCCAGTTGGGAGGAGAGAGAGACAAGAGGTGAGGAGAACATGAGCTCAGTAATTCAGCTTGAGTACCTAACACAGACACGGGGCGAGGGGGCTCCGCAGGACCATGGGCGCGTTCTGCACTGACCTTCATGGGATAGGGCTTGAATAAAGTTTTACTCGAATCAGTTTTCCCACCATTGAACATGGACTGTATATTCAGTTCTCCAATTTGCACTTCCATTTAGTATTTTTTAGAAAGGTTTCCGACCCATAATAGAGCTGCTTCGAGCATCATCAGATTGGGAGCTGCACGGGGCGGGGGGCGGAGCTGCCCCTCGTGCTCCTTCCTCCTTTCCCGCACCACACACTCAGACACACACACAGAGAGACATACACAGACACGTACACACACACAAACACAGACACACACACAGACACACACAGGCACACACAAACGCCGACACACACAGTCACACACACAGAGACACAAAAACACAGAGACACACACACAAACATACACATACACACACATACACAGAAGCATACAAAGATACACACAAAGAGAAACACACAGAGACACACACAGACAGACACAGACATACACAGAAACACACACACAGAAACACACAGACAAGTACAGACACACACAGAAAGATACTCACATAGACACACACAGGGACATACACACACATACAGACACACACACAAAGACACACACATGGGCACACACACAGTGCAGGGTTCCTTTACAGCCAGAGTTCAGCCAGAGCTTGCAGAAAAGGGGGAGACACTGATGACCTTGGCAGTGCCACTCTGTCAGAGTATACAGGGTCATGTTTCTCTGCAGTGGGGTTGTGAGTAACAGCTAGGCCCTGTCCCTTTCCTGGAGAAGCAGGTGTGAAAAGTCAAAGTTACCGTGTACAGCCAGCTCTGCTGAGGCACTCAAGCCGGCACCTCCACCTGACCCAGCACAGCCCTGTGCCCCAGTGCCGGTACCATCACCTGCCCACACCACCCTTGGGCTGCCTCTCCCTGTGCCGAAGCTGAGTAATCTATACTCAGAACTTTCCTGGAGATGCGTTTACAGTCACAGGCATGCACAAGTCATCTTTTCCAAGTAGCTGTGTGTGTGTGCTCCTGAAGACCTGTGCACTCTCAGCGACCCATTAGGCCAAGAGTACCAAGCCATGCACAGCCTGCCAGGAGCCAACTCGGTGCAAGGAGGGAGAGGTGGCTTTTTGCATGTGAGCTGTTAGTGTTGGGCGCTGCCAGAAACTTAGAAGGTCATGAAGTTTCATGTTAGAGAAACCAGAGATCAGACCTTGTTCTACCGTGTGACTATGGCTCAGCTGGTCAACCTCTCTAAGCCTCAGTTTCCTCATCTTTTACAGATGGGGCTAACAAGAGTTGTCCCATAACTGATGATTGGCATTAAGGAATACAGTCAGTGTAAAACACGCAGCTTTCTTGTAGCATCACTAAATACTATTCGTCGTGTTTTGGTCATGGAGAGCCACCATGGAGCTACAAGATTTTATATAGAGATGTGGAGTGTGTATGAGGGTAGATGGCAGGCACGTCACCCTGGAGTGAGATGTCTGTGAGATTTTGCCTTGACGGATGCCTCCATGGGCATTCCGAAGTCAGAAAAGTAAGCTTATAAAGTCATGGTGTAAGTTCATAAAGCTTCTTCCCAGAAATGGAAGCTGTCATTTCCACTCACGTTTCAGTAGCATGTGCGTCATGGGCTGTGCCTCCTCGTCCCATTTTCCAAGGTTTGAATCCTACTGGGTGGCCCAGCAGGGGCCCCCTACAGGGCCAGGGCTATAAGACTCTTGAAATTAAGGCATGTGGAGGAAAGGGGGTGTTAACGAGGAGCATATTTCATCCCAGTTAAAAAGGAGCTCATATGGCTGGTTCTGAAATTTCCTCTGACCCCACCCTTCAACCAGTGGCTGCACCGCGGGTACAACTAAGCTGATAGTAAGTATGATAGGAAGATACATCATATTTTGTTTTATATTTTATTTTCTCAGTACTGCTATGAAAAGATAACTGCCACCAAAAACACCCTTCATTCCATTTTCCCAGGGGCCCTATTTATTCGTTGATTTTCAAATTATTCCTTTGTTAAGGGCCTTTTCTGTATCCTCCTTGTTAATTTTCTCTTCCATTGTTACTTTAATGAACTGGATCCTTGGTTATCAGCGGGTGTGCATAGGATGCCAACAGTTCTCTCTCATCACTTTCATTAACTTCATGAAATTCTTCTCTAAGATCTGTAATTTTACTTTAAGCTGTTTGCATTTTGTAGTCAGAGGTTTACAACAGCCAACAAGGAGCAGGAAGTGGAGTGGAGAAAAACATTAATATGACAGACAAAGTTGGAGACAGACAGACCAGCAGTAACACAGGAGGGATGTTTCAGAGGAGACTAGTTTTATAAGGCCCAGAATATCACTCTATTCTAGCTTCTCAAAAGATTAATTATCAGATAATAATGACCTGTCCCCCTACACCAGATGAGACTTGCTCCTAACAGAACATTTAAAGTTTCAAGTAAATTATCTTTCCAAGTGCTGTCTTTGTATTAGTTCCTGGAGTTGATGAAGTTGGTCAGACCAGAGACATTTATGAAGTACTTACATAATGCTTGGCATGCTTTCAATGTTTAAGACTTGTCATAGTCCCCATGTATTGATCTAAATTCAGGAACGCAAAAGCTGTTCTCAAGGGAGCCTGGTAAGAGATTGTGGCTGCTGCACAGGTCCAGCCCCAGCCCCTAAATTAATCCTGCTCAATTCAAAGCCTCCTTTCTTCCAAGTTAGAAGTGACAGGCCAGGTCCTCTCTCATACAAGCAGATCTCAGGAGGGCTCCAGCTGAGAAACTTGCTGTCTCATTTGTTTCTCCAACACACGCCCCATGGAATGCATGTGTCATTTCTGTAGCATAAGGAATGTGCCCGCACTTCATGCCTCCTGTCTGTTCGTTAGTTCGTAATTAAGTATGCACAGCTA
The DNA here is from genome assembly GCF_006542625.1 of Nomascus leucogenys. NCBI lineage: Eukaryota > Metazoa > Chordata > Mammalia > Primates > Hylobatidae > Nomascus > Nomascus leucogenys. The sequence goes on along the minus strand of NC_044390.1, from coordinate 47,808,231 downwards.
CAGATGTGTCGCGGAAAGACATCATCCAAGTCTTGACAAAGAACCAAAATTATTCATATAATTTATCATCCCAGCCATCTTGAATGCTAATGAGAACAGTCCTTGATTGGAATTGTCAAGAAACATTTGCACCCATGTCCTATCAGGGAGCATTTCCTCCGCCAGATGCTGCCTTTCATACCAACCACAAAGACTCTCTCATGCTTTCTCCCTGGCCTTTACAGAAACCAAATGCAATAAAACAAGCAGTTCTCCCCTCCCCCTTTTCTCTGATGCACAGCTTTCCAAAGGGCTTGCAGGTTTTCAGGTTTTCTGGTAAGGGGCATTGCGCTTGTTAGCTTGTTCTTTAAAGCCTGTTGTGAGAGCAGTAACACAGATCTGTCTAACACATGTTCCTAGCATCAGAGTCCAGGGATAGGTACTTAGATGCAAGACTCTTTTCTGCCCTTAGATGCAAGATTCTCTTCTGCCCAGAAGGAAATTCAGGAGTGTGGAAACCACTGGCTGTTTGACCCAGGTCCACCCAAAAGTGACCCAGTTTTGGAGAACTGGCTTGCTTGGGGTTTTGCTCAGACATCAGGACACACTCCCAAATGTCATTTTTAGAGGTGATGGCACATTTAGGAGACTGAAGAGTCAGTGTTCTGTTACTGGGATGAAAAGGAAGAAGCAATGCATTTGGAACATATTGGAAGGAAGAGATATAGCCCCTGGGAAGAGCCTTCAGTTTCCAAGCCGTCTTTGCATCCTTATGGACAGTATCAGTGCTTCTTTGGGAAAAAGGAGAGATCTGTCTACTTATTGTTTTGTGCACTCTTCAAGCCTGCTGTATATCCATCTCCAACGCTGTCTTTCAATTCATCAAGATAAGTAGGTTTTGAATGCAGCATTTTGTCCTCATGTTCAGTGTTCATAAGTTAATCTGTAAATTGTTGTATTGATTGGAAAATACATTAAGCACAAACCCATCTGATTATCCCTGGGCTAGAGGCTTGGTCAGACCCCCACAAAGAGGGCTGGGGTCAGAGAGGTCTGACGATGAAATCTGCTGCAGAGAGCTCTGGTGGACTCCAGTTCTCAGCACCAGAGGTCTGGGTAAGCTTGAGAAAGGTTACCTTGTGAAGTGTTCTAGGAACTCTGAAAGAGACTGGATAGAACTGAATGTTCACACAGGAAGAGGTTATCTCCCTGTAAGTCTGTATTATTATAATTGGCCAACTTTTTTCACTTCGTTACCCAGCAGGAGAAACAGCATACACCAACTTCACTAGACTTTTGCTTTCAAAGACTCCCTACGCACATAACCCATCAATCCACCTGGTTGTTTCAGAGGTAACTTCATTGTAGAGATGGAGAGCCTGAGACTGGAAGGTAAGACCTCGATGCACAATTCTCTCTCAATTTCTTCTTTATCTTTTCCACTTGTACATCAGCAGGCAGTGGCATCACAGCCTTACCCTCCCTCAGAACTTACATCAGACTTGTCAGATGATTCTGAGGGTTCAGTTAACCCTGGAATTTCCAGACAGACCACTGCTTCCCCATAGAGTATCTGGGGTCATGGGTAGCTCTGCTTTTAAGCATTCTATCCCTCATTCACTGAGGTCCAGATATTAAATCAACACTCAGGATAGTAGAGAGAACAGGATCCCACCATACCCACAGCAATTTTAAGGGTGGCATGGAAATCTGCCTCATGGAGGTCTGAAGTGCAAAGTGCATGTATGTGGGAGAGGCAGATGGGGACAGGAATGATATGTTTTACTAAGATAGGAAAATATGGATAAATAAGTGAGCTCACTCATAATCCTTTCCCAAAGGAAAGTCATAAGCCTAGACAAATTCATATATGTTTAGTATAAAGCAAAAATTAGAAACTTTCTTATCAAAAGACACCATAAAACACAAAGGTAGGAACATGAAGTCACCAACTGGGAAAAAATGTTTGAATATATATAATTGGCAAAGGATTAGTATACAATACAAATAAAGAACCCTTAAACAGGTGGGGAGAAGTGGCTCACGCCTGTAATCCCAGCACTTTGGGAGGCCGAGGTGGGTGGATCATGAGGTCCAGAGATCGAGACCATCCTGGCCAACATGGTGAAATCCTGTCTCTACTAAAAATACAAAAATTAGCTAGGCATGGTGGTACGTGCCTGTAATCCCAGCTACTCAGGAGGCTGAGACAGGAGAAGTGCTTAAACCAGGCAGTCCAAGGTTGCAGTGAGCCAAGATTGCACCACTGCACTCCAGCCTGGCAACAGAGCAAGACCCCGTCTCAAGAGAAAAAAAAAGGACCCTTAAACAAACGAGAAAATGTCATGGGAAAATGACATGAGAAGTCAATTTCATAGAAGATAAAACATGAATAGCCCAGAAACATGTAAAAAGTCCTTAACCAGGTGGGAAGTTAAGAAAATACAATAAAAGACAATTTTACTCCTACCAGACAGGGAAAACTGTGAAGTCTGACAACTTCAAGTGTAGGTAAGGAAGAAGAACAACAGAAATTCTCATGCACTGATGATGGGATAGCATATTGATACAACTTCCTTGAAAAATCATTTGTTATTACCTAGAAAGTTAAATATGCACCTACTGTCTAACCAAGCAATTCCACTCTTTAAGTATATACTCTAGGAGTGGTTCTTAATGCAGTCATTACCACACCCTAGAGGGAGCCTTGGAAGCCTGTGAATGTCACACTGAGTAAAGAGTGCTACTGGCATTTACTAAGTAGAGCAAGGAATGCTAAATGTCACATGGTTTCTGGAGCAGTTCTGCCCAAAGACGAATTAGCCTGCATTGCACATGACTACATGTGGGACCACATAATTTATGCAAGTGAATGTCTATTGATACTTACCTGATCCTGCAATCTAACTCTATTTTACATATAAACAGTTTAAAAAGCTCAAATGCTTTGTTTTCATGTCTTCAACGTATTGAATTTTTCAGGAAGGCAACCACTTTTCTGAAAAATATTCCTTTTATTGAAGGGATATTGTGCTTTCTGTTGTTATTGTTGTTTAGAGCTTTACCAAGAGTTGATTAACATTTTAGAAAATCATTTCTCTGCTGGGAACCTCGTACATGGTATTTGGGCTATCAACCCAAAACACCTATGACTGTTTGCATTTGTAGCTGGAACAATCATGGTAATTCTACCAACAGGTGCAAACATCTGACATTGTTATTCTAACTTCTGATGTAATTGTTCCTCAAGTTTTACATACTGGTCCAATCACCTTGTATTATAAATTGCTTTGTCTTACTTCTCTTTTATATCACATTCAGAGCATTACATTGATTTCTTAAAATTCTATGGGTAAGTGGGTTATAGTATAGGATCTATAGTATAGATAGCATTCTATCGATACTATAGATAAAATCTATACCATAGATAGCACTTACCCATAGAATTTCAAGAATTTTATTTCTAGATAGTAAAAAGAACATCACAAAATACTTGTCAGAAGGGTGGTGCTGGTGTTGAGATTAATAATTCTTTTGGGGTATATGTACCCCAAAGCCATGTACAAAAGGGTTGACAGCAGCATAACTAATAAAAGCAAAAAAAAAAAGAAAACCCAAAACTCTGAAAACAACCAAAGTATCCATTAACAGCAAACCGGATAAATGCATGTTATGGAATACGATATAGCAGTGAAATAAATTAACACCAATATTCATTATGATGGGTAAATTTCTGAAAGCATAATATGGAGCAAAAACAGCATATTGCAAAACACATATATAGAGTGGAAACATTTAAATTTCAGTTTCAAAAACGGGCATGACTAAACATTCTATTTAGGAACACACGCAGTGTGTGAAAGCTATGAAGAAAATTGAGGAACGATGAACATAAACTCCACGGTAATGGTTACCTGGAGGGGGCGGGAGGCAGATGAGTCTGGGAGGGGCACATGGGATGATGTTTTCTTTCTTAAACTGGATAGTAGGTTAACAACGGCTCATTTTATTATTTTAAACTATAAAAATATTACATACCTTTTAGGACAGAACATATTTCATAATTTAAAAACTTTTAAAAATCAGAACCTCCCAATCTATCCAAGCCTTTAGTTGATTGGACTTTTTAAAAAGCCCATCTTAGCTTGTTACAAGGATTGGCAGAAAGACAAATGAAACTGCCAGATCTCTTCTGGGTTTAGTACGTACTCTTTGCAGCACTAAGTCCTGGCACCTGTCTGGGGACGTCTGGCCAGGGGACACTGTTGATGCTGGAATGAATCATCATGTTGATGTTGGAATGGGTCTCAGCATCCCTGAAGCCATCCATAGGGGCTGTCGAGGCCTCTGGACACCATGGGGGCCAGCATCTGGGAGAATTCTCGCAGCAGGATCAGAGGAAGAGTTGCTGTTGCCATGAGAATGTAGTCGCCTCTCAGGGGAGTTCTGACTGAGTTCCTTGGCCCTGAGTGATCCATTCTCTACCTCTAATGAGTCACCTGTCCTCCTCCATTGCTTCTAATGTCAACTGCACAGGTGCCCAGGTTTACAGAGGCTCCACCAACCCCTAAGGCTGCTGGGTGGCGACCAGGTTTGGCAAGGCAGATATCATTTTATTTGAGGGATTTTGACTAAACGGGAAGAGGGAGAAGCTGCATACTCAGAATGAAAACGAGAGCTGATAACAGTGCCTTCAGCAGCCTAGCCCCTTGCTGGGTTCTAGAACACTGCAGGGATGACAATTCTCAACCTGAAGAACTCAGGCTCCCTGGGGATCAAATCCCCGTGCACTGCAATCTTCTCGCCAGCAGGGGCTGTGTCTCCATGCCCCGGGCCCTGGCGCTCAGCATGGCCAATTCCAGCTGATTGTGGTCTTGAAGGAGGCACATTGAAGAAGTGGCTGAAAGAGGAAGGCAGAGCAGATCTCATAAATGACAAATCGGCGGTTCAGACACTGTGAGTAGAACAAAGACCTCACGTTGGGTGAGAGAGGCCCGAAAAGGTCTCCTGTAGAAGCAGGACTAGAAAGGAAGGTGGGTATGAGACAGGTGCAGAAGGAGGGGCTGGAGCCGGGGACATCGGGGTGTGGAAATAGAGAAGAAAGGCTGGGAGGCGGGCAGACACGGGGAGCTGCCAGGCATGAGGGGCAGGCAGCTCTTGCAGTCAATGGGTGACATGTCGGTTACTGCCACATCTTGGGGGCCTTAGATGCTGCACCGAGGGTCCCCGGTGTAGTTTTGCAGGCAACAGGGAGTTGTAAACGAGGTTTTTGTGTCCCGTCCCTGGCCCAGTTTGGACTTCAGCTGCAACTCTCCTGCCAGGGTCAGCTCCCACCTCAAGCACCCTCTGAATTTCTGCACTTTTCCTCCCCGGGCCCTTCCCCATCTCTGTGGAGCTCCCTCTGCTGCTTCCAGCGAAACGCAGAAGTGCAGCAAAGTTTTTGGCCTGGGTGGGAACACATGCCCAGGCCCCATGCTGCAGAGTGGGCATGTCCTAGCACGGAGGAGCAGGTTTTCAGAGGCGCCTCACAGAACTGAGCCCCAGTGGCCGCAGGAGTGCTGGCTCCAGAAGGCACGCTGGTGGGACATTCTCTCCTTTCCGGCTGGCTGCCTGCTCCCTCACTCTGCCCCACCTCTCAGGCCCTGGCCTCTGGCCGTGGCTTCAGGGAAACCCGCAAGGGAGGAGGGGCCTTGGACATCCAGGCGAGGGAGGCTCCTGGAGATGTCGCCAACAGAGATGAAATTGTGAGGAGAGAAGGACAAGCAGAGGCCGCCAAGGGCTGTGATGCGGGCAGGGCGGGAGGCGGTTGAGGTTAGAGACAGACACAGCCAGACAGAGACAGGGAGACAGAGAGAGACAGAGACAAGATAGAGAAACAGAGAGAGACTGCCAGAGACAGGGCCAGACAGTGAGAAGACAGAGACAGACAGAGAGAGGGACAGATGGACAGAGAGAGGCAGAGACAGGGAAAGATAGATCCAAAGTGACAGAAACAGAGGAAGACAGAGACTGGGACAGACAGAGAGAAGACAGAGAGACAGAGACAGAGAGTAACAGACAGCCAGAGAGAGGCAGAGACAGAGAGAGTGACAGAGGGCCAGAGAGAGGCAGAGACAGAGAGAGTAACAGAGGGCCAGAGAGAGGCAGACACAAGGAAAGACAGATCAAAAGAGACTGAAACAGAGAAACAGACACTGGGACAGACAGTGAGAAGATGAGAGACAGAGAGACAGAGAGACGAGAGACACAGAGAGAAAGAAAGGGATGGAGAGACAGAGACAGACACAGTGACAGAGAGAGCCAGAAGAGACAGAGAAACAGACAGAAAGAGGCAGAGACGAGAAAGAGAAACATGGAGAGACAGAGAAACAGAGAACAACAGAGACAAAGAGACAAACAGAGATAGAGACAAACAGAGATAGAGACAGACAGTGAGGAGACAGGGAGAGACAGAAACACAGAGAGAGAGGTCCCAGGCAGGCTGGAGCTCTGGAGCTTCCAGAGGCCTGGGCAGGTTCAGCTCTGGAGAGAGTGCAGCCTCCCTGGCAAGGCAGGGCTGTGGGCACTGGGCTGTCCACTGTAGGGTGGCAGTGCTGGTTCTGTGTGGTGGCTCCAGCCTGGCTCCTGGGATGGTGGCAGCCCCAGGGGACTGCCTCATTCTGCCACCTGCCCATTCCCTGGCTCTCCTTCACCTTTGTCCCTCGCCGGCAGCAGAAGCACAGATGGCTGTTCCGTCATCCAGCACGTGCTGCGGTGCATGTCACAGGGCAAGGCGCTGAGCAGCTGTCTGGTCCCCAACACCTGGTGACACCTTCACAAGCACATAAATCACACTCATCTTGACCAACACAAACACATTCACATGGGACAGATACTAATGTTAATGTTTAACCTGGAAAGAGCCATCCTGGGGTAAATACCCAGCGCAATCGGTGGTGCTCAGGTCCTGGAATGAGGCAGCCACAGGGAACCCTGGCACACAAGGACCTAAATGGAATCACTAGTGAGTGGTGACCACGGTCCACCCCGTCTCTCACTCCCCTGATTTCACACCCTAGGCAAGGCACTGAGCCTGGGTTTCCTCTTCTGTGAACTGGGAACAGCCCAGAAAATTGCTGTGGGCCTCTAGAGGGGTCATGCATGGGACACAGTGAGCCAGGGCCTGCCACACAGATATGCCCCGTGGAAGGTGGCTTTTCTGGCGGCTCAGGCTCAACCATACCCCTGCTGCCTTGGCAGGCTTTCTCAGCTCTGCGTAGCTGTCTGACACTCCGACCACTGTATGCGGCTCAGTCTCCACTTCTGTGAGGTGCTCCCCGACCTGATAGGACCAGCCACCCCTCCGAGCCCCACACTCTGCCCTGTACCGAAGCTTTGTTGCATACGATTGCAAATCTGTAAATGTCACTGTGTCCAGTGGGCCTTCATTGACAGGCCCTGTGTGATATTTTATTTTGCCCTGGTTCATTTTCTTCAGAACTTTTATTATGACTTGCAATGAGCTACTTTTTTTTTTTTTACCCCATCTCTGGTACTAGATGGTGACTCCAGGGTGGTGGCCAGGAGGTTCTTGGTTTTAGTTCTGGATCTCCAGAAACAGACCTGAAACAAAAATCTGGGTGCACCCAAGACAAAAATCTTGGGTGGGAAGTGATCCCAGGAGGCCTGTGAGGGAGCAGGAAACCAGGTGGGAGGAGAGAGACCATGGTCCCACCGTGGGCACCAGGACTCATCTGCTCAGGGGAGAGGCTGTGTGAGACATGCCTCCAAGGTGTCCTGCTCCAAAGGACATAAATACTTGAGGAAGCCAGTATTTATTTACCAGGCCCCTGGATTATCTCAGCGTCTGGTTATCTGTGCCAGGTGGGCACCTGCCCTCCCCTGAGGGGATGCCTTCCCACCCCTCCTCACTCCAGCCTCCACGGATCTTCTCACTTCTCTTGGGGTGACGATACTATTGTGTCCACCTCCCAGTCTCTTTTGGTCTCTGGGCACACAGCTCAGGAGTGGCTCCTGAGGACAGGCTCTGCACCCCGGGAGGGGAGGCAGATGCCGCACTCCAAGACCTGTCCCCAAGAAGTGCTCCATGAACAGGATTTGGGGAAAAAAATAAACTCCAGGGTGACAAGAGCTAGAAGAAGGATTGAGGACTATTCTATGGGGTCACCTAGCTCTGGGGGTGGGAGAAGCAGGGAAGGCGTCTCCAAAGAGGGGCAAGGGCCTGGGTGTGAAATCACACAGGATCTGTCCCCACGTGAAGGAGAAGGAGACAGGGAGATGCGGCTGGAGGAACAACATAGGTGGAGTCTGTGGGGCCAGAGGGAACAGGGCATATCCAAGGACAGGTAGAGGTCCCTGGAGCTGCCTGGGGATGGAGGGTGCAGTGGGGGACCTGGAGGGAGGGAGGCAGCAGGAGCTCAGTGGGGCCTTGGCCACAGTCTAGGTACTTGGAATCAGCCCTGTGGTTGCCTGTGAGCTGCTGAGGAACCTTACCTGGTGGGTGATGTGATAGGAAATGCTTGATTTAAGATGTGGATCTGTTTGGCAGCCTTTGCAGGGAGGGCAGGAGGGCGCGTGAAGGGACACAGATGCCCCGGCCAGGGGGTGGCTGGTGGATTTAGGTGAGAGGTGGGAGGTCCCTGTCTGAAGCCATCTTGGGGATGGAGAGAGGCAAATGTGGACACTCAGCCCTGGGCCCAAGAGGATGTTCCACCCTACATGGACAGACAGGGTAAGGAGAAGCAATTCCCGGCTGAGGGGCACCGAGCAAGGGCATGGAGGTGGGAGAGCCCAGGAACTGCGGGAGCCTTCTGCTGTGCTGCCGAGTGTGGTCACGATGAAGACTGACATCCGGAGTGTTTAGAAACCACTGCAGCCATTTGACAGAGTCATGGAGTATGACTGTTCAATCCAATAACACGAAATTGGGGGCTTGTATTTTGTATGGCTTTTCTTTTAATTTCATTTTTCTCATAATTCAAGTTTTATTGAATTCTGCAAAAGTATTGGCCCGTGACTGATGGGAAACAAAACACCTGGTCTTTCTCTGCAGCTGGTGGGGGTTGGGGTGGGAGGTGTGGGTTGAAGTGCCCTCCCCATTAGCTCCCATAAGCTCTGCCTCATCTCAGAGTTTTATTTTTTCTTCATGCCAGAAAAGTCCCTCCCCACACTGATGCCAGCAAGCCAAGCAGAATGTCCCCACCCCCAACGCTCTGTCCCCAGATTCTCCTATCCCCAAAGACATATCTTAGCTCAGATGAGGGAGAGACCCCCCGCCCCAGCTCAGGCTGAAAGCAAATATTGTTCAGTCTCTCATCCCTGGGGCCAAGCCCATGTAGGAGGACTGTGTGGTGACCGCAGCTGGCGGCTCCCAACCTCCAGTCCCTGCTGTCGGTGGCCAAGGCCTTGGAGGTCATTAATGTGGATCGGCGCTAATGGACTCTCTGTGCTGGCTTTGTCCCCCAGCACACTATTTTTAACTCATTCTGGACTTTGAATTGTCCAAATGCGTTTTGATGTGTTTGTGAGAAAGGACATAAATAAACCCTTGAGTGTTGTTTCTGTGCAGCTCCTCGGAAACCAACTTCTCATGGCTCGATTTGCTTTGCTGAGAGCCGAGCATTTCCTGCAACTTACCAAGATGGGCTGAGGCCTGCCCAGCTTCCAGAGTGGCACCTCCACAAGTACTCATTTCAGTGACACCAACCAAAGCAGTGCCCATTCTCCTGGTAGAGTTTAAGGGGGACCCCCTCTCACCCCTAGACAAAGAGCATGGCAGCCCAGTAGCTGAGCACCTCCTACGTACAGGCACCTGGGAGCTCATGATGGGGCAGACACTGTGGGAAAAGCAAAATCAGAGGCCAATAGTCCAGTCTCCAAGATCCTTCAGTGAACCGCAGTGACTGTGAACACACAGGAATCCAAGAGGTACATGCCCACAGGCCAATCCCTGGTTTGGGGACAGCCAGTCATTTATGAACACATTCTTCAGGCAGCGTGTGGCCTGAATACATGTGCTGAGTCTCTGCTTGTTATCTGAACCCTGCTCAGAAGGCAGCTAAGATGGGAGATGTGGCAGGTGGCTGTGCAGGCGGCATATGCCACAAGCCACAGCTGTCTCTTTGACAGTGGCCAGGGCTTCCTTATATGAGCAGTTCCCTAAGTCACTCAGGTCTGGAGGCCAGGGATTCTGGCTATGCTTCTTATCTTGGCCGGGCCCCCAGTGCAGCGTGGGCCTAAACCATATTCTGGATTCCTTTAAACACCTCCTGAGCGCTTGGTGTGCTCAGGACTTGAGCCAGGCTTGGGGTCACTGAGGGAGTAGAGCCCAGCTTGTGTCTGGGAGGATCTCCTGTTGGCAGAGGAGAAGGTCCTGAGCTGTGGACACAAGCACAGGGCCATGGTGCAGCCTTTGGTGCTGCAAAGAACCCCACCTAAGTCACTCAGACATGACACTGTCTTGAAGAGGGAGAATAAGGAATGGAGCCAGCCTCAAATGTAGGAGAGGCACTGACTCAATATCTCCAATCAGAGGAAATCAGAAGGCTCCTTATTTCAAAAATCTCTACACACCAAATGCCATGATTGGCCCAATGGCTTACCAGTCTTCAGATCAAGTGTGGCCTGATCTGAAGCCACACTTTTAAAGTGTGGCTTCCTAGTATAGAGAATCTCCATGTCCCATCACATTGGTTTGGATGTGTTTATCAGGCTCATTCATCTCTCATGAGAACGTGTAGAGTTTAGGAATCTCTAAAGAAATCCCTGGACATAAGCTGATGTCTTGGGCTTGGGTAGTATCAGATAAAACAAAAACACAGACAGATTTAACATGCTTAGGGGCAAGCATTTCTAGGACTTGGGGATTTATTGGGTTGGGAGTGAGAAGGAGGAAGACACTGATGATAACTCCTGGCTTCCATCCTGGGCCCCCTGCAAATGGTGATTATGCAGATCACGGGTTGGATAGGAGGTTCTGAGTTCCACTTTCAGCATATTCACTCTAAGTGGCTGAGACAATGGCCAGTGAAGACTGTTGGCTCTAGGAGCCTGAAGCTACAGGTCCGGCTATGGAGATGGATTTGGATGTGGTTAGCACAGAGAGGACATGAGGCCATGAGGCCATGTGAGTAGAGAAAATCTGCAGAGTGCGACCAGTATAAACAGAGCTGCATGCCTTTTACCCTGGAAATTCTCCTTCTAAAAATGTATTCCAAGGAAATCATCAGAAATGTGCAGGAGGGTATGCTTAAGGATAATCATGGCAGAGTTATTTGTGCTTATAAAAACTGGAAGTACCCAAAATTTCCAACAAGAAGGGCAAAGTTGGATTTTGTTCCAAAGCATGGAATGCAACCTAGCCACAATTACATCAGTCCATCATGGTGTGGAATGCTCAAGTGCTGGGAGGAGCAAGCCAGCTCCAGAAATGCACAGGAGGCAATGGGTTTGTGTAGGCATGTGTGCATACTCACACAGAAAACATCCTGGAAGGTTACACACTGAAATGTTAGTTCTGATGATCTGTGAGTGGTAAATTTGAAGATGAATTGGGATTTTCTCATTTTCTTCTTTCCTATATATTTTTTTCTTTACATTGATTCTGAGCCTCTTTTAATTAGTAAAAAAAATGTTTTGTGTAAAGCCTCCCTTTTGGTTCACTAGAGACAGCACCACAGCAGAGCTGGGAACAGTTGTTTTAACATCCCCCCTCCCTGACTTTACCTAGGGTAAATGGGCCTCTGCAGAAATTCCACAGAGAGGCCCCCTGCCCTCACATTACATTGTCAATTTCACCCTGAGCACTCTGCATAAACACCATTCCAGAGTATTAGGTCGCAGCCACTAGCACTGCAGTTATGTGAGGGCTTTTCCTCAGTTTACAGCCCTTATCATCTGCAACTCTGCTTTGAGAACTTAAAATTATGGTCCGACCATAGCCTATGTAAACGTTCAAGAAAGTCTTACCATTTGGAGAGCTGTAAAATGCATCTGACAGTGTGACACTCACGTGCAGCTTCCTAAAGTGCATGCTAACAAATCAGCTGTCCTCTCTTCCCAGAAGCCCCAAGAGCTTCCAGGAGCCAATGTCTCCTTGGAACAATGCTCAGGAGGCATTGAGGCCAGGCACAAGCACGGCCTGCACAGCCACTCATGCTGCTTTTCTTGGGATGGAAAACCAGGGCCTTTTCTGGACTTTAACAGCATCGAGTTATAGCTCAAAAGTTGCTCAAAGTATCCTCTGCCTTAATGATCCCAGTATCTAAACTGAAGCTTCCTAAACTTCCCAAATTAGAGACCTTCCCATTGCCACCTGCCACCAGCAGCACTGATGAAATGCCCTCTGGCACTGAAACCATCGGTGTTTGGCATAAACACAATGAAATTCTTGTTTGCCTCCGAAGTGTCTTATAAAAGCGTATCCCTCTTAGACCATGGTCCCATTCTCCTGACAATGCAGATGGTACAAAAAGCAGCCATCCATCCTGAGGGGTTGGCCCAGATGACACATCATGCATGGCCTGTGGTTCAGATCCAGCCTGCAGTGGCACTATTGCATATTTAGATTTCGGGTTTTTACTAATTTATTTATTTATCTGTTTTTTAGAGACGGAATCACCCTCGGTTGCCCAGGTTGGAGTGCAGTAGCACTATTATCACAGCTCATTGCAGCCTCCAACTCCTGAGCTCAAATGATCCTCCCACCTCAGCCTCCTAAGTAGCTGGGACTTACAAGCACGTGCTACCATGCCTGGCTAATTAAACTTTTTTTTTTTTTTTGTAGAGACAGGGTCTCACTATGTTGTACAGGCTGGTCTTGAACTCCTGAGCAAAAGCAATCCCCTCGCCTGGGCCTCCTAAAGCTCTGAAATTACAGGCGTGAGCCACCACACCTGACCCTTCACCAACATTTTTAAAACCTAGAGATTTCACAGAAAAACCACGACATTCATTCTCTTGAGAAAATTCAGAAGATGTGAAACACTGGGTACTTTCGCAGCTGCTGCACCTTTTAGACAAAGCATATGCTTCCCATTAACTGCTGTACAATGGACCAAATGCTTGTGCCACATCCCCCCCACCCAAAGTTCATGCTGAAATCCTAACTCCCGAGGTGATGGCATTGGAGCTGGGGCCTTCGGTAGATAAGCAGGTCATGAGGGTGTGAGACTTTATAAATGGGATTAGCACCCTCACAAAAGAGACCCCCGCCCCCACCTAAAGAGCTCCCTTCCTGTCTTCCTGCCATGTGAAGATGCGACAAGAAATCAGCTGCCTGCAACCCGAAAGAGGGCCCTCACCAAAACCTGAGCATGCTGGCACCCTGACCTTGGACTTCTAGCCTCCAGAATTGTGAGATATAATGGTTGCTTGTTAGAGCCACTCAGGGTATGGCACTTTGCTGTAGCAGCCCAGACTGACCAGGATACCCTGCCTACCTGGCCCATTTCAGCCCTGAACTGACCAGGACACCCCGCCTGCCCCACACATTTCAGCCCTGAACTGACCAGGATGCCCCGCCTACGCGGCCCATTTCGGCCCTGAACTAACCAGGAGGCCCCGCCTTCCTGGGCTGTTTCAGTCCTGAATGGCCTGGACTGTTTCAGTCCTGACTGATGCCTGTGCAGCTTTGGGAAGCATGACGGCACCTCCTCCTCCCTACACACCCCAGTGGGGGAAGAGGAGAAAAAATATGCCTCTTCCCTGGCTCTTCACTGGAGTCTTAGTGATTTGGTGGAGATTTCCAAGGACAGGCCTCCAGGAGCTCAGCGCCGCCCTCCTGTTACTGGGCAGTTAGGTGTGGGAAGGAACATACTGACAACCCATTTTTCTTCAGGAAAATCCCATTCACCACCCTTGACCTTAGATTGCTCAGCACAGGGGAGTACATGGGGGAAGTGGTAGTCACAGGGACAGTAAGGCGAGCCCAGTCTGTGTCTAATGACTATTTCTTCTTCAGATAGTTGAGAATTTAAATGTGAATGCAAATGTTATGCAAATGAAATTACTCCTAAGACAATTTATACAGACCAACTATTAGATCAGAGCCTCCTGTTTAACACAGCCTGCCCAAAATAATTGAGACTGTTCCGATCTTTTGGGCAAGGATGTCGACACACTGCCAGTGCCTCTGGAGTTAAAGTGGAGTGCTGTCTTTGGGATTAGGAGCCAGCTCTGGATACAAACACGGCCATCTGTCAGGCTTTGGCCTGCAGGAGAGAAATGTGTCTTGTCCCATGAGAAAGACATCCCTAGGCTCACCTGAGGGGCCAGAATTGCTGGTGAGGGCCCAGGTGTCTCCAAATTGATCGCCACCTCTGATAGACTATTCTAAGCCATGGCCATCTCGTGGATAAATTAAACATTCTGTGTGAAGGACATGCATGTCCTTAACAGAACAGTGAAGTTGCTGATGCGTTTCTATTCTCAGCCACCCTCATGGCACCCCAGTACCTACCCCATGTCCCAGCCTCATGGGGCCTTGCTCTCATCTGCCCATTAGCTAATCTGGGCTAAGAAGATGTACTACACAAAAAGAAAGGAGGAATTCAGGCTTTTAAATGAAATGCCCAATTTGTAACTGTTGGCTACCAATGCAAGTAGTTAGAAGGTAATTCTCAGACAGGTGGGACAGTTCTTCTCCTAACAAGCATGTGTCAAAGAGTGCTTGTTTTTTCTAACGTTTTGTTTTTCTAAAAAAGCGTGCTTTCTTCTAAGAAAGTCTGGCAAATAAAATGTTATTCTCCTCATGTTAACTGGAAGAGTCCCTTGCCTCCAAATCAATTCTATCCCCAAATGTTAAAAGACTTGACATTCCACGAGTAGATCAAGGGCATCCCCCTGAGGCCTTTACTATGGGAACAGACCTCACCCCCGCTGCTGTGATAACTGCAGGGACCCGCTTCACTCACACTGTCCCTTGACTTCTGTAGACACTTGAGTCTGCAGCCTCAGAACAGGGCCAGTCTCAAACTGGGCCTCAGTTTGAGGGGTTTCACCCACAAGTGACTCAAGGCCAGCACTGAAGGCTACTGTGCAGGACTGCACTCTGTCACAGGATAGACCTGCTACATCCAGAGGCAGCCCACCCCTGTTCATCTCATCCTAGGCGCTGTTCTGCTCAGTTCTCAATGGCAGGCTTTTGGCCCTCTGAAGTCAGAGAATCAAACCCACTGAGAATTTATTTCTTCTCATTAGAGATTTCTGGATTCACATAAATAATTAATTCAGAAGGAAGACACCCACTCCTCTCAAATGGGATGTTAAAATCAGGGAGGACTCCTTCCCAAGCTTCTAGGCCCATCTGTTGCCATCAGTGGAGATGATTTGTTAACTGCTTTCGCCCTGATTCTGGGGACTTGAGCCATGTAGTCATCCCTCTAGACAAGACTGCAGGGCAAGTTAGAGGTCCCATATAGAGTGTGTGATGGTCAATTTTTTGTGTCAATTTGACTAGGACAAGGGATGCCCAAAGAGCTGGTAGAAACTTATTTCTGGGTATTTCTTTCTTTCTCTCCTTCTCTCTTTCTCTCTTTCTCTCCTTCTCTCTTTCTCTCTTTCTTTCGATGGAGTTTTGCTCTTGTTGCCCAGGCTGGAGTGCAATGGCGCAATCTCATCTCACTGCAACCTCTGCCTCCCAGGTTCAAGTGATTCTCCTGCCTCAGCCTCCTGAGTAGCTGGGACTACAGGCATGCACCACCATGCCCGGCTAATTTTGTATTTTTAATAGAGTCGGGGTTTCTCCATGTTGGTCAGGCTGGTCTCTAACTCCTGACCTCAGGTGATCTGCCCATCTTGGCCTCCCAAAGTGCTGGGATTACAGGCGTGAGCCACCATGCCTGGCCATTTCTGGGTATCTCTATGCAGGTGTTTCCAGAAGAGATTAGCCTTAGAATCAGGAGATTGAGTAAAGATCTGCCCTCACCAAGGTGGGCTGACATCATCCAATCATTGAGGGCCCAGATAGAGCAAAAAAGCAGAGGAAGAGTGAATTCTCTCTCTTCTTGAGCTTAGACCTCCATCTTTTCTTGCCCTTAGACATTGGAGCTTCAGGTTCTTGGGCCTTTGGATTCCAGGACTTACAACAGTGCCCCTTGGTTCTCAGGCCTTTGGTCTCAAAGTGGTAGTTTTACCATTGGCTCCCCCAGTTCTCAGGGCTTTGGACTCAGAATGAACTTTACCACCAGCCCTCTTGGTTTTGCTGTTTGCAGATGGCTTATGGTGGGACTTCCTGGCTTTCGTAATCATGTCAGCAAATTCCCAACATAAATCTCTCCTTATATATATAACTCTATCTATCCATCCATCCATCCATCTATTCATCCATTCATTCATTCATCCACACATCTACCTATTTATCTACACATATATATCTTACTTCTTCTGTTTCTCTGGGGAATTCTGACTGATACAGAGGAATTCACTGGGATCACAAGCCAGGCTTTTAAAGAACCACTGGGCCTGGACTGCTTCTGACTCTGAATACCCCATATTATAAGATAGCAATAATATCTACTTTAGTTTGACTCTGTGAACATTAGATGAGGTAGCATCTTATAAAGCTGTGCTCTTAATAAACAACATCTGCAACTGTTGTTGCTGCTATTATTTTTATATCAGTCAAGGTTTGTTAATTGCAAGCAACAGAAATCAACTCTGGCTAGCTTAAGCAAAAGTGAAATTTAATGGGAAGATATTAGAGAATGCATCAAATCAAAGGAACACCCAGACAGAGACATGCAAGAAACAGAAACAGGGGCCACTCCAGGGACCCAGGCAGGCGGGGCTAATTGGCAGCTTATCAACCCTAACCATTCTATTCATCCTTGCCTCATGTACCTTGAGAGTCGAAGTCCCAAGAAAGAAGCCAACTGGGCTGTCTTTTGTCACATGCCTGTTCCTTGCCTAATGCAGTGAGAGTGGCAGGGTGCCCTGGTTGACAATTGCAGCCAGCCTGCATGCAACAGAACAGAGGGAACCAAAAGGAACCAGGGATCCTTTTACCAGAAGAAGGCATGGATGCCACACAAAATAAGCCCATATGATGCAAACCATCTTTGACATGTGCAGAAGCTTACTGTCCTCTGTTCTTGGTATGACTGGATGATGTAGGCAGAGCAGCCAGAGGCATGACCATCAGCTTTCGTTCCTCAAGAATGGGTCTTTTCTTGTGCACTTCTTTTTTCTTGTGCATAGTCCTCAATCACCTTAGCCCCAGAGCCTGCCCAGCCGGACTTAGCAGGACTGGGTCACCCAGTCCCCCGTGGCAGAAATGTCACAGTCATTCAGGAGCATCCACATCTGGGCTGGGATGACAGTACAAATCCTGCAGTAATTTAACACCTGCTCTGCTTTTATGCTGTTATTAAAGAGTTTTAGCTTAAATATTTGAGGTGTGACTCTGCTCCCTCATGCATATGCGGGTGCAGAATTTCCCACCTGTTGGAGCCTTGGCTCATTGGTTGGTGGGATCTGAAATAGCCCCTTTATGGAAAATGGTAAATTTCTTATTACAGCCTAATGAATAAAGTGCATATGATCCAGCTGCGGTGGCTCCCCACTCCCCTTGCCTTCCCAGGGAAACTCATCCCGGTAGTAATTGGGGGAATGTAAATGCTGCTTCATGGCTTAATTTTCAGATGTTTTGAAAGACAATATCTGTGGCAATAAAAGGCTCAAACACATCTGAGATGTGTTTTGTCTCTTGTCCTAATTATACTAATAAATAAATGTATTTGTTTCCCTGCACTGTAAAACTAAATATCTTTCTGAATATCTCCCCTCCTATTTTATGGAGGAGAAAGATGCTCCCTTGATGAGAATGACACTCTAGATGAAAAACAGGAAAGAACAAAGAACATTAACCATCGAAATACAATAACATGAGAAGAACTGTTTCCTAAGTTCCGAGTATGATCTCTGGGTGGGAGATTCTCCTTCTCATCCTCTTTGTCTGGAGAAAATGTCTCTCAAATGTATGCTGTTTGGGATCTCTGTAAATTTGAGTCCTCAAGGGAGTTACTGTTGCCTTACCTACAGAGGGCACCTTGTGGGGTATCCTCGAACACTGCCAAGCCTTGGCACCCAGGAACCAAACCTCCTTGTAGCTTCTGGGGAAATCGTGAGAACAGGGATCTTTCCATCTTACTTTCCACCATCACCTGAGTGCCTAAAGCAGTGCCCAGCCTGCAACAGGTGCCCAGCTATGTCACATTTGTTTCAGGAGCACTGCTGTGGCCCTGCCAAGTCTCATGTTCAAGATGGATCCCAGTGTTGGGGGTGGTGCCTGACGGAAGTTATCTGGGTCATGGTTGTGGATCCCCCACGTGTGGCTTGGTGTGATTCTCACGCTTAGTTCCTGTGAGAAGCGGCTGCTGAAAAGAGCCTGGCACCTCTCCTTTCTTGCTCTCTTGCCCTGTGATCTCTGAACATGTTGGCTCCCCCTTCACCTTCCCCTCTGAGTGGAAGCTTCCTAAGTCCTCACCAGAAACAGATGTTGGCACCATGCTTCCTGTACAGCCTACAGAACAATGAGCCAAATCAACCTCTTTTCTTTATAAATTACCCAGTTTCAGGTATTCCTTTATAGGAACATGGACTGAGACAAGCACAGATCCCAGGAACTGGGCAGATATCTGTTTTCCATAGGCTGATGGTTGAGGTCACAGCGCTGCCCCTCACTGACTGGCAGGTTTGCAGCAAGCCCCATTCTCCATCTGTTAAATGGGGTAGTCCCAAAGAAAGACAGCTGTGAGCTGAATTATTTTTATTAAATTGTCTGTCCAGACCTCAGTCTCTCCATCCACAAAAGGGGGATGTAAGATGAGATAATCATGAAAGTCCATCGACCTCGGACACAGTGACACTAAATAAAAGGTTCTTAGTACACTGACTCAGAAACTCCTCAAACTAACTGCCAGAGTGCATGGGCTCATCCCCCTTCCCCCACACTGCTGCTGGCTGGAGGGCTGTCCCGAAGCCCAGTGGGCAGCCAAGGCCACACCTGTGCCTGCACCACTGCCGGCCCTGCCCTACCACTCCTCGCTGGACTCATGTCCACATCACAGCTGATTGTGAAATCCAGCTCCAGCGTGTCGTATTTGAGGAACTTATCTCTCACTAACCACATTTGGCCCACAGGCAAGGCAATTAAGGGTGTTCATCTGTTTACTAACCCTCCCCCACCCCCCCAAGTGCCCTGGGAGTGGGAAGGTGGCAGAGCTGCTATGTTTCAGAGCAGGTTCCCTGTTTCCACTCCAGAGCCCACTTGGCACTGCTTGAAACGCCCTGGATGTTTGTTATGAAAGATTATTGGGAAGCAGTGTGACACCACATGCAGCTCTGCTGGGCATGCTGCACTGCTTAGAACAGAATGGGAATGCACGCTCCCTGCCGCTGAGTGGGAGAGCCCCAACCAGCTCTGAGCCAAGTGTGACTCACAGCTCCCTGGCCTCTCTGATTCCATGGAGCTGAGGCCACTGGGCCTTGGTGAATGTTATATAATGTCTCACATGAAAGAATATGCCTACCACCAAGGGCAGGGGTTCTAAGTCCCAGGGCCAGACAGGGGCAGGGTGGTCCACAACCCTGCCTCCATGCTGCTGCTTTCTGAAAACATAGGCTGCAGAGGCTAGCAAGTCTCTCAAGTCTGGAATCTTGGGTGGGCATCTCCCAATGTTCCTCTTCCTTCTCAATAGGTCCAGACCTGGCCTTCAGATTCTCAGGAAGAGGATGTGTGAGGCTCTTGCAGGAGTTTGCAGCTACCTGTGAATGATCATGTCAAGAAGCAAATTTTCCATCCACTTGTGTGCTTTGCTGAGCCCTACCCTGGTGTTTGACTCAGATGCTGCTGTCCACAGAAACTGGCTCATCTGTGGAAACTGGCCCAATTTTCCCATAGAACTGATGTTTGTGGGTTTTTTGAATAAATGTAGAAATTGACCCTACCAGTCTTGAAGCTTCAGAAATTTACATTTGTCCAATTTCCTTTTTCAGGAAGCTGATCATCAGTCTTTCCAGGTAGTATCAGGGAGCTAAAGCTTTCCAGATAATTGTATCCATATGGTGAGACCACCTGCTGCCTGTTATCAGCTCCTGTATAAATGAACCCCTGACAATAGTCACTTAGGGAGATGGATTTGAGACTTGTCTCCCGTCTTCTGGCTGATGTCACCCACAACAAATCCTTTCTTCCCTGGCAATACTGGTTGTCTCAGTGATTGGCTTTCTGTGCAGCAAGCAACTGGATCTAGGCTGAATCCTAGGTATGCAGCAACAATATGGGAGCCAAGAATGTCCCCTTCAACCCAGGTGTGACTTAGCAGCTCCTTCACTTTGTGGCACTGTCTCTGCACTTCTCTCTCTCTCTTTCTCCATCCTTTTGAAGAAAAGGGGGAATAAATACCAAGAGAATCACAACCACTGCCACCCTGCAGAAGATTCATCCCCCTGCCTCCCACATGAAGGTGTTTGCATGGAGCATGAGGTGGGGAGAGCTCTTTCCTGCCCATATGACCCCTTATTCTTAGAATCCTGGAGATGAGTCAATGAACTTTCTGTTTCCAGTGGTAAAACTCAAAATAAACAGAATTAAGTGAAAAATTGGGCATTGGCCCCCAGTAAAAACACTGTACCTCCTTTCACTCCTGTCTCCCTGAAGGCCATCTTCTCTCAGCTTCTCCCCGTATGACGTCTCCATCAGCCCTCTACCCTCCTTCCAGAATTGAGTTTCTTCTTGTCTGGTATGTTTACAGCCCCAGGCATGGCTTACTTCCCCTGTCATTTCCCACTGTTGGCTAGAGAAGGGATAGCATGACCTTCTAGTCTGGGTTGCAGTCTGCCTTATTTCGTGTTTTCTTCAAAAAAAAGTAAATGAGTCACATTTTATACTGCAAAAGACAATCTGCAGAAGCCCTCATTGGTGCATGGGAAGAAAATTATGTCATTGGGTTGACATAAAATATTCTTGTCCTTATAGGTCTCCCATGTTTCTGCATGTCTTCTGAGCAGAGGGACTGGCTGCCTTTGTTCAGAACAATCTTAAAAAGAATCATTGTATAGTGAACAGCCTTGGAAGATAAAGAGAATGTCTCCCTCTGGAGCAAAGGCTAGGTTTGCTTACTGCCCAACATAAAAGATCCAGGCTCTCAAAGTGCAGAGCTCCTCTCCTAGAACACATCCACTGAATGGGCAGATGTCACCTGGCTTTTCCATCACCATGTGGGAGTCAGGGCTCAAGAAACTAGCACAAGAAAATGTTGATACTTGGGCTATTGCTATTTCTGTGCTATTTTTTGTCTCTGACCTAGGGGTTTTTTGTCCTCTGCCAATGTCCGTGAAATTGTGGCAGACTAATTGTGATGTTGTAAAATATATATTTGGTCTTTGACACCATTTCCTGGCATACAACTCCTAAATTCCTTGGACTCTTCCAAGTGATGTCTTATTGTATGTTAATAAATTGGCTGATGGCTGGGAGCTCCTATATAGCTTCAAGAGAGAAGCTGGTCATCGGAAAGAGCAAGGCAGGGGATTAGAATGTTGGGACTCCAGGAAGGGCAGAGGTGCTGAAGGTTAAGCTGATCACCAGTGACCAGTGGTGTAGGCAATCATGCTTATGTAATGAAGCCTCTGTAAAAACCCATAAGAACAGAGTTCCTCTCCTAGTTCCTGGAAAGCCTCAGATAGACAAACACACAGAGGTTTCTGCAGGATGGTGCACCCCAGGGAGGGCATGGAAGCTCTCCATCCCTTTCCCCATACCTTACCCTACACATTTCTTCATCTATATCTTTTGAAATATTCTTTATAATAAACTGGTAAAGGTAAGTAAGTGTTCCTCTGAGTTCTGTGAACCATTCTAGCAGATTAATTGAACCCAAAGAGGAGGTCTTGGGAACCCCCAACTTGAAGCCAATTGGTCAAAAGTTGGGGTTCCCAAGTTCCCCTCTTTGGGTTCAATTAACCTGCTAGAGTGGCTCACAGAATGCAGAGAAACACTAATTTACATTTACCAGACTTGCTACTAATGCCTGAAGTAGGGTGGGATGGTCTTTTGGGACTGAGCCCTCAACCTGTGGGATCTGATGTTATCTCCAGTTGGACAGTGTCAGAATTGAATTGGAAGACACCCAGCTGGTGTCTGATGCAGAACTGATTGCTTGCTTGGTGCGTGGGAAAAAAAATGCAACATGTTGCCACTGAATTCTTCTGTGTTGATTGTTATTGAGTGCAAGAACGTGAAAAACTTTGTTTTTTCTACTCACTCAACTTATCTTGCAAGTAGGGTAAAATCTCAGTCCCTTCAGAGTTCCTGACAATTCTCTCGCTAATGTAACTTTGACTGTACAATGCTAAAAGCACATTTGTCCTCTGCCCAATCTAACATAAATGATGACTTGCCCAACCACTTCACCTAACTGGGTTCTGCCTCCAGGGTAATAAGTAAAGGGTAGTTCCTATACAGAAATCTTACATTTCATCTTAAAGTGAGTCTTTGTTTGGTCCTTCCAAATGACTCCTGACATGGTTTATATCTGTCCCCACCAAATCTCATGTTGAATTGTGATCCTCAGTGTTGGAGGTGGGGCCTGGTGGCAGGTGATTAGATCATGGGGGTGGTCCTTCATAAATAGTTTAGCACCATCCCCTTGGTGCTGTTCTCATGATAATGAGTGAGTGATCACAAGATCTGGTTGTTTAAAAGTGTGTGGCACCCTCCCCACCTCTCCCTTCCTGCTGCTCTGGCCATGTGAAGTGCTGGCACCCCTTCACCTTCTGCCATGATTGTGAGTTTCCTGAGGCTCTGCTAGAAGTTGAGCAGATGCCAGCATCATGCTTCCTATACAGCCTGCAGAACGGTGAGCCAATTAAACTTCTTTTCTCATAAATTACCCATTCTCAGGTATTTCTTTAGAGCAGGGCGAGAACAAATTAGTACAGTTCCTAACGTGAGACCTGCCAGTACTGAGGAGAGAAAGGTGTTCTATGTGCATTTGCATCTGGCTTTGCCAGTAAACAGCACCCTTTCCAGATCTCCAGAGACCAGGTGGTAGGAAAAACAGAAGGTCGAGATAGAGGGTTCCAAACACTCTCTGATGGATGGCATTGCAACTTGTCCCCTGTGAGGCCATCACAAATAGCTGGCATGCCCATGACCTCCCCCAACAGTTACCATTCCTCACTGCACTCCAAGTCTCTCCAAAGCCACCCCCACAATCACTGCCAGGTAGGCTCACTGGGTGTATGCCCAAAGTTTCCGTGTTTAAGACCAATTCCAGAAGGTCTCTCCATGAAAGAGTGGCCCCGGCCCCTCCCCCACCAGGCATGGTCATCTCCCCAGGGCTCTGTCTGAAAGAGCTTTCTGGTAATGCAGTCGACTTACAGAACAGTAGGATGTGGGACAGTGAAGTTTCAATGGAATGAAAGTTCTTGAGTAAAAGCAATGCCCCGTCTGGAGCAGCAGGTCTGGAAACCAGGAGCAGGGATAGCTGAGATGCAGAAAAACCCAGAAGATGAAATGGGAGAACTTCTAAGTTGTCAGGTTCAAAAATGTCCCTAAGCCTTTTGTGTCCTGCTCTCCTCCCTGAAGACATGTGAAGACACATGAAGACACCTGTCTTCTCCTCCGCTCTTACCTGAAGACACATAGGAACAGTATCTAACTGAGGCACTCACACTATGGCCATCTTCAAATAAGGAATGGACTCTTCTGGGCCCTCTCACAGCCGGGCCGCCTCCAGCACTTGACTTCCCAACCCCGTCCTGAGCTCCTGTGCCGGAGAGTCTGGGCTAGGTCAGAGGGGTGGGAGAGGCATCAAAGCAGAGATGAGTACACATGCACACTGCACAGAGCAAGAGGCGTTATAGTGTGATACAGCAAGAGGCTGTGGGAGGAGCAGAGAATGAGTCCTAGGAGGGAGGTAGAGAAATCAGGGAAGGCTGCACAAGGGATGTAGCACTTGAGCTGATCCTGAAGTAGGAGGCGAAGCCCCTGCTGGGTGAAGAGTGCACATCTTACAGAAGCGTGGGAGCCAAACTTTCACCTGCAGGAGAAGGCACTTCTCACCTGAGCTTAGGCGAGGGGAATCCCTGCTCTGAGGCCACACTCCTGACAGTGGTCACATCTCTGTCCAACAGCTATCTTTTGAATGTCCACTAAGTGCCAGCCACTGAATGAGCCAGACACTGGGGATTTTATACATTATCAAGTCCCTGCTGCCATGGAGAAGACAGACAAACAAGTAAAAAATCATAATTTCGGGTTGGAATCAGTTTGTGGAGGATGTAATAAAACAGGGGGATGTGGCTAAGAGCGTGTGGGTCACAGAGAGGGCCTCTCTGAGGAGGAGGCCTCTGAACATAGACCTGAATCAATGTGAAGAAGCCAGCTGTGGCTCCGGGGAACGAGTCCTGGCCCAAATGTAGGCACAGCTGTCCCAAGACCAGCATGTCTGAAAAACAGTAAGCACACACGCACACATAAGCATGCACATGCAAACAAACATTCACATACATGCATGCACATGCACATGCACACACATGTGCATGCATGCACACACACACACACACATGCACCTACTCATACAATGCACATGCACACTTATGCACATACACATGCACACACGTGCACACACATGCACATGCACACATATACACATGCACACACGCACATGCACACGTATACACATGCACATATACCATGCACAAAAACACATGCACATATACCATGCACACACTTGCAATACACACGTACACACACATGCACATGCACACACACAGATGCACACACACAAGTGCACACACATGCACATGCACACACATGCACGTACACATACAATGCACACACATATGCACACACACACATGCACATGCAAGGTGCACGCACATACATGCACACACATGCACATACATGCACGTACACATACAGTGCACACACACTCATGTACACACACATGCACATGCATACGCAAGGCACATACATACACACACATGCACATGTACACACATGCACATACACCATGCACATACACACTTATGCACACACATGCACACACATGCAATGCACATGCACACACACGCAGACGCATGCACATGCACACCCACATGCACACACAAGCATTGTCCTATGGGGCTGGAGCAGATGGGGGAGCAGTGGGCGATGACGTCAGAGGTGTGTGTCTGACAGGGTCTGGAGAGCGCTTTGAAAACATAAAGAGAGACAGGAAGGACTTGACTGTGAACCCACTGCTTTGGCTGCTCAGAGGGCAAACTGTAGGATCTAGGGTATCCCTGTGCTCACAGAAGGAGGCCTTACCCAGTGGACTCTCCCCTTCCCTTCAGATTCATCCAAAGCTGGAACAGCCCTGGAATCTCAGAGAATCAGGATCTTCTGTCTCCAGAGAAGAGGGGAGCTCTGTCCCCCTTGTAGGGAAGCAGTTTCTAGACTCTCCTGTCTCCCTGCAGCCAACAACCTTCTTCCCAGCACCGCCCCCCCACACGCCCCTGCCACCCCCGGTGGTTCCCGACATTGATGCTGGTGAGGGTGAGTGCTCATCCAGTCCTCAGTGACCTGCAGGTTCCACTAAGTGGTCCAGAGGGGCTCTGATCCATAGGGAAGAAAGCAGAGGGGCCCTGACACAGCTCCACGGTGCTGCAGGCAGGGCTCTCAGTGCCTCTCAGTGCAGGCTTCTGGGAAACAGACTCCCCCTCAACAATTCCAGTCATATTCCCTTCCTCCATAAATGGGGCCAGTGGGATATGGAGAAAATTTGTCTGGTTTAACTAGGATTACCCTGAATAAACCATTTTCCTCGTCTTGATTTACCATTGAGAAGCGGGGCCCTGATGAGGCTGTGTGAATTATGATTAGCGTCCCGCCCTGCTTGGGGTTTAATTAATTCGTGGAGCTGGACGCCTGGATAGCTCAGGGCACTCCCTGATTCTTGGGGCTAGCGGGCAGAGGCGCCTAGCGCAGGAGCAGCTCACTGAAGCTTCCGCACTGGGCTTGGCAACCGAGTGTTACCTCCTCATTAGGGAAATGGGGAGTGGAACCCTCCGGAGGCTCCAACCCCCTGGACTCCTGGTCCCTAGCCCCCAGTCCATAATCCAGCGGCTTTCCTGGTACCGAGGACAGGCGCTTCTCCATTCCATCTCTTTCAAGTTCTTTCACAGCAGGAAGGATTCCTAAGTAGCGTAATTAATTAGTCACTGGAGCAAGGGAGGGGACAGAGAGAGACCTGTAGAGGTCAGAAACATTGAAAAGCCCACGGAACCACAGAACCAATCACTGTTCATCCCCACCTCCCTGACCCCCTTGGTCCTCCTTCTCCTTCCCAGCCTTCGGCAGGCTCCCCTCACATTGACTGTCTCCACTCGATTTCAGGGTTCCCTGAGCCTCTTAGGGAAAGGGCGCTGGAACATTAGAAGGGCCCAGGAGGATGGGAAGTGAGGTGAGTGACCCCAACTCTCTGGTACGTGCTGTTCACTAGCTGCATGTATTTTGTTTGAACTCTAGAATTTCACAATTTGGGCAACATGAAAAAAGCAGAGTTCCCGTAGAAATCCAGATTTCTGGAAAATCTTAAAATTTTGCCACATGGAGCCCGCATTCCCTCCTGGTGGCAGACTGGATTAAACAGGGCGGCCTGACCTGTGTAGCCACCGTGGCCTGCACGCCTTGCTCACCTGACCAGCTCCGCCCCTGAACACACCTGTGTCAGGGAAGCTCACCTTCTACACGGTGGGGGCTCGGCCTGAGAGGTACCCAGAAGCCAGGCACGGAGGGGCAGAGCACGAGACCTGCTCAGGAAGCCACAAAGGCGCCCCCCACCTTGGGGAGGAGTCACTGCTGACCAACAGTGGGAGCAGTGTGTTGCTGGCTTTCTGCAACTGGGCTGAGAGGGAGGTATTCCAGGCAGGAGAAACAGCTGGAACCAAGGCCTAGGGGAGGAAAAGCTGGGGAATTTTAATGCCAGCTAAGTTGATGTTAAATCCTGGTGATAGGCCAAGCACAGTGGCTCATGTCTATAATCCCAACAGTTTGGAAGGCTGAGGTGGGCAGATCACTTGAGCCCAGGAGTTCAAGACCAGCCCTGGCAACACCCATCTCTACAAAACAAAAAAATTAGCCAGATGTGGTGGTGCAAGCCTATAGACCTAGCTGTTTGGGAGGCTGAGGCAGGAGGACTTCCTGAGCCCAAGAGGTCGAGGCTACAGTGATTGTACCACTGCACTCCAGCCTGAATTACAAAGCAAAACTCTGTCTAAAAATAAATAAATTAATTAATTAATACGTAAGTCCTGGTGACAGAGAAGTTCTCAAAACTCCTTCTTGGACACATTTTTCAATGTTTGTAACATCATAGGCATCCTCCATTTGACATGGCTCAAGCAGCCTCTGCTGTGAAGTGGCGTCTGGACCAGAAACAGCATCATATCACCACACATGGATGTCTGACATCTTCTTTTGCCTTAAGAATCCTGGTTTCTGTCATGAGGTCAATCTGTCAAGGAGGGAGGCACCATCTGCCCTCAGCAATGCTGGGGGCTGCCACGGGATGCAGGCAGTCGGCACAGTTCTTTTTTTTTTTTTTTTTTTTGAGACAGTCTCGCTGTTACCCAGACTGGAGCACAATGGCACAATCTCAGCTCACTGCAACCTTTGCCTCCTGGGTTAGGTGATTCTCCTGCCTCAGCCTCCTAAGTAGCTGGGATTATTGGCGTGGGCCACCATGCCCAGCTAATTTTTGTATTTTTAGTA
This sequence comes from Nomascus leucogenys, assembly GCF_006542625.1. NCBI lineage: Eukaryota > Metazoa > Chordata > Mammalia > Primates > Hylobatidae > Nomascus > Nomascus leucogenys. The sequence goes on along the minus strand of NC_044390.1, from coordinate 47,780,492 downwards.
GAGATGGGTTTTGCCATGTTGGCCAGGCTATTCTCAAACTCCTGATCTCAAGTGATCTGCCCACCTCGGCTTCCCAAATTGCTGGGATTACAGGTGTGAGCCACTGTGCCGGCAGTGGCACAGTTAATTCTCCAGAAAGGTTCCCTTGCATATTCTGCATGTATTGGGGGTGCATATGTCCCAGAAGTAATAATGACAAGCAGGTCTGTGCCTCCACGACCCAGCTGGGCTCAGAGCCCAATGAGACCTTGGTTCTCTCTGCTCCCTCCTTGCTCTCGTGACTATAGTTAGATGGAAACGCTACCTCCGTCTGCCAGGGAGGCCCAGCCAATGGCCAACCAGCAGGTCTGTGGCCCTGACACAGACATTTATGTCCCCACAATCCTCAGAAGCTTCGTGCATTATTCAGCACAGTTCCCCCAGCCATGCCCTGGCCCCGTACGGTCTCCGGAGGGTTTCCAGAGCAACATATTTTGGAGCTGAATTACAAGATCAGAGAGTTGGGGAAATTCGTGCTTTAAAACAACACCTCTGAGATAAAATTTAATGGTGGAAGAAATACGGTATTTTGAAAACATGAAAATAAACATTCTGCAGAACTGGGATATGAAGTCTCACAGTACAGCCTGTGAAAGCCACTCTGTAGCGGAAGAGGTCTAATAATTTTCAATAGTCCTGTAAATCTCCTTTATGAGATGCAGCTACTGTAAACACTTCTCCATATTTTTTTCAAGTATTTATGTAGTGCTGTTAGAAGTTATTAAACGCGAATGATTTTCACTGACAACTCTCATTCTGAAGGCGCTGCCAACCAGCTCAACCTAAAGATGGTAAAAGGGAAAGTGTCCCCCACAGGGTCAACTTGGGCTGCTCCTGGGATTTTCTTTCTGAACTAAAGGCAGTCTGGGATCATTCTGAACTTGCCTGGTGATCAATGGCAAACTCATTCACTCCCCACTGCCATCTCCCACATTATGAAATGAGAAGAAATCGTTCCTGCAGTTCATTTATCATTTTTGCATGTATTAGTGTGCTGGCAGGCATTTTACAAGGCCCTGGGAATAGAACAGCAAGAAAAAGAGACACCATTCCTACCTTCAAGGAGCTCGTGGTTCCAAGGCAAACAGGCATGAATCAAGGGATTACAGAAGACGGTGTAAAACTGTAAATGTGGAACTATTGTAAAGGGAAGATAACACAGGTCATGGGTTGGGGGACCATCACGGGGAGATGCCCAGTCTTCAAGGTCTGAGAAAGCTTCCTCTTGGCAGAAAGCCTTGTGTTGACACCTATAAGATCTATAAGACTGGAAGAAGCCAAATAGGCCAAAAGGGGAGAAAAACAAAGGAAGCAGGAAGAGCACCAGCAAGGCCAATGTGTGGGAAGAGGAGTAAGACATGTTGGAAGTGAGAAAAGGCTGGGTGGCTGGGGAAAAACGTCTGATGGGAAACATGGTCAGAGAGGAGCCTGGGGAGGAAGAAAAGAGTGCCCGCCAAGGAGGGCCTTGTAGGACAACTGGTGTGTCTTCATTTCACTGTCAGGGGAGGGCCTTTGGAGGATTTGCAGCAGAGTAGGGAGGGGTGCTATAGATGATTGTGCTTTTGAAGTGATCACTCCAGCTGCAGTGTGATACAGAGACAAGGGGGTTCCGAGTGTCAGCAGATGGACCAGCAAGGATTCTGCTGCATGCCTGAGACAGCAGCGAATTGAGGAGGGATGAAGAGGTGTCAAGGGTGGGGCAGGGGGGTCCTCAGGCTTCTAGACTGCACCGTTGAATGAAGTGTGGCACCATTCACTGAAATGGAAACATGGCAGAATATCAGGGTTGTGGGGTGAAGGTCATGAGCTTGTTTTTGGACCACTGAGTTTGGGATGTCTATGAGGGAGATACTAAGTTAGCTCCCTACTCAGGCATAGAGTGCAAAGGAAAGTCCTGGAATGAAGGTGTAAATTTGTAAGCCCTCTGTATGCAGATGGTGATTGAAGCTATGAGCATGCATGCAGCTTTCCTGAGAGATGATATAATAAGAGAACAGAAATGGATTCATCCCTGTGAAGGCCATCATTTGATGAAATCATTCTCCATCTAGGTTGCACATGAGAGTCATGAGGACAGTTTTAGAAATGCTGACACCTGGGTTCTAGCTACAGATGTTATGATTTTATCATTGAATTGGTCTGGGATGTGACCCCCGCATCTGAAATTGTAACTGCTTCCCAAGTGACTCTAACGAGCAGCTAAGGTTGAAAACCCTCACTTCATAGCTGGGAAGTGGAAAATAAACTGCAAAGGAAACAGAACATATCAGGTAGAGAAATAGAGGGAAATCAAGTAAGAAGGAGTGGTCAGAGTGCCTAGGGTTGCTGAGGTCCAGCAATACCGGAACTGAAAGTGCCGCTGGATTTAGCAACCTGAAGGTCGCTGGTTACATGAGTGAGGTCACTCATTATCATCTTCCGTGGCCTCTCAAAGGCTGAAATGATGCAGCCATCCACCCTGCTCAGGCTTTATAAAGATGACACAGGTGGCATCCAGCTGTGGGATGTAAGAGTGCAGTCAAGGGTGATGGGGACTCATTGCTGCTCTGGGTGTGTGGAGGGCAATTTGTCTATATCTATCAAAATTATAAATGCATGCATCATGTGTCTTGATAATCCTACTTCTAAGAATAACACAATGGCATATGCGCAAGGTTATTCACTGAAACACTGCTTATATAATAGCAGCAACAGACTGGAAATGCTGCAAACACCCAACGTCGGGGCATACACAACCATCAAGGGAAATACAGACACCTGCTACATCCTGCCAGGGAATAGTCTCCAAGATATGGTGAGTGAAGACAGACCAGTGCAAAACCAGGCAGAATAGCAGTGTTGGAACTCTTGTTACACAGAAGCGGCCCAAAGACACCCATTTGCACGCATATCTGTTTTCTCTGCAAGGACACTTGAAACAGGTGAAATTGGTTACTTTCTGGGACAGACACTAAATGTGAGGTGACTAGGGAAGGGAAAGAGAGAGAGAGTTTTCACTGTATTTGTGACCTTTCACCCATATGGCTTTCAAACCATTGAAACCTATTGAAAATAAAAACTGATGAGAATGGTATTTCCCTGAGAACAGGGGAGGGGGAGGCTGTATTTTGGGGTGTAAGGAGAGCAGAGCTTTTCAGGGACCACACCTGTTACTTTGTATCCCAATTCATTTAAGTGTGTTGATAGTTTTCATTGTATTTGTTGTATGATTTGTTTGAAATCAACAAGATTGCAAGAACTGGGATGTGTTATTTAGAGTTTATGCTGGGAGACTGATTATTCATCAATGTCAAAGATATACTTTAGAGATAATATCTCACTCCTGAAATCCTTATTATTCCCAGTAACCAAACTCAATTTCTGAAGTTGATATAAAGCTCACAGGGCTAGGAAGCAGGAGTCTGAGATTGGGTCTTAGTTTTATCAATAGCATACTTGGTGGCCTTAGGTAAGTTGCTTCATCTCTCTTCACTTTAGTTTCCTGTCCATGAGGTGAAGTTGGCAATCCTTGGCTTAGCTGATTCCCCTAAACTCTAAGGAACAAGGTGGACCACAGATGTACTTGTGCTTGGTAAAGTATAGACACCTACAAATGTGATGGGTCTGCTATTTTTATCATATTGCTGCTTGAACTTTGAAAATCTATTTGAATACATGCATACACACATGTATACACATGCATACATATATGCATATATATACACATGCATGCATACATATATGCATATATATACACATGCATGCATACCTGCATAAACATACACATATACACACAAACATATATACATAAAATACATATATACACACACACATACATGCAAACACATACACATATATACATACACACATACACACAAGCATGCATGCACACATACACACACACCTCTCCAAGAAACTGAAGACATCCAGATTTTATTACAGGACAAGGACTGAGCAATTTTCCAAACCTCCACTCACATGCCCAGGAAAAGGCAAATGGCTATCTTAGCCAAGCCAGAACTCCCGCCCAGAAAGCTAGCTTGGCTAATTTCCTGAGGAGCCCACAGGGAAGAGGCTTGAGGAACAGCACCTGTCCACCAGCCAGCAAGATTGATCCCTGGCCTCCCTTGGCGGGGCTGGCAGGACAGCGTAGCAAGGCAGGTGGCCAAACTCTCCCCAAGGCCCGCCGAGCTTTTAGCTAGTGATCAGGTCTGTAAAGCCTGACCTTTATCGCAGGGTAAAAGTAGGCTTTGTTCATTCATTTCATCTCCCTAAAGGTACCATTAGCGATTTATTGATTTTTCTTTTTAGAGAAAATCATAAAGTTTCTTTGTAAGACAGAGATTTGAGCCTGTGCATCTAACCCTCCCCAGCTTCTACCTTCCTGCTGGCATACAAAACAGGGAAAGACTGTGTCAGTGCTGAAGCTCCGGAGGAAGGAGAGCCCCTTGGCAGAAACACTGTAGACTTCTGCTGGGCCAAGAGCTGGGGAAGGCAGACTGCAAGGAGGACCTACCTTACACAGGAGACCGCGTTTGCCTGGAAGGCAAGTGGAGGAAAACCCAGGGGACTCCACTAGTGCCTCAGACTTAAAGGGAGAGCTGGACTGCAGATGACAATGGACAGAGGGGTTGCCTGGGGTGCACAGGAATCCCACCAATATGCACTTATGCAAAATGGCTCCAAACTGCACCTAGTCAAGATCCAACAGCAGCTATTCCATTCCCATCATTGTCAAGGTCCTCAGCGGCATCCCAGTTGATGGGAGATGAAGGTGCAGAGACACTCTCCCCTACCCCCTTTCTTATTCCCACCAGTGACACAAGAGGGGTTCTAAGTCCCCCTCACCCCTTTATCCTGTCCCACTCCATCCTTGATGGAAGGAGTCTTTTAGCAGAAAAAAGTGAATTAAATAAAGCCCAAACGTAGTGAGAGAAAGGTGTGTCTGTCTACAGGTATTTTACTGTGATAAAGGCGAAGATACAAGGACGCAAGATTTGAGGTGGGAGCTGGGAGGAGGAAGGAAACCCAAGAGAAAGCGATGCTCAGCAGATCCAGGAGAGGAGCCCAGCACTGACGAAGGGAGTTGCTGAAGTGCCTCTTGATTCCAGGTGCTTTGCTACTCCCTGACCCGCGTGGTGAGACCCCCCTTCTTGGTGACAGGGAAAGCCCGCAGCCCTCCTGGTCATTGTCACTGATGGAATAAATGCATAGTTCTGGAAATAAGTCCTCTAAAATTCTGCTCAATTGTGGCATCATCTACTTTTTAACTCTGTACTTTCATTTTTAATTCCCCAAAATGTTTTACAATAAATTCTTTTTAGCCAAAACATGCTTTAAGGATTGAAACAAACAAAAATCTAAAATGACTTATCGTCTCCTGCAGACCAATATCCAGGGTCAGGCTGGGCACAGTGGCTCACCCCTGTAATCCCAGCAATTTGGGAGGCTGAGGTGGGAGGAATGCTTCAGGTCAGCAGTTCAAGACTATGCCTGGGCAACATAGTGAGACCCTGCCTCTACAAAATTAAAAAAAATTTCATGTATGATGGCACACATCTGCAGTCCCAGCTACGTGGAAGGCTGAGGTGGAAGCATTGCTTGAGCCCAGGAGGTGGAGGCAGCAGTGAGCCCTGATTGCACCGCTGTGCTCCAGCCTAGGCAATATACTGAGACCCTGTCTCAAAAGAAAAAAAATCAAGAAACAAATCCAAGGTCATGAGCTGGACACATAGGAGCACACTGATCGGCCTTCCTGTCATGTCACTGCCCGTGACACCACATGGACACTCATCTCCATCAAGCTCTCCACACCCTTGCTCCCTTGGGACCCTTCACAAATGCCAGCTCAAATGTCACAGCCTTGAAGGACCCTGCTCATCCCGACCCCAAGGGGCGGAACTCATCTCGCCCACCCACCTGTTGCTCATCACTGAGTCCTCACCAGTGTATGACCACTGCCCATTAGACTTCGTAGAGTCAGTGCTCATCACTGCCACCTCCACAGAGTCTTTCCCAGGACCCAGCTCAACGTTTGTGGATGGAGGCTGTGTTTGAAAGGTTTCCAGGTTGAGTCCCCAGCCAGCCAGGTATCATGGTAGCCAGGGACAGGATGTGCCAGGAACGGATGAAGTCCCACCCCTGTGCCAACTCTTTCAATTCTGGATGCAACTCTGCAACTGAGGCTCCCTTATCATCCCCATTGCACAGGGATGATGGGAACCACGCAGTGTCAGTTTCACTCTGGGAAGTGGTAGAGCTGGGGCTCACTCTAAGGGGGCAGCAGGGCTGGGGCTCAATCTAGGAGGAGGTAGGGCTGGGGTTTGCTCTAAGGGGGCAGCAGGGCTGGGGCTTGCTCTAGGAGGCGGTGGGGCTGGAGTTTACTCTAGGTGGCAGCAGGGCTGGGGTTCACTCTATGGGGCAGTAGGTTTGGGGCTGGCTCTAAGAGGTGGTGGGGCTGGGGCTTGCTCTAAGGGGGCAGTGGGGCTGGGGCTCATTCTAGGGGGCAGTGGGGCTGGGGCTGGCTCTAGGAGATAGTGGGGCTGGGGTTCACTCTAAGGGGGAGCGGGGCTGGGGCTCGCTCTAGGGGGCAGTGGGGCTGGGGCTGGCTCTAGAAGGTGATGGGGCTGGGGCTCGCTCTAGGGGGCAGTGGGGTTGGGGCTCGCTCTAGGGGGCGCAGGGGCTGGGACTCACTCTAGGAGGTGATGAAGCTGGGGTGGACCCCGGCATTGTGTCTCTAGCACTGTGTGCCTAATGATCACTAGAAAAGTTTCCATACTTTTTTCGCTTTAGAGAAATGGTGCTGTGTCACAGCTTCTTCAAGAGTCAACAGATAAGCTGTACGTGCCATCCCCTGTAAGGCTGGGAAAGAGCCATTGCTCTCCAGGTCACAATGGCCAGGGAGCCTTTGCCCAGACCCTGAATGCTGAGCAAAGGTCATGAGTAGGGAGTTCTCTCTGGATCGGATTTTTACTCCAAGTAATCTTTCCCAGCCCTGCAGTGTGGTGTTTCTAAGTACACTCCACCCTGAGTATCGCCAAAGATGAGGCAGTCAAGGACCAGCACTCACACAGGGCCTTAATTACTCAAAGATCTGTGTGTTTACTGAATGAAGATATTTATGCCATTCTAAGAAGGTTTACACAGGAAAGGTTTACAAAAAAAAGAAAAGGAATAATAGTTTGCTTTATGCAAAATCTTAGGCTTAAAGTGGAATTGACTCCAAGATTCCCTTGGATATAGAACTCTAATGCCACCTTTAGTGCAAGCTTTCTCTAGTATGGAGTTTTCAGGACCTGAGCTCACAGTCCTCTCCCTTCCTCCCTTTCCTGCTTCTTCACCCTCTCCCTCTCTCTGCTGCCTCTAGGGTTGTAGGGCCATTCTGCACTCTGCCCTAACATCTTTCTGCTGTCTGGGAAAAGGGCCCATGCCCAGTGCTTCAGGGCAATTTCCAGCTGCCTCCAAGCCCAGAGAGGTGCTCTCAGCACGGGGCCTCCACTCACCCTGTGGCATCGACTCCACCCACCCACCCACTGGAGCATTCCTGCCCCCCATATTCTACCACCTGGCTGTGAACCTTCATAAGAGGAGGGAGTGGGGGGACATACTTTGTGCCCGGCCACAAGATTGGGCTGGATGAAGGCCATGCCGTGAAGAAAACATCAGCCCAGCCAAGGAGGGTGCAGGCTCTTGCTTGGATCACAGAGCACCCAGGGCAGTGGAGTAAGGCTGGTGGGCAGTGAGGACAGTATGTGCCCCAGAGTCCAGGAAGGCAGCCGTCCCATTGGCCTGGGGCAGGGGGAGGAGGAACCAAACCCCTTTGCCAAGAAGGGGATGATCATAGGCTCTGCCCCCGCCCCCTGCCCTCACTGCTGGCTCCCTGTCAGTGCTCAAGAGGGCACGGCACAGATGTGGGTGCTGCTTCTTTCCCGTAGGTGGTCTTCATTTTTTTTTTTTTTTTTTTGGAGACCGAGTCTTGCTCTGTCACCCAGGCTGGAGTGGCGTGATCTCGGCTCACTGTAAGCTCTGCCTCCTGGGCTCACCCCATTCTCCTGCCTCAGCCTTCCGAGTAGCTGGGACTACAGGCGCCCACCACCATGCCCAGCTACTTTTTTGTATTTTTAGTAGAGACGGGGTTTCACCGTGTTAACCAGGATGGTCTCGATCTCCCGACCTGGTGATCCTCCTGCCTTGGCCTCCCAAAGTGCTGGGATTACAGGCATGAGCCACCGTGCCTGGCCGGTGGTCTTCATTTTAACACAGTGCTGCAGAACAGGGGTCCTGGAGGAGGACAGAGAGGGGCAGAGGGTCCCCGTGCAGTTGAAACAACTCTCACCCTAAGTGCTCTTCTCTGTTAGTGGATTTCCATTGCTTTTTCCTGCCCAGCATCCATTATTCTCACCTTTTGGAAATAAGATACTATTTTTTTCTGTCAGCTCGTGTAGAGTGTGAGAGGCTGACCAACCTTCTGGGTGTGGGGGTGGGTGCAGAATGCAGGCCTGGCCAAGCTGCACTTCATTCTTCAGGACACGGTGATTGGCTCAGAGGCAGCAAGTGACCCAAGACCCCTCAGCCAGAACAATTACAGGTTCATTTGCAGGACAGCTGACTGCACTGGGCAAGGTGACTTTCCTTAATCGGGATTACTAAATGGCTAGGATATGAACTTGGAGCTGCTGTCTCTGACAAGAGGGAATTGAGCTTGAAATGGAGTCAACATAGGATAATAGAATCAACAGATGGTGAACTTAAGATTCCTGTAATGCTGAATGTAATGATGACCTCCTTGGAGTCCCTGGATCCAGCCTTGCCTGAAAGCCCTTTCTTGGACTTTTTAGTTAAGAGGAACAATATATGTCCTTTTTAGTTTAAAGCAATACCAGTTGATTTTCTACAGTTTTTCTCTGTGAGTCTTGATTAATACACTTCCTTTGGGGAGAAAATGACACAGCACTTTATCCTCCTCTCATCTGGAGAATGTCCCTTCCTCAAAGGCTCTACTCTTCTCTCTTGCTCTTTTCTCTTTCTTCAGGACTCATGGGTGGACAGTGAGTTCCCTATCACTGAAAGAAGGTATGTGATGTGGTTTGGCTGTGTCCCCACCCAAATCTCATCTTGAATTGTAGTTCCCATAATCCCCACATGTCGTGGGAGGGACCAGGTGGAGATAATTGAATCGTGGGTGCAGTTATCTCCATGCTGTTCTCATGAAAGTGAGTTTACATGAGATCTGATGGTTTTATAAAGGGTTTCCCCCTTCACTCAGCTCTCATTCTCCCTCCTGCTGCCCTGTGAAGAGGTGCTTCTGCCATGATTGTCAGTTTCCTGAGGCTCCCCGAGCCGTGCAGAACTGTGAGTCAATTCAACCTCTTTCCTTTATAAATTACCCAGTCTTGGGTATTTCTTCATAGCAGCATGAGAACAGACTAATACAGTATTTGATGATTCGTTGCCTACCTGGTGGCAGTGTGGTGAAAGGAAAGGTGTTGAACTAAACTCTAGCTTTCCTTCTCCTCTAATCTAAGACCTTATATCAGTATCCAATGGGAACCTTCCCATCCATCCATCAAATGAGAGGGCAATGAACAATCCTAAATGATGGGACACATTTGCTCTGTGTCAAGCACTGTGCTAAGTATTCCATATGTTCAATTCTTTAACCCCAAGGAACTGAAGGGCAGGGGTTGCTGCCCGCTCCTTGCCAAGGTTTAACAGCTGCTGGAGGCTGTATGGCTTGGAGCCTGTGGTGATGTGCAGATCCCATGGTGTGGGTGCGGGCTCTTCACTGCTGGGTGAGTCATGGGTCCTGGTGGGGCACTGGACTGGTGTGCACTCCTCTCCCCTTCCTGTATGGATAGGAACCTGCTATCTGTGCCTCTCCACCTCCTCTCCTTCCCTCTCTTTGGCTAAGACCTGGGCCTTGATGGGAGAAAACAGGTTCAGAGCAGCAGGACCTAGGGAGAGAAAACAGGTGAGCACAAAATAGGAGTGGGAAGGAGAGGGCTGGTGGCTGGGGCAGTAGAGGGAGAGGCTTCCCTTCAGAGGTTGTGAGATGGAGGCCCTGGTGGGTCAGGGGTTGTGGGAGATGTGGAGGAGAACAGATAGGGGACAAGTGTGTGTGTGTGTGTGTGTGTGTGTGTGTGTGTGTGTGTGTGTGTGTTATAGGTTGGGTTCCTTTTAATCACTTTGGGGAGAAGTTAAAGACTAAGTTATTATTATTACTACTACTCTTTTTTATTTTTAGCCCAGATGATGTGTCTCTACAGGGACTGGATCACATGAGTCAGGAAGACTCATATCAGAGTTTGATTGCGTATTTCTCCATCTACCCACCCCAACTCATTCATCGTCCTCTCTCCCTCTCTCCTCCCTCCAGTTCATTGGAAGTTAGCATGAGCATTCTGCCAGCAGACTGTGGAGAACAGTGCAGGGGGGTGAAAGTGAAGAGAGAGTTAAGAGAGCAACATATGGGGCTAAGAGGCCAAGCTGAGCTGCTGGGCCTTACCCCTGCGTATCAGTGGAAGTGTGATGTGGACAGAGCACCTGAGCTTCTCTCCAGCTTAGGAGGAGTCTGCGTTGGGGGAAAGGGAGGGGGTCGTTTTTGTTGGCTTTGGCTGTCTCCTGGCCCATTAAGGATGAGGGTCTACCCTGTGTGCTGTGTGATGCTCTGAGGGCTGCCTTAGCTCCGGGTGAAAGAGGATATCTGTTAGTTTTGGAAGTTCCAGTGTCAGGCAGCTGAGTGTTTTCTGCTTTCAAAGATGATGCCCTCTGTGCTCCTGGAGCCATTCCGCTAATGGAATGAGGGGCCTGTTCTGAGGGATAAAGCCAACCCTGTGGTCCGAGCTAGGGGTCACTGGGTGTTCTGTCTCCTGGAAGTGAAAGGAGGTGGTTTCACACCAATGGTTAGGAAAGCAGTGAGCATCAGAGTGGGTCTGATTGCAGAAGCTCTGTGTTTGCAGGAGAATCCAGGCTCCTGGGGACCAGAGGTTGGTCCTGGCCATAAGTCAAGGATAGACTGGAGGCAGGGGACAGTCACAGTCTAAATGGCTTCGGGGCACATGGTTGGTACTGGGTAAATACCTGCTGACTTAAATTAAAAGAGAATTTTGTGATTTGACTCCTTAAACAATGTTTAAATGACAGCAGCCTCCAAGGCAAAGCAACAGAAGCTGAGATTATGAACAAGATCCCAGCACCAGTATCCTCTGTGACTGATGGTTCAGTTGTTGCTGCTACCAGGAAGTGATGGAGATAGTATCTGGGCCGCTCTGGGTAAATCCCATCTGTTCTCTGGGCCTCCTCTTTCTGATCTGTAGAATGAGACAATAAGAATATCTCCCTTACAGGGCCATTAGAAGTGCGTCATGGCCGAGGGCACTGCATGGCCCCTGCTAAGCTGGCAGGTGTGGCCCCGGTCTCCTGCTTCCAGTTCTGAGAATTCCAACTCTGAGGCTGCTTGCCTAACAAAAGCTTGTGTCCCGGCTTGCACAGAATCACACTGAGGGTTCCACTTTGTTCCTAATGAGGTAAATATAACAGCAGGTTCCAATGAAACAATTTGCATGTCCATTTGAAGCAAGACTTCAGCTCTGCCATGCTCATTTCCAATACATTTGTTACTCTTACCTATTCAATAGCATTCAGATCGTTCAATATCTAATGGAAACCTTCAGTCTCTCCACCCTGTCCTGTTCGTACTTCTTTTACCCTAATTCAATTTTCTCTGTTTCATCTTCCCTGATGCTTCAGAAACATCATGATTCAGGCCACACACACATAAGGAGCACCCATCAGGGCTATGACCCCTCCAGCTCTCACGAAGGTGCTATATGGTTCCCAGCAGTGGGGGAGACATGCACACTGTTACCAGGTTGCCCTGCGTGAGCCAGTGAGACACAGGTGCTGATGGCCATGAGGTGGACTGCCAGGACCCAGGTCCCAGGCTGGAAGCCAGGTTCATCGGCTTTTCACTCTTAACTGCTGGGAACTGCATGGGGCCTTGGGAAGCCCTCTTTTTCCTTCTGACCACCAGAGGGCAGTAAACTTGCAGGGCTGAGCTGTCCATGGTGTCACAGGCTCTGTCCACTGAGACCAGGTGTGAGAACAAGAAATGGACACTATCTAAAAGGGAGGGAGTGGGAATGCTCTGTGTGCACACACAGGAGCCCTGGAGGAGCTTGGTCCGTGCCTGGCTGGGGTAACCTGGGTAGGCAGCCTGGAGGGGAGGGCTTGAGCTCATGTTGACCAATGGATAAGAGTTCTACAGGCAAGCACAAGAAAGGGAGGACAATTGAAAGAGGGACAGCAGGACCAGAGGCATGGAGGTGCACTGTGCATGGTGTTATTGTGAAAGAGAGGTGGAAAGGAGAGCATCCAGGTGGCCCCCATGCACCAGGGTCTGGGACAGTTTCAAGGCAATTGCTGAAATCTCACAATAGTCCTGAGAGTAGGTGTTTTGCATGTGACGATCGTGAAGCTCAGAAAGGTAAACCTATGGCCTGATGTCCCCCAGCCGGACTCTTGAGCCCTGAGTGTCTGATTCCAAGGCCACCCTCCTCCTATTGCACAGGCCTGCTTTCACCCAGACACTGCCTTCCCAACTCCCCCTGGAGGGAAGGCTTGAGCGCTCTGGTTTACACAGGGCCTGCCGGATTTCTGTCAATAGGGAACGTGCCGTCGAAGTTGTCCCACACCTGGGAGACCCTGCAGCCTCACCTGCAAGCACAGCCTCCAATTATGCCGGCGCATCTCCTGCTCATCAATTCCCGTTGGTGGAGTAGGGCCATGTGTTCTTTGTTTGTATCTAAATCCTGCTGCTCTATTGATTACTATAATTCAGCCCTAATTGGACTTCTGCAAAGCACAGACACAGATGACAGCGGGCCTCCAGGCAGCGCAGCATCCATTATTAATATGACGGTGCTGGCCTTTCCCCCGCACTCTGCCTTCACCTCGAGGAGTCTGGAAAACAGATCTGCCGAGTAACGTGTCTTCTCTGTGAAGTCATCTCCTCAAAATACTTGTTTCCTCTTGGAGAAGAGGTGTGCAAACCACGCAGCTAGCAAACAATGCTTTAATTGCCTTTCTGCCAGCCCAGGGAAACGGTCTATGCAGCCCCTTCTTCCAGGTTGGGGAGGACGCTCAGACCCCCTCACAAGGAAGGGACTGATCTTTGTGAGTAGCCAGGCTGCAGGGGAGCTGCAGGCAGACTCAGGGGCCAGCCTAAATTCAGAGAAGCCAGTGAGGCAGAGAACAGAATTTGTACCTGGCTGCCAATGAGAATGGCCCAAGCAGAAGGGTCACATTGGGCCAAGCACTGGAGGTGGCCGAGTGGCAGCAGAGAACGGAGCTGTGTTCCATGGGCTCAAGCAGAACAGATTCTCATTATTGGAACAGGCCTGGGTAGCCTTGCTACCTAATAAGAACTTGGAGACAAGTGAAGAGTTTCACAGCCTGCTGAGGAATGAAATGTCAGCACATTTGTTCAGCTGACCGCAGTGAGCAGAGCGCCCAGGTGGCAGCTCTGGTTAGCAGACTCTGGCAAACTGTATGCCCTTCCAACATGGGATTGAGTATTTGCAGGATGTCAGAGATGGGAAGAGCCATGCAATCATCCTGGCCAGCCACTCTGTTCATAGATGGGCAAGGTAAAGCTCAGATTGGAGAAGGAGGCTGCCTGGGGTCACGCTTTTCAATTCTCCAGATGTCTGGTCTCCTTCCCTGCTCAGGGAGAAAGTCAGGTGACCACCACGGATCTGGTCAGATAGGGCCCAGGGCAGCTATATGAGCTGCTCAGATTCTGAGAGGGGACAGGGACAGGTCAGGGCTGGGTGTAGACTGAGCCAAGCACCTAGCCTGGAGGTTGATTTTTCTAAAGCCAAGTCACTGACTCTTTGTGAACAGTGGCAGGCAGGCAAAGTCCACAGTGCACCCACACATCACTTAGATCATTCCACAAACCTTGCTTGTGGGATTACTCTGGCGGGCTGTGGGATAACTCCAGGCATGGCTGACAAAGACCCTGCCCTCCTGCGGCTTATGGGAAGACAGACTGTAAACAAGTCAGGAAACATACAGACAAGGGCTTCAGGTCACCCAAGGGCTGGAAAGCAACTGCACTGCACAGGGAACATGAGCAGGAGTGGCCAGAGGACGGGCTTTGCCCATCATTAACAGTGACATTTCCATTCCCTGGGCTTCCCCCTGCTGCTTAAGGGCCTCACTGCAAGCCCTTGGCCCTTATTCTGCAATTTGTTCTTTGTGGGAGAATGGAGCTGAGATCAGGCATGTCCTGCAGCAGTCTCCACCCCTATCTAGCCAGCCACAGGAGTCTACCATTCCCTCTCTTGCTCTGCAAGTCCTGGAGTTTCTCTTGCAGTGGACACGTGTTCCTTAGGAGCACAGGCCATGCCAGGTGTTTCTGCCTGTCCTTGGTGCTTTAGGAACACCCTATGAGTGAAGACATGGTCTTAGGGAAGGAACACAGTGCTGGGTGGAGATGCAGACTGACAGCTTTGTCCACCCAGCTCTACAAAACACTGGGAATAGCTGTCCCTGGGAACCTTACCAGGGGGCTGGGAGCTGGTGCATTCCCTACCAGAACAGGCAGCCTCATTAGCTCCCATCTGTTCACACCCACCCCCCTCCAGGAGACAGGACTGCTGTCTCCTATATCTACATGGCTGGGCCCCTGGCTGCTGCAGTGGGACCTGGTGGGAGCTGATGTCTTCTTTGCGCCTTTCTCCTCTTATACCCCTCTGTCCCCTCTCGTTCTGGAGAAGATGGCTGCCAGGACCTGTGATCACAGCCAAGGGGTCTGTCCCAATCTCAGGGCAAAAATGTGGGGACAGGCAGGGGCAGGCCTCCTTCCTGGGGAGCACAGGTGGGGTGGTATGCATGTAAAATACATGACCCTTGCCTGTCTCTTCCGCGTGTCTGCACCTTCCTTTCAGTCAACTTCCTTGTATATCTTTGCACTGTGATCCCAGCTGTTATGTTAGTATGAAATCCCGAATCAGGCCTGCAGCTGGAGCGGATGGGATGGCTTCAGGGATGTGGCGGGGCCTTTGTCTCTCACTGCAGCTGGAGCTGCAGGTCTCGCCTTCACTGCTTTGTGTCCTCTGCTCGCAGAGGCCCAGCCTCTGTGGCCCTGTGACCTGCAGGTATTGGGAGATCCACAGCTAAGACGCCAGGATCCCCTGGAAGCCTAGAAATGGATGACCTGAGGTCTGGAGTGTATCCTCTCAAGGGAGCAAGTGGATCCCTGGGGCAGAGAGGAAGCTTCTAGTGTACCCTTAATTTGAAAAGGCTGCAATCTACTCGGCTCGCTGCTGCCCGCGCCGCGGACTGCCTGGGACTGCCGGCGCGCGCCACCGCTGCCTGCTTTCACTCCTTTGGCTGCAGGCGCGCGTTCGCCATGTTGGCCACGCTGGTCGCCAGCTCCTGACGCCGAGTGCTCTGCCCGCCTCAGCCTCCCGAGGTACTGGGACTGCAGACGGAGTCTCGCTCACCCGGTGCTCGGTGTTGCCCGGGCTGGAGTGCGGTGGCGTGGTCTGGGCTCGCGGCAGCCTCCGCCTCCCAGCCGCCTGCCTTGGCCTACCAGGGTGCTGGGATTGCAGCCCCTGCCCGGCCGCCGCCCCGTCTGGGAGGTGGGGAGCGTCTCTGCCCGGCCGCCCCTCTGCCCGGCCTCCCCATCTGGGAAGTGAGGAGCGCCTCTGCCCGGCCACCCATCATCTGGGAAGTGAGGAGCGCTTCTGCCCGGCCACCCATCGTCTGGGAAGTGAGGAGCGCCTCTGCCCGGCCACCCATCGTCTGGGAAGTGAGGAGCGCCTCTGCCCGGCCGCCCCGTCTGGGAGGTGAGGAGCGCCTCTGCCCGGCCACCCATCGTCTGGGAAGTGAGGAGCGCCTCTGCCCGGCCGCCCCGTCTGGGAGGTGAGGAGCGCCTCTGCCCGGCCACCAATCGTCTGGGAAGTGAGGAGCGCCTCTGCCCGGCCGCCCCGTCTGGGAGGTGAGGAGCGCCTCTGCCCGGCCACCCATCGTCTGGGAAGTGAGGAGCACCTCTGCCCGGCCGCCCCGTCTGGGAGGTGAGGAGCGCCTCTGCCCGGCCACCCATCGTCGGGGAAGTGAGGAGCCTCTGCCAGACCACCCATCGTCTGGGAAGTGAGGAGCGCCTCTGCCCGGCCACCCATCGTCGGGAAGTGAGGAGCCTCTGCCAGACCACCCATCGTCTGGGAAGTGAGGAGCGCCTCTGCCCGGCCACCCATCGTCTGGGAAGGGAGGAGCGCCTCTGCCCGGCCACCCATCGTCTGGGAAGGAGGAGCGCCTCTGCCCGGCCACCCATCGTCTGGGAAGTGAGGAGCGCCTCTGCCCGGCCACCCATCGTCTGGGAATGAGGAGGCCTCTGCCCGGCCCCCCTGGGAGGGGCCGCCCGCCCCATCTGGGAAGTGAGGAGCGCCTTTGCCCGGGCGCCCCGTCCGGGAAGAAGTGAGGAGCGCCTCTGCCCAGCCGCCCCGTCCGGGAAGAAGTGAGGAGCGCCTCTGCCCGGCCGCCCCGTCTGGGAAGAGGTGAGGGGCGCCTCTGCCCGGCCACCCATCGTCTGGGAAGTGAGGAGTGCCTCTGCCCCGCCGCCCCGTCTGGGAAGTGAGGAGCGCCTCTGCCCGACCACCCATCGTCTGGGAAGTGAGGAGTGCCTCTGCCTGGCCACCCATCGTCTGGGAAGTGAGGAGCACCTCTGCCCGGCCACCCCGTCTGGGAGGTGAGGAGCGCCTCTGCCCGGCTGCCCCGTCTGGGAGGAAGTGAGGAGCGCCTCTGCCCGGCCGCCCCGTCCGGGAAGAAGTGAGGAGCGCCTCTGCCTGGGCGCCCCATCCGGGAAGAAGTGAGGAGCGCCTCTGCCTGGGCGCCCCGTCCGGGAAGAAGTGAGGAGTGCCTCTGCCTGGCCGCCCCATCCGGGAAGAAGTGAGGAGCGCCTCTGCCCGGCCACCCATCGTCTGGGAAGTGAGGAGCGCCTCTGCCCGGCCACCCATCATCTGGGAAGTGAGGAGCGCCTCTGCCCGGCCACCTATCATCTGGGAAGAAGTGAGGAGCGCCTCTGCCCGGCCGCCCCGTGTCTGGGAAGAAGTGAGGAGCACCTCTGCCCTGCCGCTCCGTCTGGGAGTTCTACCACGGAGGCCAGAAGCAATGTGGGGGCTGGACGTGGTGGCTCACGCCTGTGGTCCCAGCACTCTGGGGGGCAAAGCGGGTTGATCACTTCGGGCTAGGAGTTCGAGACCAGTCTGGCCAACTTGGCGAAACATGAAAAATACAACAGACAAACCAACCAACCATCTCAGTGACAACAAAACAGGTCTACCCTGGAGTCATACTCTAATTTTTTCTATTTTCCTCCCTTTCTGATCCTTTATCCCACTTTCTTTTTCTTCCTCTTCCTTCTCCCTCTTCTTTGTCAAATAGAGGATTGAGTTATTATCACTGATCCATATAAAGTCCCTCTCTCATTTATTTTAATTCCCACTCCCTATTTCTATTCCCCGACTTCCCATGTGCAACCTTCCTAATATGTTTGATACGCATCTTTTTGTTTGTATGTATTTTTAGAAAATGTTTATTGTTTTTGTGTGCAAAAAAAAATTAATAATAAAAAAAAAGAAATCCCAGTCACTGGTGGAGAAGATGAGCAACATCCTTCTAGTTGTGCTTTGTTGGAGAGGAACAGAGCTGAGGCCTGATGGAGAGCAGGGAAAGAAGTAAGGGCCTTCTGCCAGTCTCACGGCACCTGAAACAAGCACCCTCACTCTACCACCAGCCGCTCCTGCCACCTGCTCCATCATCTTTCCATTCAGCGTTGAAAGCCTCAGTCCTCCCTGTGTTTTATTTGCCTCCATGTGCCTTGGTTTACCCATCTGGAAAACAGAGCAGTCTGTGCACTACTGAGTGACTGTGAAGATCAGTGAGGGTTGGTAAAGCCCAGAGGACAATGCTGGCAGGTGAGTGCTGGTCAAAGTGGCCAACTCCCCTGTATTAGTCCATTTTCACACTGCTGATTAAAGACAAACCCAAGACTGGGCAATTTACAAAAGAACAAGGTTTAATGGACTTACAGTTCCACATGGCTGGGGAGGCCTCACAATCATGGCAGAAGGTGAAATGCACATCTCACATGGCAGCAGACAAGAGAAGAGAACTTTTGTGGGGAAACTCACCTTTTTAAATTATTTATTTATTTTTTTGAGACAGAGTCTCACTCTGTCTCCCAGGCTGGAGTGCAGTGGTGCCATCTCAGCTCACTGCAAGCTCCACCTCCCAGGTTCACGCCATTCTCCTGCCCCAGTCTCCTGAATAGCTGGAACTACAGGCACCCACCACCATGCCCAGCTAATTTTTTGTATTTTTAGTAGAGACGAGGTTTCACTGTGTTAGCCAGGATGGTCTCGATCTCCTGACCTCGTGATCCGCCGGTCTTGGCCTCTCAAAGTGCTGGGATTACAGGTGTGAGCCACCGCGCCTGGCCAGAAACTCACCTTTTTAAAACCATCAGATCTCATGAGACTTATTCACTATCAGGAGAACAGCATGGGAAAGACCCGCCCCCCTTGATTCATTTAGCTCCCACCAGGTCCCTTCCACAACACATGGAAATTCAAGATGAGATTTGGGTGGGGACACAGCCAAACCATATCTTTCCATCTCTGGTCCCTCCCAAATCTCATGTCCTCACATTTCAAATCCAATCATGCCTTCCCAACAGTCCCCCAAAGTCTTAATTCGTTTCAGCATTAACTGAAAAGTCCATAGCCCAAAGTCTCATCTGAGACAAGGCAAGTCCCTTCTGCCCATGAGCCTGTAAAATCAAAAGCAAGTTAGTTACTTCCTAGATATAATGAGGGTACAGGCATTGGGTAAAGACAGCCATTCCAAATGGGATAAATTTGCCAAAAGAAAGAGGCTCAGGCCTCATGCAAATCTGAAATCTAGAGGGGCAGTCAAATCTTAAAGCTCCAAAATGATCTCTTTTGACTCCATGTCTCACATCCAGGTCATGCTTATGTGAGAGGTGGGTTCCCATGGTCTTAGGCAACTCTTCCCTTGTAGCTTCGTAGGGCACAGCCTCCCTCCTGGCTGCTTTCACAGGCTGCTGTTGAGTGTCTGCAGCTTTTCCAGGTGAATGGTGCAAGCTATCAGTGGATCTACCATTCTGGGGTTTGGAGGACAGTGGCCCTCTTCTCAGAGCTCCACTAGGCAGTGCCTCAGTAGGGACTCTGTCTGGGGGCTCTGACCCCACATTTCTCTTCCACACTGCCCTAGCAGAAGTTCTCTATGAGGGCCCCACCCCTACAGCAAACTTCTGCCTGGATATCCAGGCGTTTTTGTACATCCTCTGAAATCTAGGGAGAGGTTCCCAAACCTCAACTCTTGACTTCTGTGTACCCACAGGCTCAACACCAACCACAAGGAAGCTGTTAGGTCTTGGGGCTTGCACTCACTGAAGCCATGGCCTGAGCATGGCTGTACCTTGGCCCCTTTTAGTCACAACTGGAGCAGCTGGGATGGAGGGCACCAAGTCCCTAGACTGCACACAGCATGGGGACCCTGTGCCCAACCCACTAAACCAGCTTTTCCTCCTACACCTTTACCTCTGGACCTGTGATGGGAGGGGCTGTCACAAAAGTCTCTGACATACCCTGGAGACATTTTCCCCATTGTCTTGGTGATTGACATTTGGCAAAGTGTTACGTATGCAAATTTCTGCAGCCAGCTTGACTGTCTCCTCAGAAAATGGGTTTTTCTTTTCTACTGCATCATCAGGCTGCAAATTTTCTGAACTGTTTCACTGTTTCCCTTTTAAAACTGAATGCTTTTAACAGTACCCAAGTCACCTCTTGAATGCTTTGCTGCTTTGAAATTTCTTCCTCCAGATACCCTAAATCATCTCTCTCAGGTTCAAAGTTCCACAAATCTCTAGGGCAGAGGCAAAATGCTGCAAGTCTCTGCTAAAACATAAGAAGAGTCACCTTTGCTCCAATTTCCAGCAAGTTCCTCATCTCCAACTGAGACCACCTCAGCCTGGACCCTATTGTTCATATCACTATCAGCATTTTTTGTCAAAGCCATGCAAGTCTCTAGGAAGTTCCAAACTTTCCCATGCTTTCCTATCTTCATCTGAGTCCTCCAAACTGTTTCAACCTCTGCCTGTTACCCAGTTCCAAAGTCAATTCCACATTTTGCAGCATCTTTTCAACAATGCCCCATTCTACTGGTATGAATTTACTGTATTAGTCTGTTTTCATGCTGCTGATAAAGACATACTTGAGACTGGGCAATTTACAAAAGAAAAACGTTTAATGGACTTACAGTTCCACATGGCTGAGGAGGCCTCACAATCATGGTGGAGAGTGAAAGACACATCTCACATTGCAGCAGACAAGAGAAGAGAGCTTGTACAGGGAAACTTTTTAAAACCATCAGATCTCGTGAGAATCATTTTCTATCACGAGAACAGCGTGGGAAAGACCTCTCCGCATGATTCAATTACCTCCCACCAGATCCCTCCTACAACACATGGGAATCCAAGATGAGATTTGAAGAAGGACACAGCCAAACCATATCATCCACTGCTATAGCAAGCACAGAATAAAAAGCTTTTGTTTATTTCCACAGTCTTGGTTCATCCCTCCCCTGCTCTCCACCTAGAAAGATGAGCCCTAGAGCAATGCCCATTCTTTCTCTTGCCTGCCATGCAATTCTCACCTCAGCAGGTAAGTGGGAGTCCCCAGTGGTACCAGACCTTCTAGATGAGCCATTTGGGGCTGGACATGCAACCTTCTGTGGACACACTGTAGAGTGCTGTGTGGCCTGAAACCCCCTGCCTGGGATGGGCCAGGTTAGAATGCAGAGCATAGGAAAAGGAAGAGGGTGGCAAGAAGAGGAGGGGCAGAACTTGGGTTTGAAAGGCCCAGGAGTAACACAGGGGTGGCATCTAACCCAGGCCTTGAAGGATGAATTAGAAAAAAACTAAGGAAGGTTTGGGGCCAGTGGAAGTGAGGCATAAGACAGACCAAAAGAAATGCACAGAGACAGGAAAATTCTGAAGGAAACGTGACTATTTGTAGCTCAGAGCTATTCCTGCTTCCCTGTGGGACCCTGAATGCCGGTAGTTCAAAAGCACTTTTCAATGAACGCAGATTAAAAAGACTTAAACCTCTGTTTCCCTTTTCCCCATATACATAAAATGATAAACACTCCTGGGACAGCTAGGATTTATATAGGCAGATTTTTGCAAGTTTGTCTTATATATCTGGACTATGGCTTATAAATCAAATTTGGTTCTCTTTGCTGGAGAGTAAATTATTTATCCAAGGCAGAGCACCAGGCGATAGAAGGAGAGGCACAGAGAAGACACTGTTTTCCGGAAGTCATTTATATTCCCCAAGATGAGGCAGTGTCGGGGGTGGAAGTTTCTGACTTACCAATTCTGGCATTCCTTCTCGATTTTGTGTGCTCTCTGCTGGTAGTCATGGACTCCTGAAATTGGCTTTCTGTTGAAGACATCATTCGTGGAATTCAAATCAGTGTTTTGCATTTGGGTCCAGCACCCTGGGTGGATGGCTGCCTGAATTAAGCAGTGAACATATTCAGCTGGGGGCTGAGGGGACCATCCTGCGAGTCCATCAGGCTGCACTGAGTTCAGCTCCACCATCACTCTCCCTGGGATATCAAGCACACTGCAGAACCTTGCTGGGCTTCAGTCTACTTATAGCTGGAGCCAGAGAGTAACATCTGCCCCTTGGGGTCCTTGTAGGGTTGAATGTGACTGCATTGCACACAGAGCAAGTAATAATAGTAAGGGAGCTCAACCCCAATGCCCTACCTAAGAGTCATCCCAGTGGGAGTTGTCTGAATGTGCTCCAGGAGGCTTCCCTACTCCAGAACCCCAAGGGAGGTCTGTGAGGAGATTCGACTTTTAATCAAATCTCTTAAAGAGAAAAACCACTGGTTTTACTTCTTTTCTCCTTTTGTCATTACAATTTCCAAGGATCAAGTGTGAGTGTTCATGTATGCAGGGCCATGATGCCATGATGGGCTGGACCCAGGAGGTGCCTCTCTTTCTCTGTTATCACCAAGCACCACACAGAAATGTCCTTCCACCAGACAGGCACTCGGGAAGCATGGGCTGATAGATACACTTTAAGAATCCAGCAAATAACTGCGAGATCTACACTCTAAAAATGGAACTGTCTTCTCTCAAAATTTACTATGGGATGACATCCTGGGAGCTACCCATTTCTGTCTCCATAAACCTAGTGCCCTAAGGTCTCATGAACTTCAGGTCACCAGAATTATTTTTCTCTGAATTTGACATTTAGGAGAAAGTAACAGCTGATATGGAGCAGTGCTGGGGATGCAAGTCCTGGAGCATCCCTCCTGGGGGCTGCCTCTGCCCCACAGACACCTCCCAGGTGGTCACCAGCTTCTGCAGCTGCCTCTTGCATGGGGTGGAGCCATGCTCAGAGCTAAAATACTCAGTCGCTGCTGGTCTTCAAAATGCAAGGACAGTTCCATTTTATTTAACAAACTAGATTTCCTGAGGCAGACAGGTAGACTTGTCTCTTCCAGAAATAATGCTGAGTGTTAAAATAAAAATAATTATTTGGAAGCCCAAGTTGATTCCAAAATTAATCTAAAATAATCCATTCCCTGAGCACTTTGGTTTATTGGGGTTTTACAGCCTCATGCACCAAGTATTTCCATAGTGCCACTGTGGGCTTAGCACTCCCACTACAACACCAGGCAGGCAGGGCGGGCCTGTGGAGGAGCATTTGCTACATGCTCTGAGGTCTGGAAGGGTAGCTGTGACAGCGTGGAACCCAGGGACAGAGCTGTGCCCAGGATGAAGAAATGCAGAAGCACCTGACAGCTTTGGAAGAGCAAGGGGGAAGCAGAGGGTTGAGCTGCATCCCCCACTAAAGACATGTGGAAGTCCTCACCCCAGTGCCTCCTGATGTGATCTGATTTGGAGACGGTCTTTACAGAGATAAGTTAAAATGAAGTCATTAGGGTGGGCCCTAGTCCAATATCCATATAAAAAGGAGAAACATGGACCCACAGATAGACACATACAGAGGGAAGACAACGCAAGGACACGCAGGGGGAGGACGGCCATGGGAAGACGACGTGAGTACACGCAGGGGCACGACGGCCACAGGAAGATGATGTGAGAACACACAGTGGGAGGACGGCCACGGGAAGATGACGTGAGGACATGCAGGGGGCAGATGACCATGGGAAGAGGACATGAGGACATGCAGGGGGAGTGCAGGCATAGGAAGAAGGCATAAGGACACGCAGGGGAAGATGGCCATGGGAAGATGACGTGAGGACACGCGGGGGAAGACGGTCACGGGAAGATGATGTGAGGACCCATGGGGGAGGACAGCCACAGGAAGAGGACATGAGAACACACACGGGGAGGATGGCCACAGGAAGAGAACATAAAGACATGCAGGGGGAGGATGGACATGGGAAGACCACGTGAGGACACACAGAAGGAGACAGCCATGCGAAGACGATTTGAAGATAAGCAGGGGAGACGGCCACAGGAAGATGATGTGAGGACACATGGAGGCGGAGGCATGGCCATGGGAAAACCACATGAGGACACACAAGGGGAGGATGTCCACGGGAAGATGACATGAAGACACGCAGGGGGAGGATGTCCATGGGAAGATGACATGAGGACATGCCGGGGGAGGACGTCCATGGGAAGATGATGTGAAGACATGCAGGGGGAGGATGGCCACAGGAAGATATGATGTGAGGCCATGCAGGGGGAAGACGTCCATGAGAAGACCATGTGAGGAAACACAGGGGGAGGACATCCATGGGAAGACCATGTGATGACACGCAGTGAGAGAACAGTCACAGGAAGATGATGTGAGAACACACACAGGGAAGATGGCCACAGGAAGAAGACATGAAGACCCACAGGGGGAAGACGGCCACGGGAAGACCACATGAGGACATGCAGGGGGAGGACAGCCATGTGAAGACGATTTGAAGACACATATGGGGAGACGGCCACAGGAAGATATGTGAGGACTTGCAGCAGTGGGGATGGCCATGGGAAGACCACATGAGGACACACAGGGGGAGGATGTCCACGGGAAGATGACGTGAGAACACACAGGGGGATGACATCCATGGGAACATGATGTAAAGACACACAGGGGGAGGAGGTCCATGGGAAGATGATGTCAAGACATGCGGGGGTGGGGGGGATGGCCACAGGAAGACAACAGGAGGCCACGCAGGAGGAAGATGTCCATGAGAAGACCACGTAAGGAAATACAGGGGGAGACAGCCATGGGAAGATGATGTGAGGACACGCAGGGGGATGACGTCCATGGGAAGATGACATAAAGACACGCAGGGGGAGGACATCCATGGGAAGATGACGTGAAGACATGCAGGGCCACAGGAAGATGACAGGAGGCCATGCAGGGGGAAGGGGTCCATGAAAAGACCACGTGAGGAAATACGGGGGGAGACGGCCATGGGAAGATGATGTGAAGACATGCAAGAGGAGAATGTCCATGGGAAGATGACGTGAAGACACACAGGGGATGGCCTTGTGACCCAGAAATGCCAAGGACTGCAGGCAACACCGGAAGCTGTAAGAGGCAAAGAGAGATGGCCAGCCTTTTGATTTCAGACTTCTACCTCCAGGCCTGGGAGACCATCTGTTACAGCTGTTTTGGGCCACCAGTATTTGCCACTTTGTTATGACAGGCTCAGGAAACTAACGCAAGGAGCATCTTAGCTTTTGTTCCTCCATAAAGCCACCCAGAGACCAGGATGCAGATACAGGTAGATTTGAGGGGCAGGACTCCAGGAAACACTGGGGGAGGAGCAGGGGAATGAGGCAAGGAAGGGATGGCAGCAGGCAGATGCTGTGCTGTCCAGCCAGGGGCCTCTGCAGACAATGACACTTAATGCCCATGAGGAACCTGGGAGTTAGTGTAGAACATGCACTGCAGCTATCTGACTCAATGTTAGGGAGCTAGGGTATTTATACACCAATGTCCATGAGCTGAGGGCTGCTGTTACCAGGGCAGCCCTGATAAAAATAACTGGGAAAGCTTATTTTTCTTATTGTTTTCCTTTATTCCTTCATTTACAGGCACAGCTACTTAAAGAAACCAGGGACTGTGCCAGAACTTCTTGACCTCTGGCCAGGTACCAGAGGAAGATAAAACCTCACAAACTGGTGCAACCTGGAACAGAGGATCCCTGGTTGCCTTTAGATCATTAAGATATTATGGTGCTAAAATTCCCTCCCTTGAAAAAAAACTCTGCCATCTTTTATACATGTGATGTATGAAGATGTATGTGTATGAATTGCACATGCACATCTGGAGTCTCGCATGCTCAAGTTCCTTTCCCAGCCTGTAACCAGTCTTTAAAAACCCCATGTGTCCTAGGCTTCAGGGAGAAGATGCATTTAGAGTATCAACTTGCCATGTCCATTTCTAGCCAGTGAACAGAAACTGGTTGCCTTTTCCAAGTAGACTTTTTTAAAATGACCAATACAATGTGGAAAAAGAACTCTGTTTACTGGTAACACTACTGCTTGAGGATGGGGTGGTGTTAATTCTCTGGCACTTGGTGTAGGCAGCAAACTTGCTCTGGAGACCAGAGAAAGCCCTCAGGCAGGGCCTGGGCTGGCAGGAAAGCCCTCAGGCAGGGCCTGGGAGGCAGTAGGGACAAGGGGCATGGATGGACACTGACAGTGCTGCTTCAGGGAACATTGGGAAGAGGGAAAGAAAAAGGCAGGAAAGTTACCTGTGAAGCCAGATTGCCAACTTTGGATGTCAGGCTAGAGTCTGGACTTCATTCCTTAGACAGTAGGGAGGTGATAAAAGTGTCTGAGTGGGGGAATGACCAGATTAGAGCTCAGATTTTGGAAAATGAATTTGGCAGGGTGTATTGGAGAAGAAAAAACAGAACAGTGACAGTTAATTGTGCTTGCCTGACAGTGCTCAGTGAGAAAGACAGGACTAAAGTGGCATGGCAAGGAGGAGAAGGCAGTAGGAAATGCTGGCTAACTGCACCATAAGCCACAGCGTCCTGGTTCATAGACTGTCAAGGAAACTGAGGGTCAGGGTGTGGAGAAGGGTGGCTCCAGGGCACCTGGGATAAGCAGGTTTGGGAGAAGAACTGTCCACCATATCCCTCAATCCACCTCC
The DNA here is from genome assembly GCF_006542625.1 of Nomascus leucogenys. Lineage (NCBI taxonomy): Eukaryota > Metazoa > Chordata > Mammalia > Primates > Hylobatidae > Nomascus > Nomascus leucogenys. The sequence goes on along the minus strand of NC_044390.1, from coordinate 47,754,237 downwards.
TGAGTCCATACTTCAGACCAAATGAGAAACATAAGCCACTGGGAATTGAGCAGATGGCTTTTCCAAAGCTTCCCCAGTTTTCATTCCATCCAAATCAAACGTGGATTGGAAGCCACAGGGTTTGTAAATGCCACTGTGCCATTTGAAGCTAGGATCTCGTTTGCCAACTTGCAGCCTGCACTTCAGATGCTTCAAAAGAGAGGGTTATCAACACTGATTTATAAATAAATGAAGAAACTAAATAATGCATTCCATCCTAATATGGCTCTCATTTCCTTGATGATTATATATAAAAATCACTAACCTAAATTGCCCAACAAATAGAAGATCCTCAGAAGGCAACCCGAGGGAGAACTGGCCCTTATCCATTCCATATAAATCACAGAGATGCTGCTTTTCCTCACATCTGAGGAGAGGGGCCTCCAGGCTGGGGCTGCACAGGGAGGTAGCTGCCTCCTCCTCCTCAGCTTCCTGACTGTCTGAGAACAGTCAGCCTCCGTGTAGGGGCTGTATCTGTCAGTTCGTGGGTTACCAAAAAGCCCGGTAGTCAGGGAAGGAGTGGGGACAGTGGGTTCTCAGAAGCAGTTCTGAGAGAATTCAGTTGTGGACTTAGCAGGCTCAGGCAAAAGAGAGGATTAACTCTGCTTAGGCCAAACCATGCCATGCATCTGCTTGCATTGGGGGGAAGATGGTCACCAGGAGCTGGCAGGATGCTTATTCAGAAAGCAATGCCCCAAAGATGCATTTACTCATTCTACTGTCAAATAAAGGAAGGGCAGGAAGTCTTTCAGAAGGAAGGGAGCCTGAGGGTCCTCACTTCCCAAATGCCTGGCATTTACTCATTTCATCTTCACAGTGAGTCCTACTGCCCCCACTGTAGATGAGAAAACTGAGTTTCAGAGGTGAAGCAAGCAGCCAACATAACACATTTGTTAAACAGCTGAGTTGGGACCTCATCTCTGGACTGCTACGCACATCCTCCATCCACACTCTAAGCCACTGGGGAGGAGGTTGACAGCACTTCCCACTCTGAAGTTACCTTTAAAAAAATTATGGAGGGAGGTTGCAAGATGACTGAATAGGAACAGCTCCAGTCTACAGCTCCCAGCATGAGCAATGCAGAAGATGGGTGATTTCCACATTTCCAACTGAGGTTCATCTCACTGGGGCTTGTCAGACAGTGGGTGCAGCCCACGGAGCATGAGCCAAAGCAGGGCGGGACATCACCTCACCTGGGAAGTGCAAGGGGTCAGGGAATTCCCTTTGCTAGCCAAGGGAAGCTGTGACCGACGGTACCTGGAAAATTGGGACACTCCCACCCTAATACTGCACTTTTCCAATGGTCTTAGCAAACAGCACACCAGGAGATTATATCCCGTGCCTGGTTCAGAGGGTCCCATGCCCATGGAGCCTTGCTCACTGCTAGCACAGCAGTCTGACATCGAACTGCAAGGCAGCAGCAAGGCTGGGGAAGGGGCGTCCACCATTGCTGAGGCTTGAGTAGGTAAACAAAGCAGCCAGGAAGCTCGAACTGGGTGGAGCTCACTGCAGCTCAAGGAGGCCTGCCTGCCTTTGTAGATTCCACCTCTGGGGGCAAGGCATAGCTGAAGAAAAGGCAGCAGAAACTTCTGCAGACTTAAATGTCCCTGTCTGACAGCTTTGAAGAGAGTAGTGGTCCTCCCAGCACAGAGCTTGAGATATGAGAATGGACAGTCTGCCTCCTCAAGTGGGTCCCTGACCCCCGAGTAGCCTAACTGGGAGGCACCTCCCAGTAGGTGCCAACTGACACCTCATACGGCCAGGTGCCCCTCTGAGATGAAGCTTCCAGAGGAATGATCAGGCAGCAACATTTGCCATTCTGCAATATTTGCTCTTCTGCAGCCTCTGCTGGTGATACCCAGGCAAACAGGGGCTGGAATGGACCTCCAGCAAACTCCAACAGACCTGCAGATGAGGGTCCTGACTGTTAGAAGGAAAACTAACAAACAGAAAGGACATCCACACCAACACCCCATCTGTACGTCACCATCATCAAAGACGAAAGGTAGATAAAACCACAAAGATGGGGAGAAACCAGAAAAGAAAAGCTGAAAATTCTAAAAATCAGAAAGCACCTCTTCTCCTCCAAAGGAACACAGCTCCTCGCCAGCAACAGAACAAAGCTGAATGGAGGATAACTTTAACGAGTTGAGAGAAGAAGGCTTCAGATGATTGGTAATAACAAACTTCTCTGAGCTAAAGGAGGATGTTTGAACCCATTGTAAAGAAGCTAAACACCTTGAAAAAAGATTAGACACATGGCTAACTGGAATAAACGTGTAGAGAAGACCTTAAATGACCTGATGGAGCTGAAAACCATGGCAGAAGAACCACATGATGTATGCACAAGTTTCAGTAGACGATTTGATCAAGTGGAACAAAGGGTATCAGTGATTGAAGATCAAATGAATGAAATGAAGCTAGAAAAGAAGTTTAGAGAAAAAAAAGGAAAAAGAAATGAGCAAAGCCTCCAAGAAATATGGGACTATGTGAAAAGACCAAATCTACATCTGATTGGTGTACCTGAAAGTGATGGGGAGAATGGAACAAAGTTGGAAAATACTCTTCAGGATATTATCCAGGAGAAGTTCCCCAACCTAGCGAGGCAGGCCAACATTCAGATTCAGGAAATACAGAGAATGCCACAGAGATACTCCATGAGAAGAGCAACTCCAAGACACATAATTGTCAGATTCACCAAAGTTGAAATGATGGAAAAAATGTTAAGGGCAGCCAGAGAGAAAGGTCGAGGTACCCACAAAGGGAAGCTCATCAGACTAACAGCGGATCTCTTGGCAGAAACTCTACAAGCCAGAAGAGAGTGGGGGCCAATATGCAACATTCTTAAAGAATTTTCAACCCAGAATTTCATATCCAGCCAAGATAAGCTTCATAAGTGAAGGAGAAATAAAATCCTTTACAGACGAGCAAATGCTGAGAGATTTTGTCACCCCTAGGCCTGCCATACAAGAGCTCCTGAAGGAAGCACTAAACATGGAAAGGAACAACCAGTACCAGCCACTGCAAAAACATGCCAAATTGTAAAGACCATCGAGGCTAGGAAGAAACTGCATCAACTAATGAGCAAAATAACCAGCTAACATCATAATGACAGGATCAAATTCACACATAACAATATTAACCTTAAATGTAAATGGGCTAAATGCTCCAATTAAAAGACAAAGACTGGCAAATTGGATAACGACTCAAGACCCATCTGTGTGCTGTACTCGGAAGACCCATCTCACATGTGGAGACACACGTAGGCTCAAAATAAAGGCATGGAGGAAGATCTACCAAGTAAATGGAAAACAATAAAAAACAGAGGTTGCAATCCTAGTCTCTGATAAAACAGACTTTAAACCAACAAAGATCAAAAAGGACAAAGAAAGCCATTACATAATGGTAAAGGGATCAATTCAACAAGAAGAGCTAACATCCTAAATAAATATGCACCCAATACAGGAGCATCCAGATTCATAAAGCAAGTCCTTAGAGACTTAGAAAGAGACTTAGACTACCACACAATAATAATGGGAGACTTTAACACCCCACCGTCAACATTAAACAGATCAACGAAACAGAAAGTTAAAAGGATATCCAGGAATTGAACTCAGCTCTGCACCAAAAGGGCCTAGTAGACATCTACAGAACTCTCCACCCCAAATCAACAGAATATACATTCTTCTCAGCACCACATCACACTTATTCCAAAACTGACAACATAGTTGGAAGTAAAGCACTCCTCAGCAAATGTAAAAGAACAGAAATTATAACAAACAGTCTCTCAGACCACAGCACAATCAAACTAGAACTCAGGATTAAGAAACTCACTCAAAACCACTCAACCACATGGAAACTGAACAACTTGCTCCGGAATGACTACTGGGTACATAACAAAATGAAGGCAGAAATAAAGATGTTCTTTGAAACCAACAAGAACAAAGTCACAACATACAAGAATCTCTGGGACACATTTAAAGCAGTGTGTAGAGGGAAATTTACAGCACTAAATGCCCACAAGAGAAAGCAGGAAAGATCTAAAATCAATACCGTAACATGACAATTAAAAGAACTAGAGAAGCAAGAGCAAACACATCCAAAATCTAGCAGAAGGCAAGAAATAACTAAGATCACAGCAGAACTGAAGGAGATAGAGACACAAAAAAAAAACCTTCAAAAAACCAATGAATCCAGGAGGTGGTTTTTGAAAAGATCAACAAAATTGATAGACTGCTAGCAAGACTAATACAGAAGAAAAGAGAGAAGAATCAAATAGATGCAAAAAAAAATGAAAAAGGGGATATCACCACCGATCCCACAGAAATACAAACTACCATCAGAGAATACTATAAACACCTCTATGCCAATAAACTAGAAAATCTAGAAGAAATGGATAAATTCCTGGACACATATACTCTCCCAAGACTAAACCAGGAAGAACTCGAATCCCCGAATAGACCAATAACAGGCTCTGAAATTGAGGCAATGATTAAGGGCCTACCAACCAAAAAAGGTCCAGGACCAGATGGATTCATAGCCAAATTCTACCAGAGGTACAAAGAGGAGTTGGTACCATTCCGTCTGAAACTATTCCAATCAATAGAAAAAGATGGAATCCTCCCCAACTTATTTTATGAGGCCAGTATCATCCTGATACCAAAGCCTGGCAGAGACACAACAAAAGCAGAGAATTTTAGACCAATATCCCTGATGAACATTGATGCAAAAATCCTCAATAAAATACTGGCAAACCGAATCCAGCAGCACATTAAAAAGCTTATCCACCACGATCAAGTCGGCTTCATCCCTGGGATGCAAGGCTGGTTCAACATAGGCAAATCAATGAATGTAATCCATCATAGAGACAGAACCAAGTACAAAAAGCACATGATTGTCTCAACAGATGCAGAAAAGGCCTTTGATAAAATTCAACAACCCTTCATGCTAAAAACTCACAATAACCTAGGAATTGATGCGATGTATCTCAAAATAACAAGAGCCACTTATGACAAACTTACAGCCAATATCATACTGAATGGGCAAAAACTGGAAGCATTCCCTTTGAAAACTGGCACAAGGCAGGGATGCCCTCTCTCACCACTCCTATGCAACATAGTGTTGGAAGTTCTGGCCAGGGCAATCAGGCAGAAGAAAGAAATAAAGGGTATTCAATTAGGAAGAGAGGAAGTCAAATTGTCCCTGTTTGCATATGACATGATTGTATATCTAGAAAACCCCATTGTCTCAGCCCAAAATCTCCTTAAAATGATAAGCAACTTCAGCAAAGTCTCAGGATACAAAATCAATGTGCAAAAATTACAAGCATTCTTATACACCAATAACAGACAAACAGAGAGCCAAATCATGAGTGAACTCCCATTCACAATTGCTTCAAGGAGAATAAAATACCTAGGAATCCAACTTACAAGGGAGTTGAAGGACCTCTTCAAGGAGAACTACCAACCACTGCTCAATGAAATAAAAGAGGATACAAACAAATGGAAGAACATTCCATGCTCATGGGTTGGAAGAATCAGTATTGTGTAAATGTTCATACTGCCCAAGGTAATTTATAGATTCAATGCCATCCCCATCAAGCTACCAATGACTTTCTTCACAGAATTGGAAAAAACTACTTTAAAGTTCATATGGAACCAAAAAAGAGCCCGCATTGCCAAGACAATCCTAAGCCAAAAGAACAAAGCTGGAGGCATCACGCTACCTGACTTCAAACTATACTACAAGGCTACAGTAACCAAAACAGCATGGTACTGGTACCAAAACAGATATATAGACCAATGGAACAGAACAGAGCCCTCAGAAATAATACCACACATCTACAACCATCTGAACTTTGACAAACCTGACAAAAACAAGCAATGGGGAAAGGATTCCCTATTTAATAAATGGTGCTGGGAAAACTGGCTAGCCATATGTAGAAAGCTGAAACTGGATCCCTTCCTTACACCTTATACAAAAATTAATTCAAGATGGATTAAAGACTTACATGTTAGACCTAAAACCATAAAAACCCTAGAAGAAAACCTAGGCAATACCATTCAGGACATAGGCATGGGCAAGGACTTCATGACTAAAACACCAAAAGCAATGGCAACAAAACCAAAATTGACAAATGGGATCTAGTTAAACTAAAGAGCTTCTGCACAGCAAAAGAAACTACCATCAGAGTGAACAGCAACCTACAGAATGGGAAAAAATTTTTGCAATCTACCCATCTGACAAAGGGCTAATATCCAGAATCTACAAATAAACAAATTCACAAGAGAAAATCAAACAACCCCATCAAAAAGTGGGAAAGGATATGAACAGACACTTCTCAAAAGAAGATACTTATGCAGCCAACAGACACATGAAAAAATGCTCATCACTGGCCATCAGAGAAATGCAAATCAAAACCACAATGAGATACCATCTCACACCAGTTAACAATGGTGATCATTAAAAAGTCAGGAAACAACAGGTGCTGGAGAGGATGTGGAGAAATAGGAACACTTTTACACTGTTGGTGAGAGTGTAAACTAGTTCAACCATTGTGGAAAACAGTGTGGCAATTCCTCAAGGATCTAGAACTAGAAATACCATTTGACCCAGCCATCCCATTACTGGGTATATACCCAAAGGATTATAAATCATGCTGCTATAAAGACACATGCACATGTATGTTTATTGTGGCACTATTCACAATAGCAAAGACTTGGAACCAACCCAAATGTCCAACAACGATAGACTGGATTAAGAAAATGTGGTACATATACACCATGGAATACTATGCAGCCATAAAAAAGGATGAGCTCATGTCCTTTGTAGGGACACAGATGAAGCTGAAAACCATCATTCTCAGCAAACTATCGCAAGGACAGAAAACCAAACACTGCATGTTCTCACTCATAGGTGGGAATTGAACAATGAGAACACTTGTACACAGGGTGGGGAACATCACACATCGGAGCCTGTCGTGGGGTGGGGGGAGCTGGGAGGGATAGCATTAGGAGATACACCTTATGTAAATGACGAGTTAATGGGTGCAGCACACCAACATAGCACATGTATACATATGTAATAGATCTGCACTTTGTGCACATTTACCCTAGAACTTAAAGTATAATAAAAAAAGCAGATAATGATTAAAAATGATAACAAAATAGAGAAAAAAAATTATGATAGAAAGAAAATCTGACATAATTGACTCCATCTCACTTCTACCAGGCTGAATTGCTTTTGCTCATTCTTGAGTGGAGGCCATAATAGTCCTTTTCTTGATTTTCTCCCTGCCTTGTTCAAAGGTTGAAACTGTATTTGTAAAGACTGATCAAAGGCCAGAAGGTCAGAATTCTGGTAGAGGCCTGAACTTTGCTAAAGAATGGGCACAATTAAACAGTAATCAGCCATTGCTGGCTCAGCTTAATTTTACTGCCCCAGAGTCATGTAACAGAGGTCACAAGATTTGTAACTTCCCCAGCTGCTCCTACAAGTAACATCACTATTGTGAGGCCTAAAGGACTGGTCTTTGAGATATTTTTTCTGATTTAGCATTTTGCTAAGAGTTACCACCTGGGCCTGTGACCCACACCAATGGATAGACTCAACTGGTCCTGTGACCCACACCAATGGATAGACTCAACTGGTCCTGTGACCCCTGGCTAAGAAATGACTCAGCCACAGTTTCCACACCTCAGTGACTTTATCCCCAGCTAATCAATTGTTTCAGTTTCCCAGTCCCCTCCCCAGCAAAGAACCCATAAAAACCCTAGCCTCTGAATTGTCAGGGAAGTGGATTTGAGAATCGCTCCCATCTCCTTGTGTGGCTTCCCTGTGATTATTAAACTCTCTCTCTGCTGCAACACCTGCTGTCTCAGTGTATTGGCTTTTCTGAGCAATTGACAAGAAGCACCCATGGGGCTCTGACAACACCATGGTAGCAGCCTGCTCCTTCAACTGCTATTGAGTGGAAAGGAAACCCTGGTATCCCTCCCCCTTCCACAGGAAGGACTGGGCAGTAGCCCCTGAGGGCTGATGGTGGATCAGTATTCATTCATTCATTCATTCATTCTCTTATCAGCACCTTCCAATATCCAGTCAACAAACAAACTGAGAAGGCCCAGGTGATGGAAACCTCCTCACAGAGGCTGGGGAGGGGAGACAGATGAGCCCCAAAGCACACTACCAGGTTACAGAATAAGTGATGTGGCACCAAAACAACATGGTGGCATGGTCACAAGAGTGAACTCCACACTCAAAGCCCTAGGCTGGAGTCTGGCCCTCACCAACTACAGGACTCAGTTTCCTCATCTATAACATGGGGGTGATAAAAATGCCCATTTTATGGAGTGTGGTAGGAGGACTAGAGGAGATGTGAAGGTGTTTGGAAAATCCCTGGCATGTGGTGACTGTCTCATGAGGGACTAGCCATGGTCACTAAGTGTCACTGTCATGAGATGAGAACACCCTCTTGGGTTTGCAGAGCTGCTGTGAGGGCACTGGCCTGGGTTTGCCACATATCCCTCTAGGTATTCACAGCATTTAAATGCCTTTAGCCTTCACAGTGATGGTCACCCTTTAAGAAGGACACACGTTAGCATCTGTCTTTGACAGAGGACGAACCAGTGCACTGACGGGCTAAGTGACTTGTACAGGACACAGTGCTAACACAGAGGTGAGCCTGAATCCAACCCAGACAGTGGCCTCCAGCAACTGCTTTCCCAACCACTGTAATTCCATTGTCAAAGAAAGGAAGGGCAGGAAGTCTTTCAGAGGGGAGGGAGCCTGGAAGTCCTCGCCTCCCAAATGCCTGGCATTTACTCATTTCATATTCTAAGTCCTACTGCCCTCACTGTAGGTGAGGAAGCTGAGGTTCACAGGTGAAGCGAGCAGCCAACATCACACATCTGTTAAACAGCTGGGTTGGGACCTCATCTCTGGACTCCCATGCACACCCTCAGTCCACGCTTCAAGCCACATTCTCCATCTAGCCTCGCCAACAGGCCTCAGGACCTACCTTCCCAGAACAGCTATGACCATCCTGTTCACAGTATTTGTTTTGTTTTGATTTTAATGCTTCTCTGAAAGGATGATGTTCACCTTTCTTGCCCTCAGAGAAGCCAGAGAGGAGATAGTCATCTCCGTGGACGCAAACGCCCATGTGCTGTGAGTGGCAGCCACCCCTTAGCTGGAGGTCAGGTCCACATAGAATCCCCACTGTAAGCACACCACAGTGATATGGCTACCTGAGTAAATCCTGTGGGGGAGTCTGTGGATGCAAAGACTCAACTGTAAAGCAAACGGTCCTGCTTCCATTCACCATGTTCATCTTCCGATAATGTAAGAAGCACATGGTATGTGTGATGTGCATGGTGACTCACACCATAACAGTGGCTACCACTTATTGAGAATTTACAAATGCCAGCAGCTATCGTAATAATGTCACACGTTATCTCATTTAACTGGGACAACAGCTCTATTAGGTAAGTTCTGATGTTATCATCATTTTCTGTGTGCTACCTCAATCAAGAAGGCAGGGCAGGGACACTCCAAGTGTGCTCCCTGGATCGATAGCATCAGTATCACCTAGGAATATTGAAGAAAGGCACATTCTTAGTCCCAGATCAGGTCTGTTGTATCAGAGCCTCTGGGCAGCACCCAGCCATCTGTGTTTTCATAAGCCCTCCAAGGGATTCTTTTTTTTATGTTAGTTATTTATTTTAGATTCAGGGGGTACATGTGCAGGTTTGTTACATGAGTGTATTGCATTATGATGAGGTTTGGGCTTCTAATGATCCCACCACCCAAGTGGTGAACATAGTGCTGATACGTAGTTTTTCCATACTTGCCCCCCTCCTTCCCTCCTCGGTTTTGAAATCCCTAGGGTTTATTGCTCCAGTCTTTGTGTCCATGTGTATCTAACATTTAGCTCACTTGTTTTTTTTTTTTTTTTTTAGATGGAGTCTTGCTCTGTTGCCCAGGCTGGAGTGCAGTGGCGCAATCTTGGCTCACTGCAACCTCTGCCTTCCAGGTTCAAGCAATCCTCTTGCCTCAGCATCCCAAGTAGCAGGGATTACAGGTGCCCACCACCACACCCAGCTAATTTTTGTATTTTTAGTACAGACAGGGTTTCACCATGTTGGCCAGGCTGGTCTTGAACTCCTGACCTCAGGTGATCCACCTGCCTCAGCTTCCCAAAGTGCTGGCATTACAGGCATGTGTCAACACACCCAGCCCCGTTTAGCTCACTTCTAAGTGAGAACATGCAGTATTCAGTTTTCTATTTCTGCATTTCTTCACTTTAGGATAATGGCCTCTAGCTGCATCTATGTTGCTACAAAGGGGTTTTGTTCATTTTTATAGCTACACCTGCAGGTAAGCATGATGTGTTAAAGTTTGAGATCCACCAGACTAGGGATAACAAAAGACCTCAAGATCTCAATGGCTTACATCAGGGGCTGTCAAACTATGGCCAAAGGCCAAACCCAGCCAACTGCTAGTTTTTGTAAATGAAGTCTTATTGGAACACAGCCATGTCCATTGGTTTGCAGTGTTGCCTATGACTGCTTTGCAGATACAGAGGCAGAGTTGGGTAAGTTTGACAGAGACCACATGACCTACAAACCCAAAAATATTTTCTCTCTGGTCTTTTTTCAACCCTGGCTTAGAGCAACAAAGGTCGTGTCTCGGATCCAAGACAGGTCTATGGAGGCCAGCTGTGGCTCTGCACTCTGTCTCTCTTTCTGGCCCAGGCTGCAGGGGCAGGCTCTGCCTGGGGCTTTGCAGCATGTTGGGATAGGAAAAAGGACACAGGGAGCCACGTGCAACAATTAAAGCTTCTGCTCTGAAATAACACATATCATTGGGTCATATTCCATTAGCCCAAGCCTAATGTCCTTGGAATATAAAAGAATAATCCAACCTCCACACTCAATTCATCTAATCCAATAACCCAGCCCTGTCCTCAGGTCACAAATACTCAGCTTATTCTCCTTCAACATGCAGAACCCATACCCCTCTCCCAGAGAGGTGGCCCAGCTAGTCATAACATCAGGCTCAAGGCCCATCTCAGGACTGTCTCTGTGGGGCAGAGTGACCTCTCTGACCTCCTGAACAAAGATAACGTGCACCATGGAACAGAGACAGGGTGGCCACAGGGACATTCCCAGCTGGATCAGGTCGGGGTGGGGATGGGAGCAGTCTCAGCCCTACTGGGTGGATATTGATACCACTCCATGGGAAGGCCCCAAGTACCTTGTCTTCTGTGCCCCTTAAATCTATAGCCTGGCATTATCCTAAGAAAATTAAGGTAGAAATAGAAAACCAAATACCACACGTTCTCACTTAAAAATAGAAGTTAAATGTTGGGTACACATGAACACAAAGATAGGAAAAATAAACCTCAGGGATTCCAAAATGGGGGAGAGAGGGAGGGGTTGAAAAACTACCTATTGGGTACTATGTTCGCTACTTAAGCAATGGGACCGTTAGAAGCTCAAACCTCAGCATCACACACCATATCCATGTAACAAAGTACCTCGGCATCACATGATATACCCAAGTAACAAACCTGCACTCAGCATCACACAATATACGCAAGTAAGAAACTTGCACTCAGCATCACACAATATACCCAAGTAACAAATCTGCACCTCAGCACCACACAATATATCCAAGTAACAAATCTGCACCTCAGCATCACACAATATACCCAAGTAAAAAACCTGCACCTCTGCTTCACGCAATATACCCAAGTAACAAACGTGCACCTCTGCTTCACGCAATATACCCAAGTAACAAACATGCACATCATCACCAACCAAATACCCAAGTAACAAACCTGCACCTCAGCGTCACCCAAATACCCAAGTAACAACCTGCATTCAGCATCACACAGTATAGCCAAATAAAAAACCTGAACCTCTGCATCACAAAATATACCCAAGTAACAAACCTGCCCTCAGCATCACACAATATACCCAAGTAACAAACCTGCCCTCAGCATCACACAATATACCCAAGTAACAAACCTGCCCTCAGCATCACACAATATACCCAAGTAACAAACCTGCCCTCAGCATCACACAATATACCCAAGTAACAAACCTGCCCTCAGCATCACACAATATACCCAGGTAACAAACCTGCCCTCAGCATCACACAATATACCAAGTAACAAACCTGCCCTCAGCATCACACAATATACCCAAGTAACAAACTGCCTCAACAAAAAAAAAAAAACCTGCCCTCAGCATCACACAATATACCCAAGTAACAAACCTGTACCTCATCATCACACAATATATCCATGTAATAAACCTGCACCTCATCATACAATATATCCATGTAATAAACCTGCACCTCAGCGTCACCCAACGTACCCAAGTAACAACCCTGCACCTCAGTGTCACACAATGTACCCAAGTAACAAACCTGCACATGCATCCTTTGAATCTAAAATAAAAATAAGGTAAAATGCAGATTCTCAGACGCCAAAAACAAAATCTATGGCACAAGAGGTTTTCTCTGTTCGATTATTCTTGTCCCCCTCTAATGCGGGTGGCAGAAAATAAGCTCTACTTGTGGAAACAGTTCGGTTTCCTCAGCCTGCTTCCTGACCAGATGAGGCCAGGGGCTCAAGGGTTGTTTTAAGCCCCAGACATATTTGCCCAGGTCTGCGATTCTTTTGCAGCAGAACTCTCTTAAAACATATTTGTTTCTTATTTATTTCATTCCAGGCAGATCCAGGTAGCATTGACCACACTTATATCCAATTCTCCTGACTTAATTATGGGTGCCCTGATTGCATCTGGCTTCTATGGGACAGTCATTCCCTAGTCTTTTGTCCTGGAACCATAATGGGAAAACTGAGGCTCAGAAAGGTGAAGTAAACTTTCTCCGGCTTCAGCTCTGGGTTTGAACCCAGCTCTCTAGGTCTCCAGAGCTGTCTATACCACCTCTGCCCATCATCCAATATGTCCAGACTTATACTCCTATTCTGTGTTAAATAATTTCACAGCCTTAATAAGCAATTGTCAGAGGCTTGGAGAAAACTGAATTAGATGTCCCTAAGAACTGCAGAACTCTTAGAACTTAGAGACTCTGTTCAGACCCCTGCCCTAAGATGCTTGACCAAACTCCAGCATGGGTCCTAGCAGGATTAGGCCATGTCCCTAGGATGACCCAGTCCCCGATTAAAATGCCTGTCTGAGAAAGCTCAACATTGCCAGGAAAGTTTACTTTTCATTCCAGGCAACACCTGACCTGGGCCTCTGACCTCCCTTTCTTAAAGCATTTACTAAAATGAGCTTATAATTGTGAATGTATCTTTTGCAACTCAGGAGCAACATTGTGGAGGATCCAAGAGCTGTTCCTTTGAAATGCAGTCACTAAGAAGGATAGTGCCTCTGTCTCCCAGCCTCTGTCAGAGAATGGAGCCCTAACTTAGATCACTGCCCACTGGCAGACCCAACTGGCCTCACCGCATTTACCCCAACCAACCCTCTGACCATTTTCCCTTCTCTGGCTCTGCTGAGCCCCCACTCTTCCCACTTCCTCCCTCTCCCTTTAATACACCCAGCTCACCTCTGCAGGAATCAGAATGGGGCTCTGCTCTTCCCCCCACTGGATAACTACTGTTATCCAGTAGTTACTGGATAACATCTGTTTTCACCACTTTAACTAGTATCCGGCTGTGTTTATTTTTGACACCCCCTTCTCGCCCAATACTTCTTTCACAGACACCCCTTTGCTTTCCCCCAAGGCTCAAGTGTCCTTATCAAACTTTAAGGAATGTTAACATCACTGGGAGGTGAGAGCATGCTTGTTAAAAACACATAGCCCCAAGCACCAATCTCTCGGGATTTCATTTCGCAGAGGGGGTAGAGACTGGGAATCAGCATTTTAGCAAGGAAGACTCCCTCCTCAGCCCCCCAGGGGATTCTGGTGCAGAGGTAGGCTTGCCACTCTTTGAGGAATATTGCCCTATGAGGTCTGTAACTTCCACCTGCTAGGGGATGAATAACGTTCTGTGAGAAAGTAGCAAGTTCTTCCAAAGGTGCTTGCAGACATGTGAGAAGAAGCACTTCATTAATTTGCACCCCAGTCCTTGGAGGTGGCACCGTGACAGTTATAATTATCCCTCAATTACTTGGAGCGATTTAAGTGTTCTTAGAGAACAAACTTAGGCACAGAAGTTAAGTGACTGCCAAATGCACCCAGCAGGCCGGTGGTGGGAATCAGGCCATGAAGGGGCAGACCAAGGACACACAAGTCTCCGCAGAGGCCAGACATTAGCCACAAGGTACAATAAATCACCTCCTCTTGTGCCCCAACCCAGAAGGAGAGAAGAAAGCAGAGAAGGACAAGACAAAAGGAAGAAAAGAGTCAACTAATGTTGTCTCAATCCACAGGCCATAGAAGTGCTTCACTGAATTTCATAAAACACCGAGTTAGTTGCCAATAGTTTCAAATCAGATAGTTGCACATAAGAATGTAAATCTCAGCTTCTCAGGAAAAATCAGAGGCTCTGGAAACACACAGAGCTAAGGGCAGCAATTCACTTTGGAGGCAGCGTGCAACCTCCTGCCACTAAATGACTGCCATGCTCATTGACCTGTGCAGGCCCCAGAGGTGACCCCAGCCCAGTCAGTGGATCATACTTCCTATCACAGCTAAGCTTGGGGAGAGGACTAGCATTTCCTCTCCTCACTGAGTGTCAAATAAATACCTGGCTTGGAGGGTCTGCAGAGTGGGGCTCCTGTGATGGACAAGTGCTTCCTGTGAGTGTGGAAAGCCCTTTACCCTTTTCCAAGACATCTGTGCAAACTCCTCCTCCTCCAGCAGAAAAGGCAATGGTCTGGACATTTCATTGCACCTTGGAACAAGTAAATCACTTTGGACTTTCCTAAAACCTGTTCTGTCACCATCGGCCATTGCCAGGCCAAGGAAACAGAGAAGAATTTGTGGAAGCCAAACAGCTCCTTGCGGGTGAGAAAAATCTTACTTAGGTTTTTCTGGCAGCAAAAGCAGTTGAATAAAGAGGGACTTCTAAGAGAAAATGAAAAGCTTTAGAATGAGTTTATCACCAACAAAGCCAGCTCAGGCTTGGGGATTTTTCATAATATTTCAAAATTAAGTTAACATTCATTTAACATTAAAACAGAAATTTAATGAAGTCTGAAAAAGAATCCGGCCTTTGAATGAGATATCTAAAATTCCATTTTAATATGCAAAACAATGTAAGATAACTGTATTCAAGCAATAATTCAAAAACATTTTATCATAATTGCAAGTTCACACAAAAATATGAAGGAACCACTGTAATACTCTCAATATGAGGAAATATGGGGGAACTAAAAAAGTAATGGTCTTTAATTCAAAACCAACTAATAAGGCATATAAATAAGTATTAGATTACTGTAAAATTTTATCTGCAACAGTTACACCCTGGACCATAGCTGAGAATCAGTGAAAACCAAAGTCATCCTCTGCAACCAGCCAGATGCACAGTCACTTCTGGTTGCAATTAGCCATCTTTGGACAGTCATGTTTTCTCCTTAAGAAACCAAACAGAATTCCAGAATCTATTCTGCCACAGGTTCCCTGTTCATAACACATTTTTTTATTCTTGAGTCTATTAGCTCCAGATGATATCCAGAAACTCATTTTCAAAAGCAGCTTTTAGAAATGGCACAAAACAGCTGGGCGCCCTGGCTCACACCTGTAATCCCAGCACTTTGGGAGCCTGAGGTGGGCAGATCACTTGAGGTCAAGAGTTCAAGACCAGCTTGGCCAACATGGTGAAACCCCATCTCTACTGAAAAAAAAATACAAAAATTAGCTGTAAGTGGTGGTGCAGGACTGCAATCCCAGCTACTTGGGAGGCTGAGGCAGAAGAATTGCTAGAATCCAGGAGGCGGAGGTTGCCGTGAGCCAGGATCATGCCACTGCACTCCAGCCTGGGTGACAGAGCAAGACTCTGCCTCAAAAAAAAAAAAAAAAAAAAGGCACAAAACAATACGGATATTTTCCTGTAAGTGAAATTTATAAACATGAAGCCCACAATTATAGAGCAAAGATAGTTGCTTTGCGTTTCCTAGGATCAAATGGAAGCCCCTATTCAGAAATAAATGGGCTGGCTGTGGTGGCTCATGCCTGTAATTTCATCACTTTGGGAGGCTGAGAAGGGAGCATCATTGAGTTCAGGAGTTCAAGACCAGCCTGGGCAACACAGCAAAACCCTATCTCTACAAAAAAAATACAATAATTAGCTAGGAGTGGTGATGTATGCCTGTAGTCACAACTACTTGGGAGGCTGAGGCAGGAGGATCAATTATGCCCCAGAGGTCAAGGCTGCAGTGAGCTGTAATCACACTATTGCACTCCAGCCTGTGCAACAGAGTGAGACCTTGTCTCAAAAAACAAAACAAACAAATAAAGCGTAAACAATTTAAACCACGAAATTTCTTCTGATCCATTCTGTGTGTATGAAGCACCTCCTATCTAGAACATGGGAGTGATATTGTACATATATGATAAATCCAATAAGGTCTCTTTGGAGTGAGGGGTGACATGAGCATAGGAGACTGGCTTTGTGCATTGCAAAATTGTCAAATGCTTTCTTGGGACTCTTTGGGTTATAGATGACATAACTCAACTCAATCAAAATAATTCAACTTAATCAAAAAAGGAATTACTGGTTCATGCCACTGAATAGTTGGGTTCGGATGCAGCTGGATGCAGGAGATTCAACACTGTCATCAGAACTCTGTCTGCATCTCTCCACATCTCTTCCTAGTGTTGGCTTCATTCTCAGACAGTCTGTCTCTTCATATAGTTTTCTACAGGCTCACGATTACATTAGCCTTGCAGCAATCTCAGGAGGAAAAGTGTCTCTTACCCTATGGTTCTAGCAAATATTAAAGAGTTGGCTTGTTCTGACTGGATCATCTTGAATTGCAGAGCAATTCCTAAACCTACTGTAGTAGCCATTCATGGAAAAGAAATGTTCTAATTGGAGAGGACAGATTTATGGACTCACTCCAGGATCCTTGGGAAAGAGGTCTTAGCCCTACCCAAATGTCATAGACCGTGCTTGGAGGAAAGGTTAATCCCCCAAGAAAAAATCATGGTGCTGTTATCACAAAAAGAAGACAAGAATAATAGACAAGTAAAAATATCCATTATTTCCTACATACACCCTAGAAGACACTTAATTTATGTGCAGTGGGCATACAGAGAGAGAAACAGAAGTGTTATAACACGTGCACTGCCTCACATGTAACAGGAAAAGGACAAGGAGAGGGAAGGAATGGAGGGGAAGCTGCCCACACGCTTGGCTTGAGTTCAGTTTCTTTGGATCCTCTATTTTCTCATAAATCACAGCCCATTTGACAATAAGAATCACCTCTTCCAGTACCCAACCATTGTGGACCTAAGAAACTAAAGTTACATCGATCTATGCTCCATTCATTATTAATTCATTCGATAAACATTGATTTAGCAACTACTCTGTGCAGAGTCCTCATTGATATTCCAGAATTAGAGTAATGACAATGAGCACACAAAAATCCTTGCCCTTGTGGAGCTTACAGTCAAGTCAGTGGACACAGACAACAAATAGGAAAGAAAAAATTAACATAAAGGATGTCAGAGGGTGATAAGTACTTGGGAAAAAAAACAAGGCAGGAAAGAAAAGGTGTGTCAACGGTAAAGAGACATTCTTACAGTAAGATTATGAAGTCTAAAGAAAGTGAAGGAGTACACCAAATGGCTACTTAAGGGAAGAGCATTCCAGGCATAGTGAACAGGCTGTGCAAAGCCATGAGGTAGATCTGTGCCTAGACGATTTAAGAAGACCAGTGTGGCGTGAGAGTGAGCAGTAAGTAGATGAAGTGAGAATGGTAACAAAAAGTAGAGGGTATAGGACCTTAGATATTGTAAGAATGCTGGCTTTTACTCTGAGTGCCTGGGAAACAGTTGGATTATTTAAATAGTAGAGGTCATAATATGACATCTATTTTTAAAACATCACCCTGGAATGGACTACAGAGGGAAAGAGCAAAAACAGGGAGACATCTGCAATAATCTAGGTTACAGATGAGATGGTGGCTAAGGAATTTTGGCCATACTTGGAAGGTGAAGCTGACAAGATTTGCTGAAAGATTTGATTTGGGCTATTCTCCAAGAGAGTAGTCAAGGATGACCCTGAGAATGGGTCATCCATCCATGGAGTTGCTGCACTGGTGCAGGGAAGAAAATAGAAGAAGTTTGTGAGAAGGTGGTAGAAGGTAGGAGTTTCATGTTGGACATGTTGGGTTTGAGATGTTGGTTAGACATCTGAGTGAGTCTGGAGAGTAGGTAGCTGGTATACAATTCTACAGTTCAGGGGGCAAGTCTGAGATAGAAATGACCATTTGGAAATGACTATTTTTGTCATGTGTAGAAGGTATTTAAAGCCATGAGACTAAAGGCAATCACTGAGAGAGAGACCGTCAATAAGAGAGGATACGTATAAAGACAGCCTGGGGACATTCCAATTTTAGCATTCAGGGAAAGGAGGAGAAAATGGCGAAGGGATCTGGAAAGCAGACCCAGTAACGTAGAAGAAAAGCTACAAGAGTCTGGCTTCCTGGAAGCCAAATGAACAAAATGTTTATGGAGGAAAAACTTTTCAAATATTGCAAATATTTAGGAAATATTTCAGATTGCAAATAGGCCAAGTGAGATGAAGACTGATAATTGACAATTTCCTGGCCAATGTGTAGGTCATTAGCAGTTTCAGTGTAGCTATAAGAACATAAGAACTGGAGACAAAAAATAGCAGCAATTCTTTTGTAGAGTTTTGCTGATATATCAGCTATTTGGAAAGGTGACCTGCTGGTTCACCAGCTTCAAAAAAACTCTTTAATTTATTGTCTCATTAATGTATGATGAGGAGCCAGACTCTGTTGGAGTTATCCTCTGCATAGCACTTTTCAGAAAGAATAAAAATCACAGAATGACAATGCAAATCATCAAGACCAAGGTGTTTCCAACCAATCTCAAATTAAGATAAGCACACTGTTCATATGAAATAAGCCAGAAGTTCTCTATTTCATTCTTTTTTTTTCTTGAAACAAAATCTCACTCTATCACCCAGGCTGGAGAGCAGAGCAGCAGCTCACTGCAACCTCCACCACCTGAGTAGCTGGGATTACAAGTGCCAGCTACCATGCCCAGTAGAGACAGGGTTTCACCACATTGGCCAGGCTGGTCTCTAACTCCTGACCTCAAGTGATTCGCCAGCCTCAGCCTCCCAAAATGCTTGGATTACAGGTGTGGGCCACCATACCCTGTCTCTCTATGCCATTCTTTATATCAACACAAACATTAAAAAATGTTTTATTCTTTCTTCTTTCTTTTCAATAATATTTTCAGATTTCCGGTTCCAGGCATGGTAGAACCTTTCCACAGATAGCAATTACAAATTCTAGGGGAAAAAATATACAAGACCTGGCCACTTAAGGGAACTTGGAAGCAAACAGAAGCAAGCAGAACCTGAAGAGATTTTTCATTGCAAATAAGAGAGGGCACATAGAGTACGATCCATATTCAAACAACTTTGTCCCTTAGGTGCAAGCTGAAAACTGTAGTTATATTGACTTGAGATGTCAAAGAAGGGAATTTGAAACTGCTGGTGTGGATGAAAAATGAAGGGGAAATTCTTTAAAGGAAGAAGTCACAGAGTGGGGGGAGTCACCAAACATGTCTATAAACTACCCTCCAATCTAGACTCATCCCTAAACTGCATGTGAATGACGGAGACTTTAGGAATCAAAGGAAATAACAACAGCTGGAAGGCTAAAATACAGACGAGATATGTCAGCCTCTTTTCTGTGCGTAGGAGCCAGAGCTTGGAGCTTGTGTCCTAGCAAGTTAAAGGGGCCTGAGAAAGACTTCAGGCATTCCATTGAAATCCTAGAAAGACTACACCTTAGGAAAGAACATCCTACCCCTGAATTAAGGGATTCTTCCTAGGTCTAAGGGCAAAACAATGGACTCACCCTAACCAAGCCTCCAGTGGCTCCAGATGGTCTACCACGAATTTATCTGGGACCAGGGGCAGTGGTTCATGCCTGTAATCCCAGTGCTTTGTGAGGCTGAGGCAGAGGATCACTTGAAGCCAGTAGTCTGAGACCAGCCTGGGCAATGTAGCAAGACCCCATTTGTACAAAACAATAAAAAAAAATACGCAGGAGTAAATGCCTGTAATCCTGATAACTCAGAAGGCTGAGATGGGAGAATCACTTGAGCCCAGGAGTTGAAGGCTGCAGTGAGCTATGATTGTTCCATTGCACTCTTGCCAGGCAACAGAATAAGACAAGAAAGAAAGAAAGAAGAAAGAAAAGAAAGAAAGAAAGAAAGAAAGAAAGAAAGAAAGAAAGAAAGAAAGAGGGAAAGGAGAGGAAAGGGAAGGGAAGGGAAGAGAAGGGAAGGGAAGGGAAGGGAGGGGAAGGGAAGGGAAGGGAAGGGAAAGGGGAAGGAAGAAGGAAGGAAGAATGGAAGGAAGGAAGGAAAGAAGGAAAGAAGGAAGGAAAGAAAAAGAAAGAAGACTTGGGAACTTAGTAATAGGAGAAAAAAATGAGTAAAACAAAACTCAACACTCTTAAGAGGAAACTAACAGAATTCAGAGTCTTTACAAAATATCATTCACAGAGGCCTCAGAAACCTCACTCCATGCCCCAATTGTCCCCAGCTCTCTGTGGAGGAAAGTACATGGAGCCCCTGGGAATTGTGGGTTTCCTAGTTAAAAAAGAAAAATCTTCCTAGCAAAACTTTACACTATAGGCCAGGTACAGTGGCTCATGCCTATACTATAATCCCAGCACTTTGGGAGGCCAAGGTGGGAGGATCATTTGAGCTCAGGAGATCAAGACCAGCCTTGACAACATAGCAAGATCTCATCTCGACTAAAAATCCAAAAAATTAGCTGGGTGTGGTGCCTCACCCGTAGCCCCAGCTACTTGGGAGACTGAGGCAGGAGGATTGCTTGAGCCTGGTACATTAAGGCTGCAGTGAGCTATGATCCTGTCACTGCACACCAGCCTGGGTGACAGAGAAAGACCCTGTCTCAAGAAAACAAAACAAAACAAAACACTGTAAAAGAAAAAACACAGGCCACTCCCTCTAGGGTCACATAATCAAGCCATCGGACCCAAATCTAGAGACTCTGAGATTACTTTAGGATGGTGTAACATTTAAGTTAGAGCCTGAAGATCTGGTAAGCCTGAGCCAGGAAGAGGAAAACGATCAAATGCCCAGAGACGAGAGAGAACATCAGTGTGACTAGAGTATAGGGACCAGGGAAGGGAGGGGAAGGACTGGCAGGAAATGAGGCAGGAGAGGCAGGCAGATGAGAAAGACCCTCTTCCACTGTATTGAGCGAGTTGGGTTTTCCTGAGAGTGATGGGGTACCAACAAAAAGATTCAAGAAAAACTATATCAACAAAATTTTAGTGTTGAAATATCCTGGCTTTTGTAATGAGCCAATCTGGAGAAATTAAGTATGAGGTATCCACAGAATGTCCAGATTCTGTAAGAAATTTAGTTCATTGGTTCAGAACTCAGCATAATGGTTTAGGCTGCTATGGATTCTTCAGCCTACTAGGTATGACTGAAACCCTGGAAGTAAATGAGATACTCAGGGAGCAACTGGGGAAATAAAAAGGCCCAAGTCAGAAAACTGAAGTCACCAGGATGCAGGCCTAATTGGTTAATGCATTAACCGATAGCACTGGCATAACATATTTTGTAGTGCAGATAGGGTCTCCTTGAAATCAGTCTAAATTAATGAGGTGTCCAACACCCAGGACATTTAATTGATTTCTGTTTCTCTGTCTGTTTTAGAGGATCTTGTAGAAAAGTGGTTCTCCATCAGTGGACATGTGCTATGTCTGAAGACGTTTTTGGTTGCCACAACTGGAGGGGGGATGACTATTAGCACCTAGTAAGTGGAGGCCAGAGATGCTGCCAACCACCCTAAAATGCACAGACAGCACCCTATAACAAAGAAATATCTAGCCCTACATATCAATAGTGCTGAAGCTAGGAAACCCTGTTGTAGAAGCACTTTGGCCACCGTAGGCTTACCAGCCCATGCACACTGATAACTTCTGCACTTTCTTCCCAAGCATTTCTGTAGGGGGATCCCAGTTTATGGTTAATATCAAAGGACCCTCAAGCACACTGTTAGCATCACATAACTGAATAAACCTAAAATCTGAAAATACCAGACTACACAGATTTTGGGGAATATGGGAACTATAGCTTTTACTTATTACTATCAATGTGAGAAAACTAAACAGACCAATTCAGTGACAGTGAAGGAGTGCTTAGGTTAGCACTGAGGGTTCTCTGCTAAGAGGGATACAGCAGATGTCTGAGGAGGGTCAACAGGCATCAGATTCCGTGCAGGAGGTCCATGATGCCATGAACACAAGCCACATACAGTTATGTACAAGAGGGATGAGTACTGCCAGGAGGTGCTTAGTATTTCATGTGTAGAATGGTCTCTGTGATCTTGGAGGAAATATTCAACCAGTAATATTGATATTTGGTTTCTGTTAATGAGATAAGTGAGGATCATGTAACCAAAGATTTAAAGAGTAGCAGAGAGTCCCATTCGCTGATTATGCTGGTGTAGTGCTGTGCTGCACTGTTGTCTAAAGGAAAGAGGGAAGATGTAGGATTTGCTTGGAGCTGAGCCTCAGGATGACTTTTTCCTCCCAGAAGTGAATCTCCCACTGTCTTAAGCCCCTGCTCTGAACCAAAGCAGAGCTGGGCTCTAAAGCCCAAATGGAGAAAAGAACCCAGTTTGAGCCAAACCATTTAGTCTGGTGTCCCAATGGGAATGGGCATGTCTGGCAAACTGATAAGATAGTGGACCAAAACTCTACTTGAATGGAGAATCGCAGAACCTCTCAAAAGAGTACTGGAGGGCAGAGTAAGAGAGAGAGTGAGAGTGAGAGAAAGAGCAAGAAAGAGAGAGTGTGTGTGTGCACACAAGTGAGCATGCTTAAGCAAGTGAACCAGGCTACCTTCCACCCCAAGTGTGGTCCTCCAACCAGCAACATCAGTATCACTTGGAAACACAGAAATCTCAGGCCCACCCTGACCTACTTATTTAGAATCTGCATTTTAGGAAGATCCCTGGTAAAGTCTGAGAAGCACTGATTTTACCCTTTGTTGAGGGAAGAGGGTAATGTCCTCAGGTACAGGTGGTTACTGTCTACCAGAATCCCTCTCCACCCATCCCCTTAGTTCATATCTAAATGCTGTGGCACCCCTAGAAGAGCTATTTCATTGAAACGCTGTTCACTTGTTGGGTTAAAGACAGATACAGCTTTGGTACAGAGAGCACATTAGGCAAATTGAGGGAAATACATTTCCTCACACTTTGCCAAACACAGCTACGGCACCTCTCAACCCATATTCAAGGCTCTGTCCAGATTCCTCAAACATCTACTCCCTCCCTCTGAGCAGAGGACCTCCCAAAGTTGACTTAAGTAATTAGATGGGAACACCTCAGCTCTCCTCTACCCAATACATAAGTACATCTGGTTTCCTCGCACACACCACTTAAAAGAGCAGAACTCCTCTCTCTATACAAGGCCAAATCCCCCAGGGCTACTCTGGAATGCAGACAGCTGCTCCCTGCTTAGAGACCACAACATGTCAAATACCCTCTCTATTGGCTTCATCCTGTTGGCATTAAAGCATGCTGAATTCTCTTCTAGAATTACTTTGGAAAGAATTACTACCCTGTAAGCTTTCCTATTCAGCCATGTTGACTTCAAAATAATTTGTTTAGTACAATATTTCAAACAGAAATTTTGTGTCTGCTGCCCATTTTGCACAACTCTTAACCCTTGTTTACATTTGTTTCAGATACATTTATATTTCCAAAATAAAACAATTGTTTTAACTAAAGTTCCCTGTGTTCCTCCTCTGACCTCAGCTAAGAGGTAACTGCTGCCCTCAAGTGTGTGCATACACAATTCACGAATGCTTTATGTTTGTACTATATGGGCATGTTTCCATATGCAATGTAGAGTATTATTTTGCAAGCCCTTAACATTAATTAAAAGGTATAATATTATATGGATTATTCTGTATCTTGCTTTCACATGAACAGTTTTTGAGATATTACCATGTTGACTTCATGCTCTCTTTACTTCTATGCTATTGCTGGCATTTATATTACCTCTTTTTAAAACCCCATGACATGTTCTCATTGTTTTATGCAACCAGAGTTTGTGTGATTCACCTACATGGTTATCCCATCCTTTTTTGATAATTTTTCCCTTCATGTTGGCCTTCTATTTACAATCACAGTCCTTCTGCCTAAAATGCACCCTTTAGAATCCTCTTAATGAGAGTGTGTTGTGGGAAAACTTACTCAGTTTTTGCCTGAAAAATATCTATATTTTACTCTCATTGTTGAAAAATATGTTTGCTGGGTATATAATTCTAGGCTGAAAAGTTTTTCTCGAAGCACAGTGAACATAGTAATATCCCATGGTTTTCTGGCTTTTATAACTTTTGTCAAGAAGTTTACTGTCAGTTTTATTGTTTTTCCTTTGATGATTACCCCTTTTTTCTAATCTCATTTTTAAGGTTTTATCTTTGCCTTTGGTCTTTCTCTGTGACATATAGGTTGTACTTTTTGTTTATTTTGCTTTTGTTAGAATTCACAAATCTATAGAATGGCTTCTTTCATCTCTTCTGGAAAGTTCTCAACCATTACCTATTCAAATATTGCTTCTGTTCCATTCTTTTTCTTTTTTCCTTCTGCAAGTTTTATTGGAAGTGTGTTAGAACATCTTACTTCATTCTTCTTTCTCCATTATTCATTCTCAGAACTTCTGACAGGCTTCTCATTTCTTTGATTCTGTGCTATCTTCTGGGCATTTTTTTGCTCTATCTTTTGCTTTATTGTGCACATTATAAGCCATTATATTTTGATTTCTAGAATTTTATTAATACAATCAGTCCTATTCTGTAGTCCCTTTCTCTTTATTTCTATTTTGTTTATTTCTTAAAGCATATTCAGCATGTTTGTAGGTGTTTAATAATGTTACTATCTGAAATCTTTTCCATCCTAATACTTACATTTCTGCTGCTCCTGATTCCTGTGTGTAATTTTTTATTGTGGGTTATATTTTTATAATTTTGTCTGTGGAAATGGAGACCTGGTTAGAAAGCAAGATCCCCAAGGAGAATTTTGATTTGCTTCTGCCTCATGCCTTTGGATCTACCAGCCAGAATCAAGTTACACTAAATTTTTGGCAAAAAAAATTTGGCCTATTTGGGTGGTTCAATTTTGGGTTGCAAACCTACATGAGAGATAGCTTGTGGTTACAAATTTTAAGAGTTTTTTTTTTTCTTTTACTCTCCTTCACCTACTCAGCTTCAAACTTTGAGACGGACAATTTTCTTTAAAGTTTCCTGGTGAGTGGTCAATCATGAGAGTGAGTGGTTTATTTCTAGTTCACAATTACAAGGAACATTGGCCATTTGAGATATAAGCTTTCAGTGTGGGGAAAGGGAAGGCAAAGGAGGAGATTTCTACTGGACTCCCACCTTTGGACAGACTCTAGACTTACTATGTGCTCTACAGAGCCACAAAATCCAAAACTCAAGGTTACTCAATTTGGCACATACCCTCAAACTGAAAGCTGGTTTAAATGCTCTTCTTGCTTCTGGGCTCCTGGTTTTACTTAGTTTTTGACCTCTGACTATTCCCAATGAATGCACTGTTCAATGATGCATTTTCCAATGAATTATACACCCAGCATTTTAACAGAAAGATTTGCCAGGGTCCCTATTCTATTTTTTCTATCAGAATTGAAATTTTCATCTACTCTTTATATAAAATTATACTTCTAAGGTTCACATTTGCTATGGTTTGAATTCTTGTCCCCTCCAAAACTCATAGTGAAATTTAGCTGCCACTGTAACAGTATTAAGAGGTGGAATACTTAAGAGATGTTTTAATGAAGTTAATGCCTCTCTCATCCTCTGTTTGCCATCACTATGTGATGTTTGCTGCCATTTGAGGATGTAGCAAGAAGGCCCTTACCAGATGCCATCACCTTGATTTTAGACATTCCAACCTTCACTGTGATATTGTTAACAGCCGCACAAAAAAAAATTGACTAAAAAAAATTTTAATTAAGTTATTCTGTTTAAAATCTGTGTGGGCTCCACATTGCCCCAAGGAAAACACCACGTCCTTTGCATGGCTTAAAAGCCACCTCCATCTTACCTCTGCACATCTCTCCAGGCTTTGTTCTTATAGTTGTCTCCCATGAAGCTTTTTTTGCTGAAGCTGGATTAAACTACTTGCAATCATCAGAGAACCCCACATCCTCTTCCTCTCTAGGTATTCAAATGCTATTTCCACCCCCCCTTCTTTTTTTCTCTCTTTCCTTCTTTTTTCCATATTCTGCCTTTTCTTATCTAACTCCTGGTCATTGTCAGGTTTCAGTTTTATCGTACTTTATGGTACTTTTCCTAGAAGTCTGGACTCAGGGTCTTTCCTCTGTGCTTCCACTTTACCTGTCTTAGTGTAATTGCATGTTTACAGGTTTGTGTTCCCTGAGGTTTAAGACTGACTGTGAACTTTCCAGCATGGTGTCTGGAACTCAGTATATATGCAATGCTGATTCTTTGTAATAAACTTTTGTTAGAGGAGCTCTTTGAAGCTCTGGTTGTCATCATCATGGTACCCATCAGAAGACAGTGATAGACCAGGCAGAAATGACTGTGAACCCTGCTTGCTATAGATGAGGTCATCAAAAGCAGATGCTGCATGCCAGGTGGACACAGTTGTCCAGGCGCCTCAGTGGCCATGGTCAGAAGACTCAGCAGGTCTGTAAGTGTGACCAGATCCAGCAGAGGGACTCTGGAGTGTCAGTGGAAGCAAATGAAATATCGCTCTGGACAACTGAACACACTCACTTGTAAGAAAGTGTGAGCCACCCCCTGGAGCCTTCCAAAAGTCTTAAGTGACCTTTTATAGAGGAATAGAGCTCTAAGTTAGCAGTGCAGAGCCAAAAGTATGTAATGGAATTTGTTGCTTCATTGATTCTATAGGCAAGTGAGGCCCAGAGAAACTCAGTTTATGCCCAGATGGATATGACATCATTCCTGCCCCTCAATTAACTTACCGACTAGTGGAAGAAAGAGCAAGTTAACAAAATATTATCTTTGCAGGATGAGAAGTGCTACAGAGCTAAGCTATCAGAGCCCCGGTGACTTAGTAACAAAATAAAGGAGCCTAACACAATTGCTACTTCTCTTATTACCTCACCCACAAGGGACCCAAAGTGTGACCAAAAATCACCATGGGATGGGTGGAGCTGCTGGTTTCCTGATACTCTTATCTTCATTATGTATACTTGTTTTATCATTCAAAGTATTTATTTTTTTTTTCTAATCTCCAACTGGGCCACGTTTCTTCCCAACTGGAGAAGCAGAGGACTAGCTGTTCATAAAGAATGGAGTGGTGAGGGCTGAGCCTGGGAATTATGAGGCCAAATCAGAGGGCTTTGTGTATAAAAACAGGAGTCTAGACCCTTCTTGAGGGGAAAGTGGGTTCTTCCTATAATCTAGTTCCCTAGAGTTTTTTTTAATCATATTCTAGAGTCATTGGTCTCTGACAAAGCCCCCAGATCAAATAGTTGAGGTCCATGCAGGTAAGACAACAAATGAACCTGGCCAGCCTCAGTGCCCTGGCTAAAAGGGACAACATATCCCAGCTCCAAGTTCCTGTCCTGTGAGATTCTAAGCTCAGTTTTGTCAGATTCATGGTTTTCTAAAGCAGGCCAAAAAGTCTAGATTCTTCAGAAATCATACGATCATCTCAATAGATGTAGAAAAAGCATTTGGTAAAATTCAATATCCCTTTATGATAAAAACCCACAACAAAATTGGCATGAAAGGGACACACCTCAAAGTAATAAAAGCCGTCTATGACAAACCCACAGCCAACATCATGCTGAATGGGGAAAAGTTGAAAGCATTCCCACTGAGAACTGGAACAAGACAAGAATGCTCACTTTCACCACTTCTATTCAACATAGTACTGGAAGTCCTAGTCACTGCGCTCAGACAAGAGAAAGAAATAAAGGGCATCCAAATTGGTAATGAGGCAGTCAAATTGACAGTATAATTATATACCAAGAAAACCGTAAAGGCTCACCCAAAAAGCTCCTAGATCTGATAAATGAATTCAGTAAAGTATCAGGATACAAAATCAGTAGCACTGTTATACACCAACAATGACCAACTTGAGAATTAAGTCAATAACTCAATCCCTTTTACAACAGCTGAAAAAAACAAATAAATAAATAAAATACTTAGGAATACACTTAACCAAGGAGGTGAAAGATCTCTACAAGGAAAACTACAAAACACTGCTGAAAGAAATCACAGCTGACACAAGCAAATAGAAACATATCCCATGCTCATGGATGGGTAGAATCAATATTGTGAAAATGACCATGCTACCCAAAGCAAGCTACAGATTCAATGCAATTCCCATCAAAATGCCATCATCATTCTTCACAGAACTAGAAAAAAATCCTGACATTTATATGAAACCACATAGCCAAAGCAATACTAAGCAAAAGGATCAAATCCAGAGGCATCACATTGTCTGACTTCAAATTATACTACAAGGCTATAGTTATCAAAACAGCATGATACTGGTATAAAAATAGGCAGATAGACCAACAGAACAGAATAGAGAACCTAGAAATAAAGACAAATAATTACAACCAACTGATCTTCAACAAAGCATACAAGAACATGAAGTGGGTAAAGGATACCTTACGCAATAAATGGTGCTGGGAAAACTGGCAAGCCAAATGTAGAAGAATGAAACTGGATCCTCATCTCTCACCTTATACAAAAATAAATTCGTGATGGATCAAAGACTTAAATATAAGATGTGAAACCATAAAATTTCTAAAAGATAACATCAGAGAAACCCTTCTAGAAATTGACGTACACAAAGAATTCAGGACTAAGAACCCAAAAGCAAATGTAACAGAAACAAAAATAAATAAATAAGACCTAATTAAACTAAAAATCTTCTGCATAGCAAAAGAAATAATCAGCAGAGTAAACAGACAACCCACAGAGTGGGAGAAAATGTTAGTAAACTATGCATTTGACAAAGGATTAATATCCAGAATCTGCAAGGAACTCAAAGCAGCAAGACAAAAATGAATAATCCCATCAAAAATGTGGGCAAACAACATGAGTAGACAATTATCAAAAAAGACATACAGGTGGGGGGCGGTGGCTCACACCTGTAATCCCAGCACTTTGGGAGGCCAAGGCGGGCAGATCACCTGAGGTCAGAAGTTTGAGACTAGCCTGGCCAACATGGTGAAACCCTGTTCTACTAAAAAATACAAAAATTAGCTGGGTGTGGTGATGGACGCCTGTAATCCCAGCTACTTGGGAGGCTGAGGCAGAAGAACCACTTGAACCTGGGAGGCAGAGGTTGCAGTGAGCTGGGATCATGCCACTGCACTCCAGCCTGGGTGATTTAAGAGCAAGACTGTCTCAAAAAACAGAAAAAGAAAAAAAAGATGTACAAACAGCCAACAAACAACAAACATATGAAAAAATGCTCAACATCACTAAGTATCAGGGAAATGCAAATTAAAACTACAATGAGATACCTACCACCTTAATCCTGCCAGAATGGCAATAACTAAAACATAAAAAAAAAAATAGATGTTGGTGTAGATTTTCTAAAAAGGGAACACTTCTATGCAGCTGGTGGGAATGTAAACTAGTACGATCACTATGGAAAACAGTATGGCAATTCCTTAAAGAACTAAAAGTAGACCTGCTATTCGATCCAGCAAATTCACTACTGAGTATCTACTCAAAGGAAAAGAAGTCATTATATGAAAAAGACACACACACACACATGCATGTTTATAGTAGCACAATTTGCAATTGCAAAAATATGGAACCAACCTCAATGCCTATCAACCAACGAGTAGATGAAGAAAATGTAGCACACATACACCATGGAATACTACTTAGCCATAAAATGGAACAAAATAATGGCCTTTGCAGCAACTTAGGTGGAGCTTGAGGCCATTATTCTAAGTGAAGTAACTCAGAAATGGAAAACCAAGTGGGAGCTGAGCTATGAGGATGCAAAGGCATAAGAATAATATAATGGACTTCGGGGACTCAGGGGGAAGGGTAGGAGGGGGTTGAGGGATAAAAGACTACACATTGGATACAACGTACACTGCTCGGATGACAGGTACACCAGAATCTCAGAAATGACCACTAAAAAATTGCCCATGCAACCAAAAGCCTTCTGTATGTATCCCAAAAACTACTGAAATGAAAAAATAACAAAAAAATTAAAACTATATGTCTTAAATTTTTAAATATTTTTTCAAAACTCTTTTTAACACTTTGAGGACTGACAGGGCACCCTGGGTGACCTCTGGTCTGTAAGCCAAGACTTCAGTGCCCCAGTCCAACTCAGCCAGGACTGCACTCTAGCATCTTTTGGAGAGGAACCCTCTCATTGTGAAATTCCTCTTTCCTCTCACCAACCCCCTGGGTCAGGGTAAACTCAGTAAGTGTGGACTGTCTCATACTGAGTTGTCTCCAAGGGGTCCTGTGAGGTTGCAGGGCACCCGTTGCTGTAGAGTCCTAAAGAGGGCTTTCAGAGGCACAAAGAAGACAGACACAGCAACAATAACAAATGAATGAAGGAATCAGTTTTTCCCAAGAAAAGAGCCACTGTATCCCAATAGGCCTGTACCGATTCCAGGGAAAGAACAACATAATGACAACATAAAGCAATCTGTGTGATTAGGATGCTGCACTCATCCCAGCCAGGTACATGCCCTTGAACTGGAGGTGCTGCGCACGGCACCTGTTTACAAATTAGGCAACTGGAGGTGCTGAAAAGTATTCATCTCTTCTGCTACTTCCTTCAGTATGTATAATATTAGCAAAATGTCCCAGCAGCTGGTAAATCATCTTTAATTCCTTTGGAACTCATCATAGTAATGTTAACCATGATGGATTCTTGTGGTATTTAAAGAACTAGATTGTCAATTAGCTTTTATGAGATACATCACAGTCATCAGCCTCATATCAGACCTCCCTTTCCAAAGAAGCCAGTTATTAAAATGTACAATAATTTGCTTTTATTATAATCTAGCTAAAAGCCAAAGCTAGTCTCCAAAATAATTTAAAGTTTTAAGTTGCAATGTAAGAGACCTTTTCTTGAAAATGACTGTATAATATAGTGTCACCGTTCTTGGTTAATTATTTTGCAGAGGGTGAATTTCAGTTAATCGTTTCCTGCAAGGACCAAATAACATAGGTGCTTCCTAACAGCCTCTCTGGGAATAACTACTGTCCTTTCAGAGGCTAATTAATCAAGCTGTGCTCGTAAAAACTTAAGTAACTACCCACCAGGGCGAGAGTCCCCCAAGACCTCCCTGCTCCTGGAAGTCTCTTGCCCACTGTGTTGACCTTGGCCGAGAGAAGGGAAGTGAGTCAACTCGACTTGGCACAGCTCCCACCAGGGACCTTCCATGCATCCAGCATGGTCATCTGCCCAGGACAATCTGGAACTTTAAAACCTCATCTTTACTGAGAGTGCCCTTCAGAACTTAGCCAGTGCTACCTGCAGCTTGAGGAGGCAAAGACAGATGAGCTCCCATGGAAACATGGGAAGGTGAGGAAAAGCCTAGTTCCGTGTTTTGAATTAAATAAATTATTGTGAGTTTAACTTAATCACCATTTGCCAAGGACTTGAGGAAAATCAAATCAGGGAATTAGCTCTGACCTCAGGAATGTACAGCCCAGTGGTACAAACAGACACACACAAGCTACTGGTAAGAGGAAGCAGAGTTTGCAGTTCTTCCCTTTGCAGCCCCACAAAGGCACATATCTCCACTATCATATTTATCTCACAGAACTGCAATTCATAGACTCTTGTAATTGTGTGTGTCTTTCTCCCCAGTAGCCTGTAAATTCCTTCAAGGCCGAAAACGTCATCTCTGCATCTGTGGTACCTTGAACAGGGACGGTCGTGTATTTGTTTAATGAATGAATGAATATAATAACAATAATAACTAACATTTAATGGGCCTTTAATACACATATATATAAGCAGGTCCTAGGTTAGATGCTTTACAAATATCTCATATAATTCCTCCAACAATTCTACAAGGGATTGTATGGGGAAGTATGGAGTTAATACTCCCCATTTTACTGATAAGAAACAATACTTGGAGAGACAGGAGTAACTTTTCCAAAGTCCCAGAGCTGTTAAGTGGCAGAGAACAATGGATCCTCAGTCTGGCTGACTCGTAGTTTCATATTTTTTTATCATTATGCATCACTATTTCATTAAAAACTCCAGAAAGGCTTACAAAGTTACACACAATCACATACATGCAATAGAGGGTGATCCATTCCAAACTAAGGCAGGAGAGCAGATACAACGTGTGCCATAAGATTCTGGAAGCCTTCCTGGAGGCAGTGGTCCCTGAGCTAGTCTTTGAGGCACAGAAGGGCTTTTATTAGCATTCTCGTCAAAAAGAGGACCATGCAGAATGCAGGGAAAGGGAGGCTAAGTATTGATATGAGAGTGTGAGCATGAAGAGTGGATAAATTGGCTACACCTTGAAATTTACTTCTATAGTCTCTGTTGACTTCGTAGAGCTCCAAATAAGCAGCCTCACTACCACTATCATGTCTCCACTCCCCAACCCCCGATGTTAACTCAAAAGCAGTACAAGCTGAATCAATGCGCCAAATGATTTTTCCCCACCGCTTCCCTGTGTGCATATAGACACACATATGCACACGCAGCATGTGTACACACACACACCATGACAGCTGTGAAAGGAAGGGGGAACAAGAGCTCAGTGGTCAACAGCCTCTGGCCAGAGGAGATAACATTTCAGGCCTAATTTAAACTGCCCATTCTGTCCATGATTCTTGCTGATGGGCGCCTCACAATAAATGTCCTAGGCTTGTTTTTATCAAGCCTCCTCCACTCAAGGCTCAGAGTTATGAGTCACTGTTGGAGGGAGGAAGAATGGGCAGAGAAGGGGTTGTCAGGAAAGGTGTGTAAATGGGACAGGTCCAGTGGCCAGGGCATCCGTACATTATTTCTCAGTCAGTTTGTTTACATAACCACAATCCATTCTCTTGGGTGCCCTAGAAAAAAAAATGGCTGGAGAGCTGAATTCAAAGTATATTACTTGAGCTAAACACAAATAAGTAACTCAGTTATGAGAGGAAGCCCCCTCTCACCCATCATTTTGCCAAAATGAACTCTTCATGGTTGAGTGGCCCTCCCCCCACCCCCATTCCTAAGATTAGTTTGAGCTTGCTCTGGAATATTTATTGAGGAGACCTTTCATTATAAAGCAGCCAAGTACCAGTTACCTGAAATACATGCAAGTTTTTAAAGTCTACGTTCAAGGTTTAAAACCTTTTTGCGTATGAAAAATGCCCTACCTGGCCTCTCCCTGTCTCATTTGGGAGATTAAACGGTAGCTATATAGTTGAACTGCAATTCTCTTGGCTCTGAAGAAGCCATTATCATTGAAATTCAAGACCCTTGATCTAAGGTGTCTTGGAGAACTATAGCACACTATATACTATATATTAGAGTGCAGAGTACAGTGCAGAATTAGGCCTTGTAAAGAGTTACAGGAGAAAGCCTTGTATGAAACAAAATATAGTTGTCATAACAACTGATCTGCATGGGTTGTACATCACCCAGAAAGTCTGAGGTGTGGGTTATCCCAATCAAGGGAACAGCTGGAGTACAGTCAACAGTAAAGCAAGCAGGCTATTTTCTTCTGCTATGAAAATGGATTTTTCCTCTTGAGTGAACAATGCAGGAATGTAACTGAAGCAAAGAGAGCCTCCGTCTTGGAGGGACAAGGATAGTAAAAGCCAAAGAAATATTCCAGCAGGGAGATGATCTGGATGGCAAGGACCCAAGAAAGACAGGATTTTGCAAAAGCAGAGAGCCTAACTTACAAGGTCATTTAACACCAAACAGTAACAAAAAGAGTTCTAAGTGAAAGACAGCAAAAGCACACACAACAAAGAGAATCGGGATCAGAGACATTTGTCAAATGAAGTTATAGTATCCTGATTACAAAAAATGTGGTAAGGTTTTCACTAAGGTTCTCGTCTCTTTTGAGTTGCCATGATGTTGTTCAGATGCAGTCATTAGCCAACCTAGTACTCTGTCAATGTTATGTGATTAAAAATGTGCCAGTCACCATAGGGCATTTTTCAGCAGTCTGTATTCAGACTGTATTCAGACCATCTGAATACAGTCACCAAAAACACTTGTTTGGAATACAAATTTCTAGGCTCTTCCACAGACCTACCTAATCCAAACTCCTAGGAACCAGGCATGGGAACGTGAATTTTTAATAGAGCATCCCAAGTGAATCTTAAGTATACTAAGGTTTGAGAAGTACTACCATATTGGACAATAGAGAAAATATGAGGTGTGGTTCCACCTGTCACAAAGCATGCAGTCTACTTGTAGAATTTAGACAGTGCTTAAGAGTCTTTTGGGTGCTATAGGACCCTAAAGACAATTACAACTCAAA
Organism: Nomascus leucogenys; assembly: GCF_006542625.1. Classification (NCBI taxonomy): domain Eukaryota; kingdom Metazoa; phylum Chordata; class Mammalia; order Primates; family Hylobatidae; genus Nomascus; species Nomascus leucogenys. The sequence continues at coordinate 47,719,501 of NC_044390.1, read as the reverse complement.
GAGTCCTTCAGGAAAACTTCCTTAATCTCACTGTCCTTGCCAGCCAAATGTGCCTTTCATTTTGTTTGTCAACTTTCAGATGACATTGCCTCTTTTCTACTTCTTATATATTTATTTATTTATTTATTTCGTGTCTCCTCTCATGCAACTTAAGTTTCTTGAGAACAGGAGCTGTCTAATTCATCTTTCTGATTCATGAATGCTTGAATGGATGATACATAAATGGAGGAGGGAAGGCAAGAGGAGGGGAGGCAAGAGCATAGCAATTAGAAAAGTCTTCCTAGAGTAGGAAAGTGTTGATGTAAAAACAGGGTTGTATTATACACAAAGCAGAGGAAAGAGCACGTGTAGCTATGAGATAACCATATAAGCAAGGTGACAGAGGCAGAGAAGGGGCATTGCGTACGCTAATGCCCAAATGTGTTAAATACTCAAAGCAATATTATAGTTTCAAAAAAATTCCAATTTTTACATTTCATTTAAAATTGTATTAAAAATACAAACTACCTAGGAATAAATTTAACAAATGTGCACAAGACTTCTATAATGAAAATTATAAAACATTGCTAAGAGAAATTAAAGAAGTCCTAAGTAAATGGTGAGATATACTATCTTCATGGATTGAAAGACTCAATATCTCCCCAAAATTTATCTATAGGTTTAGTACAATTCAGTTAAACATCAAGTAGGTTTTTTTTGAATGTTAAAAAAAAAACATTTTAAATTTTTTTTGTGGGGGGCTTGATAATATTATTAGCTTTATTTTTTCCAGAATGTGTAAGGGCAGCAAAGGCCAGCCTTGGAATTGTGTCTTTATATATGCGTATATATATATATATATACATATATACTATTTTAAATTTTATTTGGAAATTCAAAGGACCAAGAATATCCAACCTGACCTTAACACTCATTATAAAGCTATTGTGACTAAGAAAATGTGTTTTTTGTTGAAAGAACAGACAAATATGCCCATGAAACACAATTAAGAGTTCACAAATAGACCCATACACATATAAAATCCAGTGATTTGTGATCAGAATGGCAAAGCAATTAAATGGGGAAAATTTTACTTAATAATTTTTTTTTTTGAGATGGAGTTTTGTTCTTTTCACCCAGGCTGGAGCACAATGGTGCAATCTCAGCTCGCTGCAGCTTCCATCTCCTGGGTTCAAGTGATTCTCATGTCTCAGCCTCCCGAGTAGCTGGGATTACAGGCATCCACCATCACGTCTGGCTAATTTTTTTTTTTTTTGTATTTTTCATAGAGATGGGATTTTGCCATGTTGGCCAGGCTGGTCTCGAAACTCCTGACCTCAGGTGATGTACCCACCTTGGCCTCCCAAGGTGCTGGGATAACAGGTGTGAGCCACCGTACCTGGCTTTCAATATATTTTTATTAACAATTGAATATTCATACAAGAAAAAATCCATGAGTGTTACCCTACACCATACAGACAAGTAAATTCAAAAATAAATGTTAGACTTAAGAAAATAACATGATTCAAAGAGAAAAGATAGAGAAATATCACCATTACCTTGATGTGTGCAAAGAGTCTTAGCACACAAAAAGCACTAACCATAAAAAAATTGACAAATTATACTTCATCAAAATAAAAAAAAAGTATCCTATCATCCAAAAAATCGTTAAGAAAATAAACAGGCAAGCTACAGATCAGAAAAATTATCCATAACATATCTGACTATATATTTACTACAATTCAATTACAAAAGAACAAATGGCCTACTTTTTTACAAAAGCAAAAAATATGAACAGATATGTCATAAATGAAGATGAGTAAATGGCCAATAAGCACATGAAAAACTTCTCAACATTATTAATCATCGGGGAAATAAAAATTAAAACAATGAAATACCACTACATACCCATTAGAATGGCTAAAATGAGAGAAAGTTTGACAATCCCAAATGTTGGCAAGAGCATGGAGCAACAGGAACTCTTATATGTTGCTAGTAAAAGTTTAATGATACAGTTATTTTAAGAAACAGTTTAAGAGTTTCTTAACCTTTTAGGAATATTAAACATACATATTATGAGTCAGAAATTCCACAGCAAGGTGTTTATCCAAGAGAAACAAAAATATGTATCCACAAAAATCCTCCCCGTCTCTACTAAAAATACAAAAAATTAGCCAGGCGAGGTGGTGGGCGCCTGTAGTCCCAGCTACTCGGGAGGCTGAGGCAGGAGAATGGCGTGAACCCCGGGGGGCAGAGCCTGCAGTAAGCCGAGATCGCGCCATTGCACTCCAGCCTGGGCGACAGCGAGACTCTGTCTCAAAAAAAAAAAAAAAAAAGTCCTTGTAAACAATTATTTCTTCATAATTATCCCAAACTGTAAACATCTAGATGTCTACCAAAAGAAGAGTAAATAACTGTGGTAAATTCATATAATGGACCACACCTTGGCAAGGGAAAAAAACTACTCATACATTCTATCAACATGGATAAATCTCAAAAATATTATGGTGAGTGAAAGAAGCCAGACACACATACAAAAGTACATACCATATGATTCTATTTATATGAACTTCTAGAATTGGCAAAACTATCTACGGTAAAAGAAATAAGATGAGTGATCTTCCTGGAAGGAAGAGATTGACTGGCTAGGGGCACATGAGAGCTTTCTAGGGTGACATGTCTGACCATGTGTCTTAAAGTGGGTCTGGGCTACACAAGTATAGGCATTTGTTAAGGTAGTTCAAATTGTGCGCATAGGATCTAAGTATTTTGCTGTTCATAGATTGTATCTCAATTTTGTTTAAGTCCACAATTCCTAGATGACTTAGAACAAGATAGGCTATGTTGTGGTAACAATCCCCAAATCTTAATGGCTTAATACAACTAATTTTTATTTCTTCTGCAAAGTATACTGCAGGGCTGGGTAACTGTCTAGGGTGGCCTTCCTTCACGTTGTGACTAAGATCCAGGTCCCTTCAGTGTTGCATCTCTGCATCTCATCTTGATGCCTCTGCCAGTTTTCTTAAAGAGGAAGAGAGACTGGTGAACCTACAGGGGCTTTCAACCGCCTCTGCCCAGACATGACATAAGTTACTTCCTCTCACATCCTATAGACCAGGAGCAGTCATATGGCCCAGACTTAATGCAAAGGGTTGGAGAATACAGACTCCTTTATGCCCATGAAAGAAAGGATAACTAGATACTGGTGAGCATTAGAAATGCCTGCTACAATACTTTCCTTCAGGCCCTTCCATTTTAGCAAAGAAGAATAAAGTGTAACTTTCTATCAGATGATTATTACAATTTCATCCCTGTGTTCAGACATGGTCTTATTAATGACGTGCCCTTCTTTCAACAAAGGGAAATGTTTCCCTTCCTCAAACACAGCTGAGCTAATGTTTTCTGGTAGACAGGAATAAAGAATTCTATAAATGTAGAAAAATGCAACAAAAAACCAATCTGTGAAATTAACTGAAGAAGTCAGAGCAGATGCACATCCAAGTACAATGAGAAGGAGACACAGGATTGCTGAGGTAACTCTGAGGGACACAGAGTGACAAGTGACTGACAGGCCAATCTGGTCCAGAATAAATTATGATTGGGGATAATGGCCGTGCTAGATGCATGCTGCTGTGGAGAAAGTAGACATTATGAAAGAAAAAGGGGTGTTTATCTGGTCCAGAGTGACAGTTTGCTGCTTGTCAAAAATCTTTATGTCCCTATAACTTTCTGAGCTTGTAGGTGCCCTGGAGAAAGACCCATTGTAGCACACCACAGAAAAAAAGGGGGGGAAGACAATACCTGTTTTGCAATTACCTTTTCTGTTTGAAATTTGCCCAAATGGTCTTGAACACTACAACAATTAAAAGAAAAAAACAAAATGTTTCTGCAGATCCAATAGGTAAGATGTCAGGGACTCTATTTTGAAAATACCTGGGAGGCACTGCTGATTAATTTTGGCTTATATTTGAGGAGAGAACAGGCACATTTTCTAAACCAAAATGTGGAATTTTCTGACCATGTAAGCACCTTTAAAGTTCAGTTATATCAGGAATAGTCAGAAATTAGATTGTATAACTGTTCCCACAAATTGTTCAAAGGTTACCTCTCATCCAGTAGACAGGGACTGAGGTTGCATAATCACCAAAGCCCAGCTCAGAGAGGAAACACACAGAATATTAATATCCTTGAAGAATTTCCATCCACTTGGGAAGAGAGACGTAGCTTGATTGCAGGATGGGTTAAGAATGTGTAGCACACAAACATATCATCAGTGTTGTTGATCTAGTGCCTGCCTCCACTTATTCCAGAAAATTGCAGGAGAATGATTGCAGGGTGCCAAAGCAAGGCTGTCAGCTGTGAACCTGGTGATTGATGTGGCTTGTTTAAGTGTGTTCAGCCAAAAACAATTTGGGGTGGCCAGATCTACCTTTTCTTCTTTGGGTGCATAATTGACACACCCCATTTAGGCCCTTGACTGATGTGCCAGTCAGGAATATTTCTGTTCAAGGGAAAGAGAACCCAAATCAAATTGGCTTAAGGAAAAAACAAAGGTAACTTATATGACTCATATACCTGAAAAGTACAGTCATTGAGCTTCAGATACAGCTGTATGCAAACCCTCAGATGATCTGCTCCCCACCACTCTCCAAATGTTGGCTCTGCTCTCTTCTGTATGGTTTTACTTTCAGTTACTTGTGATTTCAAGACATAGTTTCAAGTGTGATGGATAAGCAGGAGTTTATTTTCTAATAGATTTGTTCACATTCTCTAACTCACACTCTTTAGAACAGTATCTTCATCTTGGTATAATGAAACAATTACTGTGGTCAAGAGATGTAATTACACTGATTAAGTTTGACTCATATTGCAACTCCTTATCCAATCTCCTGTGACTACTAGGATTTGGTGTTCTGATTGGTTAAACCAGAGTCACATGCTCCACCTCTGAGAATATTCCCACCTGAACCACCACGTAAGAGTGTGGGGAGAGAAACTGTTTCACAAGGGAAATTCTAGGTATTCATCAGAAGAAGCAAAAACAGACTCTGGGCAGACAGAAAAAATGACATCCACTATAACCAAAGCTAACAGTACGTTTTAATATTATGTACTGGAAACACCTTCACAGAAATTGAGGGTAGGGTCCATACATAATTCATAAAATTGTAGATTCTGAGGCTTAGAAAGTACATCAGAGGTTATAAAATCAATTCCCAACTGTGATAAGTTGCAGCCAAATTTTAACTTGGTAAATGAAGTGGAATAGAGTATGTGGCACCCTTGATAGATTCTTAAACATTTGAGGGTCCAAAAAATATTACTAAGTGAATTAAAGAAGGAAGGAAAGTCTTTACAGAGCTTCTTGGCTCAATTAAAGAAGCTCCTCTTACTCTCTTAAGGGTTTTAAAAAATGTATTTGGACAGGTCAGTTTCAGCTTAAGCACTGGCATCATAGACTATATCTGACTAACCCTCCTGCCTATAGCAACTATAAAGTCTGCATAAAATTTTTTTAAAAAGGAAATTGTTGGAAGGCACTAGAGAACAACAAAATTCTGGAATAAAATGGAGGAGACATAACCCTCAAAAAGAAGGAAGCAGACTAGGTGGGATTTACGTTACTTATTTTTCTCAAGGGTCCTACAAGTTTGCAGAGCACAGGGTATAGAGCTCAGGTATAAAATAGCAGTCTTAATGGTTAAAGGCTGGAGGTTGGAGCTGCCAGAACACTGCTCAAAATTGAGGGGGGAATTCTTAGAATGAGGAACCCACAAATGGTGGATCCCTCATATCTCTGTACAACTGCCTTCAAAACCTTGGATGACTCTTACATGTCATGCGTTGATGGCAGTGCTCCCAGGAGCCAAGCAGTTAGCAACAGTTGAATGGCTAAAATGCTGAGCAGAGAGTTCAGCAACTACTGGTTACACTTTCAAATTCTACCAAGTTACAGGAGTTTGTTCAATACCTTGAGCTATCTATTGAAACATCAGAAGAACCACACCTTAAGCACAAAGATTATACTAGAACTATGGACTATGACCTAAGAATAAAGAAAAAACAGAAATATATGTGCTCTAACAAAACCTATAACCAAGCCTCCACAACATCAAGATTATTCTTCAGTAATTTAACTGCCTATTACAATAAAACCCAAAAGTTTTCAGAAAAAGATAATAGAATCTAGAGTCTCTATTATCTACAATGTTCAGTATGCAATCAAAAATTACTAGACATACAAACAAGCAGGAAAATGTGACCCATAATTTAAAAAATAAAAAAAATAGGAACAGACCTGTAAATGAACCAGATATTGAAAATATCAGACAAATATTGTTCAATAACTACTATAAATATCTTAAAATTTACAGGAAAGCACAGATATTATAAAGAAGCAATGGCATATTTTGGAACAGATACAGAAACACTAAAAATTGAAATATTTTAACTTAAAATACACAATACCTAAAGTGGAAAATTCATTGGGTGGTCTATAGACTGAATGTTTAGGCCATGCCCCTCCACCACCAATTTATATGTTGAAACCTAATTTCCAATGTGATGGTGTTTGGAGATAGGGACTTTGGGAGGTAATTAGGTCATGAAGGCAGAGCCTTCATGTACAGGATTAGTACCCTTATAAAAGAAACCACCAAGGACTCACTTCCCTTTTTGCCGTGTGAGAACTGCTAAAAAAGGGGCATGTATGAACCAGGAAGCAGAACCTCATCAGACACCAAATCTGCCAGCACTCTGATCTTGAACTTCCCAGCATCCAGAACTGTGAGAAATAAATTTCTGTTGTGTATAAGCCACTGTACTTGTATACTTGTACACTGTATAAGACAAAGGTACTTTGTCATAGCAGCCTGAAAGGACTAAGACAGATGGGCTTAATAGCCAACTGAACAATGCAGAAGAAACAAAAATTAGTAAACTTAAAGAGAAACCAATAGAAATTGTCCAAAGTGAAGCCCAGAGAGAGGGGAAAAAAAGGATTCTGAAAAATATTATAATAGAGTCTCCATGAACTGTGAGACAATTTAAGTGTCTAACACATGTGATTTGGACTCCACAAAGGCAAGGAGGGAGAAAAAATGAAAAAGATAGGTAACATATTTATAAGAATAATAGCTGAATTTTTGAAAATGATGAAAAACAACAATTTCTAGCACCAAAAAATTCAGGAACACTTAAGAATAATTAATTACAGGCTGGATGCAGTGGCTCACGCCTGTAATCCCAGCACTTGGGAGACCGAGGTGGGTGGATCACCTGAGGTCGGGAGTTCGAGACCAGCCTGACCAACATGGAGAAACCCTGTCTACTAAAAATACAAAATTAGTCAGGCATGGTGGCACATGCCTATAATCCCAGCTACTCAGAAGGCTGAGGCAGGAAAATCACTTGAAACTGGGAGGTGAAGGATGAAGTGAGCCAAGATAGTGCCATTGCACCCCAGTCTGGGCAAGAAGAGCGAAACTCTGTCTAAAAAAAAGGAATAATTACAAAGAAAACCACAGTTTGGCACATCATAATCAAACTATTGACAAAGATAAGGAGAATATCTTCAAACCAGCCCAGGGGTGGAGTTGGGGCATACAATATGTTCAAGGAAACAATAACAGCTAACTTCTCATCAGAAATAATAAAGAACAGAGGGTGAAGCAAGATGGCAGAAGAGAAGCCTATAACATTCATCCCATCTGCTCACCCAAACACCAAATTTTAACAACTACCTGCACGTAGGAAAGCACTGTCACAAGAACCAAAAATCAGGTACCAGCTTGGCCTTAGTGGGGTAGAGCAACAAGCAGGCTCTTAGGGTCCCTGAGTCCCGGCCTAGGGTCTTGGACAGCATCTCTGGACCTGCCTTGGGCCAGAGGGGAGCTCACAGTCCTGATGTGTGGGTCTCAGGCTTGGCAGCATTCACCACCAGCTGACAGAAGAGTCCTAGGGTGGCCTGGCAGAACTCCCTTGTGGACTGGTGGAAGTGGAGGCTACAGGAAGAGGTTCCTCTGCCTGTGGAAAAGGAAGGGGAGGACGGAAAGGACTTTATATTGTGGTCTGTATGCCAGTTAAGCTTCAGTCGAATAGAATATCAGGTAAATTGATAAAGTTTTTGTCTCCAATGTCTGGCTCCTAGACATCATCACTGGAAATGCCTGGGTCCTGAAGGAATTTGCTGCCCTGAAGGAAAGGGCCTTGCGTGAGGCTAGTGCTGTGTTGGCTTCCAGTCTCACTCAGCACTGGCCAAGTGACGGTGGCCATAGGGGTGCTTGCATCACCATATCCTGAGTTCCAGGTGGCTCAGCAGAGATAGAATCCTTTTGTTTGTGAGAAAGTAAGGCAAAAGAACAAGAGTCTGCCTGATAATCCAGAGAATTCTTTTTGATCTTATCCGAGACCACAAAGGTAGTACCACTACAAGTCTGCAAAAACCACAGTATTATTGGGCTTAAGACCCAAATCCCTTCAAATTGCTGGAAAGCCTTCCCAAGTACAAGCACAAGCACAAACAAGCCCAGACTGTGAAGACTACAATACATACCTAACTCTTCAATGCCCAGACATTGATGAACATCTACAAGCATCAACCCCATCCAGGAAAACATGACCTCACCAACTAAATGAGGTACCAGGGACTAATACTGGAGAAACAGAGATATATGACCTTTTAGAAAGAGAATTCAATTCAAAATAGCTGTTTTAAAGAAACAGAGAAAAGCAAGATAACACAGGGAAGGAATTCAGAATTCTATCAGATAAATTTAACAAAGAGATTGAAATAATTAAAAAGTATCAAGCAGAAACTCTAGAATTGAAAAACTGCAATTGACATGCTGAAGAATGCATCAGAGTCTCTTAACAGCAGAATTGACAAAGCAGAAGAAAGTGAGCTTGAAGACAGGCTATTTGAAAATACACAGTCAGAGACAAAAGAAAGAATAAGAAACAATAAAGCATACTGACAAGATCTATGAATAGCCTCAAAGGAACAAACCTAAGACTTATCAGCCTTAAAGTGGAGGTAGAGAGAGAGAGACAGGGGTAGAAAGTTTACAAAGGGACAATATCAGAGAACTTCCCAAACCTAGGGAAAGATAACAACATTCAATTACAAAAAGGTTATCAAACATCAAGCAAATTTAACCCAAAAGTTTTTAAATGACTCAAGGCATTTAATAATCAAACTCCCAAAGGTCAAGGACAAATAAAGGATCCTAAAAGCAGAAAGAGAAAAGAAAAAAACAACATACAAGGGAGTTTCAATACTTCTGGCAGCAGACTTTTCAGTAGAAATCTTATAGAACAAGAGAGAGTGGAATGACATATGTAAAGTGCTGAAGGAAAATAAACTTTCATCCTAGAATAGTATACCCAGCAAAAAAAAAAAAAAATGTTATTTTAGCATGAGGAGAAATGAAGACCTTTTCAGAAAATCAAAAGCTGAGTGACTTCATCAACATCAGACCTGTCCTACCAGAAATGCTAAATGGAATTCTTCAATCTGAAAGAAAAGAAAGTTGATGGGCAAGAAGAAATCATCTGAAGGTTCAAAACTCAGTGGTAATAGGAAGCAGACAGAAAACCACAGAATGGTATAACACTGTCATTGTGTTATGTAAACTACTCTTGATTTAGATAGAAAAACTAAATGATGAATCAATCAAAAATAATAACTACAACTTTTCAAGATGTAGTACAGTAAGACAAAGAGAAACAACAAAAAGATAAAAATCCAAGAGATCAAGTTAAAGTGTAGAATTTTATTAGTTTTCTTATTTGTGTGTTTGTTTATGCAATCAGTGTTATATTGTCATCAGCTTAAAATAACAGGTTATAAGATAGCATTTGAAAATGTCATAGTAATCTCAAATCAAAGAACATAAAATGGATATGCAAAAAATAAAAAGCAAGAAATTAAATCACATCAGCAGAGAAAATTCACCTTCACGAAAAAAAAGACAGGGAGAAAGGAAAGAAAAGAAGATTGCAAAACAACCATAAAACAAATAACAAAATGGCTGGAGTAAGTCCCATTGGACTAAGCTCCCCAATCAAAAGACAAAGATGGCTTAATGAATGAAAAAACAATACCCAATGATCTGTTGCCTACCAGAAACACACTCCACATATAAAGACACATATAGACTAAAAATAAAGGGATGGAAAAAGATATTCCATGTGAAACCAATATACTTATATTAGACAGAATAGATTTTAAGACAAAAACTGTAGGAAGCAACAAAGAAGGTCATTACATAGTGGTAAAAGTGTCAATTCACCAGGAGGATATAATGATTGTAAATATACATGCACCCAACACTAGAGAAACCATATATAAAGTAAATAATATTAGCACTAAAGAGAGGTAGATCCCAATATATTAATAGCTGGAGACTTCAACACCCCCACTTTCAGCATTGTACAGATCTACCAGACAGAAAATCAACAAAGAAACAGTAGACTGAATCTGCATTATAAAACAAATGGACCTAATAGATACTAACAGAATGTTTCATCCAATGGCTGCAGAATACACATTTTTCTCCTTAGCACAGGGATCATTCTCAAGGATAGACCATACATAAGATCACAAAACAAGTCTTAAAACATTTTTTAAAAATGAAATAATATCAAGCATCTTATCTGACCACACTGAAATAAAACTAGAAATCAATAACAAAAGGAATTTTGGGAACTATACAAACACATGGAAATTGAACAATATGCTCTTGAATGACCAATAGGTCAATGAAAAAATTAAGAAGAAAAGTGAAAATTGTTTTGAAACAGACGATAAAAGAAATACAACATACCAAAAACATACGGATACAGCAAAAGCAGTACAAAGAGGAAAATGTATAGCTATAAGTGTCTATATAAAAAAAAGAAAAACTTCAAATAAATAACCTCATAAAGCATCTTAAAGAACTAGAAAAGCAAAAGCAAATTGAATTCAAAGTTAGTATAAGAAAAGAAATAATAAACGTCAGAGCAGAAATAAATGAATTTGAAATAAAACTATTCAAAAGGTCAATGAAACAAAAAACTGTTTTTTTGTAAAGATAAACAAAATTTACAAATCTTGGCCAAACTAAGAAAAAAGAAGAACAAAATAAATAAAATCAGAGATGAAAAAGGAGACATTGCAATTGATCCTGCAAGAAATTCAAAGGAATATTAGTGGCTACTATGAGCAACTATATGCCAATAAATTAGAAAATCTAGAAGAAATGGATAAATTCCTAGACACATACAAGCTACCAAGACTGAACCATAAAGAAATGCAAAAGCTGAACAGACTAATAGCAACTAATGAGACTGAAGTCATAATAAAAAGTCTCCCAGTAAAGAAAAGCCCCAGACCCAGTGGCATCACTGATGAATTCTACCAAACATTTAAAGAAGGACTAATATCAATCCTACTCAAACTGTTCTGAAAAATAGAGATGGAAAGAAAGAATACTTCAAAACTTATTCTACAAGGCCAGTGTTACCCTGATCCCAGAACCAAACAAAGACACATTTTAAAAAGGAGAACTACAGGCCAATATCTCTGATGAATATTGATGCAAAAATGTTCAACAAAATACTAGCAAACTGAATTCAACAAAGCATTAAAAAGATTGCTCATCATGACCAAGTAGGATTTATTCCAGGAATGCAAGGATGGTTCAACATACATAAATCAATCAATATGATACATCATATCAACAGAATGAGTACAAAAACCATATGACCATTTCAACTGATGCTGAAAACACATTTGATAAAGTTCAATATCACTTCATGGTAAAAATTCTAAAAAAAACTGGGCATAGAGGGAACATAACATATTAAAAGTCACGTATGGCAGACCCACAGCTAGTACCATACCTAATAGGGAAAAACTAAAAGCCCTTTCCTCTTAGATCTGGAACACAGTACGGATGCCCACTTTCACCACTTGCTCTAGATGGGATTTCCAGTACTATGTTATTCATTATAATACTGGAAATCCTAGCTAGAGCAATCAGACAAGAGAAAGAAATAAGATCCAAATTGGAAAGGAAGAAGTCAAATTATCCTTGTTTGCAGATGATATGATCTTATATTTGGAAAAAACTAGACTCCACCAAAAAACTATTAGAACTGATAAATTCAGTAAAGTTGGCTGAGCACAGTGGCTCATGCCTCTAATTCCAGCAATTTGGGAGGCCAAGGTGAGAGAGTCACTTGAGGCTAGAAGTTCAAGATCAGCCTGGACAACATAGTGAGACCCCATCTCTACAAAATATGGTTTTAAAAATTATCTGGGCATGGTAGCACACCCCTGTAGTCCCAGCTACTCAGGAGACTGAGGCAGGAGGAGCACCTGAGCCTGCACTCTAGCCTCGGTAACAGAGCAAGACCCTGTCCCAAAGGAAAGAAAAAAGAAAAACATTCAGTAAAGTTGCAGGATACAAAATCAACATACAAACATCGGTAGGAATTCTATATGCCAAAAATGAATAATTTGAAAAGAAATTTTAAAAAGTAATTCTATTTATAATGGCCACAAATAAAATAAAATACCTAGGAATTAATGGCAAAGAAGTGAAAGATCTCTACAAAGCAAACCATAAAATGCTGATGAAAGAAACTGAAGAGGACACACACACCCACAAAAAAAAAGATATTTCATATTCATAGATTGGAAGAATCAATATTGTTAAAACAGTTATACTACCCAAAGCAATCTACAGATTCAATGCAATCCCTATCAAAATGCCAATGGCATTCTTCACAGAGACAATAAAACAATTGTAAAATTTATATGGAATCACAAAAGACCCAAAGTAGCCAAAACTACCCTGAGGAAAAAAAAAAAAAAAAAAAAGAGGAATTACATTACCTGACTTCAAATTATACTACAGAGCTACAGTAACCAAAACAGCATGGTACTGGCATAAAAACAGACACATAGACCAATGGAACAGAATAAAGAACCCAGAAATAAATCCACACACCTACAGTGAACTCATTTTTTACAAAGGTGCCAAGAACATACATTGGGGAGAAGGCATTCTCTTTAATAAATTGTGCTGAGAAAACTAGATATTCACATTCAGAAAAATGAAACTAGACCCCTATTTTTCACCATATACAAAAATCAAATAAAAATTGATTAAATACTTAAATCTAAGACCTGAAACTATGAAACTACTAAAAGAAAACATTGGGTAAACTCTCCAAGACATTGGTCTGGGCAAAATTTTTTTGAGTAATACCCCACAAGCACAGGCAATGAAAGCAAAAATAGACAAATGGGATTACATCAAATTAAAAAGCTTCTGCAGAGCAAAGAGGATACAATCAACAAAATAAGAAACAACCCCAAGAATAGTAAAAAATATTTGCCAACTACCCATATGACAAGGAATTAATAACTAAAATATATAAGGAGTTCAAACAACTCCATAGGAAAAAAATCCTAATAATCCAATTAAAAAACAGAAAAAAGATCTGAACAGATCTTTCTCAAAAAAAGGCATACAAATGGCAAACAGGCATATGAAAAAGTGCTCAACATCACTGATCATCAAAGAAATGTAAATTAATGAGATATCATCTCACCCCAATTAAAATGGCTTTTATCCAAAAGACAGGCAGTAACAAATACTGGCAAGGATGTGAAGAAAAGGGGACAGACCCTTGTACACTGTTGGTGGAAATGTAAGTTAATACAACTAAGAAGAGTTTAGAAGTTCCTCAAAAAACTAAAAACTGAGCTACCGTATGATCCAGCAATTCCACTGCTAGGTATATACCCCAGAGAAAAGAAATTAGTGCATCAGAGAGATACTCCCGTGTTTGTTGCAGCACTGCTCACAATAGCCAAGATTTTTTTTTTTTTTTTGAGACGGAGTCTCGCTCTGTTGCCCAGGATGGAGTGCAGTGGTGTGATCTCGGCTCACTGCAAGCTCCGCCTCCCAGGTTCATGCCATTCTCCTGCCTCAGCCTCCCGAATAGCTGGGACTACAGGCGCCTGCCACTGTGCCCGGCTAATTTTTTTGTATTTTTTAGTAGAGACGGGGTTTCACCATGTTAGCCAGGATGGTCTCAATCTCCTGACCTCATGATCCTCCCGCCTCGGCCTCCCAAAGTGCTGGGATTACAGGCTTGAGCCACCGCGCCCGGCCAATAGCCAAGATTTGGAATCAACCTAAGAGTCCATCCACAGATGAATGGATAATGAAACTGTGTTACTTCTACACAATGGTGTACTGTTCAGCCATGAAAAGAACGAGATCCAGTCATTTGCAACAACACAGGTGAGCTGGAGATCATTATGTTAAGTGAAATAAGCCAGGTACGGAAAGACAAACATCATGTGTTCTCACTTATTTGTGGGATCTAAAAATCAAAAAGATTGGAGTCATGGACATAGAGAGTAAAAGGATGGTTACCAGAGGATGGGAAGGGTGGTGGGGATAGGGGGAGACAGGAATAGTTAATGGGCACAAAAATATAGAATAAATAACAGCCAGTATTATATTTGATAGCACAAGAGGGATTATAGTCAATAATAACTTTGTTGTATATTTTAAAACAACTAAAAGGGTATAATTGGATTGTCTACAACACAAAGGATAAATGTTTGAGGGGTTGATACCCAATTTCCATAATGTGATTATTATTCATTGCATGCCTGTACCAAAATGTCTCATGTACCCAGGAAGTATATACAGTATGTACCCACAAAAATTAAAAATTATAAAATTTAAAAAAAAGAAATAATAGAGATCATAGGACATCTGAAACATTATGTTTAAAGTAACAAAAGGGAAAGAAAGTGTCAACATAAAATTCTATATCTAATGAAAATATCCTTTAAAAATGAAGGTGAAATAAAGACGTATGCAGCTAAGAGGAAGGGGAGAAAAATCTGTCACCTGTAAACAATAAATGCTAAAGAGAAATGATGCCAGATGGAAATTCAGATCTAAAGGAAGAAATTAAAAGCACTGGAAATGATAAACATGTTGGTAAATATAAATTTTTTTTTCTTTATTGAAAAAACCATATGGACAGATGTTATTTGACTGTGCTTCTCAAGGTGTTCATCCACCCATGACTCAAGCTTTGTACTGTCGCTCCAAGTCTTGGAAATTGTTTTGGGTTTTTGTTGTCATTGTTTTTGTTGAGGCAGTGTCTCGCTCTTTTGCCTAGGCTGGAGTGCAGTAGTATGATTTATGGCTCACTGCAGCCTTGAATTCCCAGGCTCAGGTGATCCTCCCACCTCAGCCTCCCAAGTAGCTGGGACTACAGGCACATGTCACCATGTCCAGATTTTGTTTTTAATATTTGGCAGAGATGGAGTTTTGCCACATTGCCCAAGCTGTTCTCAAACTCCTGAACTCAATCAATCTTCCCACCTTGGCCTCCCAAAGTGCTGGGATGACAGGCATGAGCCACTGCACCTAGCCTAAGTCTTGTACATTGTTATGTCTGCCTGCTGTTGATTGGATGAATATGTTGAATTGATAGGGACACAAACTGGGAATCTGTGTGGATGCCTCTTTTTCTGAGGAAATGAAAGTAAAAGCTGTTTGCAGATGCCAGTGCTGGGGTGTATCACAGTTTCTCGATGACACCTTGACAGGGGCAGAGACCAAAGACAACACAGTGAGGGCTTGCTGGAGAGGGCCACCTGCAACACACCGGTGGTGACTCCATGGCTAAGGGCCGGTAAACAGAGAAATCTCAGGGGTGGAGACGAGCTGCCCTCATCGAGGGTTTCTGGAATGGATTGTGCAGGGTTATTAATTCAACACTCACTGCACATGTACTGAATACCTACTGTGTGGCAGGCATTGTGACCAGTGCTCTACAGGGGTGAAGATGTGAAACAGTCACAGTCCTGTCTTCATAGTATGTAGGGGAGATACAGCCACAAATTAATCTAATGTGAGAAAATTCTAACGCGAACACTCATAAAAATAAAAATGATAGCAATAGCTAACAGGAAGTAAATCCCTATCATGACCAGCACTGTGCTGAGCACTTTATACGCATGAACTCATTTGACATCCACAACCCCCTGAAAGGAGAAACCGTCAACCCCATTTGCACCAGGGAAGAAATTGATGCTCTTGAAGTTTCACCAGATAGAAAATAGTGGAGCTGGAATCCGAATCCAAGTGTTTGATTCTGAGGCCCAGTTGCTGATCACGACAATGCAGGAGCAGGTAGAGTTTGGTGGGTTCTGAGGATGGAGATTGCTTCTTCCCAGGAGGATCATGTAAGCCTCCGTAGAGAAGGGGCACGTTAAACCTAAATTCTATCTTCTAACCTTGAAGATAGAATATGGACTTGTACAGACTAGTGCTCCATGAATAAGAAATAAGAGCTCAGGAGTGCCAGGGCCTCAAAGGAGGAACAGGTAGAGTTTGGTGGGATCTGAAGATGGAGGTTGAGTTTTCCCAGGAGGATCATGTAAGCCTCTGTGGAGAAGGGGCACGTGAATAGGCCTTGAAGGTAGAATATGGACTTGTACAGACTAACACCCCATAAATGAGAAATAAGAGCTCAGGAATGCCAGGGCACAAGGAGCAGTACTGTGTTAGAATATGCCACTGGGTGCTGGGGATATACTGCACCCAGTATAGATGGCACAGGGTCTCAGGACTGCATCAGACATGATCCCAGCCCAGTAGTTTATGTGGGGTCAGGTAGGTCCTAACTAAATCCACAAAGGAGAGAGTGGCAAATTAATCTTTTGCCTTGACTGTAGCCACTTGTAAATAAAAATATGAAGGTAGCCTGTAGTCCCAGTTACTCAGGAGGAGGCTGAAGTGGGAGGATCACTTGAGCCCAGGAGGTCGAGGCTGCAGTGAGCTGTGATCACGCCACTGCACTCCAGCCTGGGTAACAGAGCGAGATTCTGTCTTTAAAAGGAATTGTTTTTTAAACTATGAAGACGTTTTTCTTCCCTGGTGTGAAAGCAAGATTTGTGGAATTTGAATAAACTTGCCAAATATAGTCTGGCAGGGCCTTTCTTCACCGAAAAAAGATGACTCAGACAAAAACAAAGGAGGCGGGGACTGAGATAAAGAAAAAGAAACCTGACCACCATTGTCACCTGTTACAAACACCAGCCACATTGGTCACCAGTGCTAAGGCCAAGCCATGTGCTAATTTCTAATTCTGATGCTTTCATGTGGACAAATCTAGTCACCCAAGGCAGAAACCGGAAGCCATCTGAGACACTGGCCATTTCCACATCACATTAAGCACCAAGTCTTATCAGTATCGGTAAATTGAAAACAAAAAAGATTCCATTTTTTTCCTATGTATTCAGACTTCTCTGCCACTGTTTGGCCCCCGTATTTCTGAGTGACATGGCCTCCTTAGTAATTGTCTTGCTTCTAGTTTATTTCCCACTTACTCCAACCTCTCTGCTTCTGCCGAGTTAGCCTTCCACAAATGTAAAGCAATTTCCACCTCCTGTTGAAAGCCCTTCAATGGCTTCTCACTGGGCAGAAGGTAGATTTTATACATAACCTACGAGGCCCTTTGTGACCTCACTCCTGCCTGCTGTCCAAGCTCCTCTTCACCCACTACCCCTGGATTCCAGCACCCCTCTGGCGCCCATTGCATGCCCTGCTGTTTCACAGCATCATACACCGTGTGACTCACTGTAAGCTTCCCAAGAAAGCCTTTTGTATAGTCAGGGTTCTCTAGAGGAACAGGACTAGTAGCATAGAATATGAAAGGGAGTTTATGAAGGAGAATTGACTCACATGATCACAAGGTGAAGTCCCACAATAAGCTGTTTGCAAGCTGAAGAGCAAGGAAGCCAGTCCAAGTCCCAAAACCTCAAAAGTAGGGAAGCCGACAGTGCAGCCGTCTGTGGCCAAAGGCCCGAGAGCCCCTGTCAAATCACTGGTGTAAGCCTAAGAGTTTGAAAGCTGAAGAACTTGGAGTCCAATGTTCAAAGGCAGGAAGCATCCAGCACAGGAGAAAGACGAAGGCCAGAAGACTCAGCCAGTCTAGTCCTTCCATGTTCCTCTGCCTGCTTTTATTCTAGCCTCGCTGGCAGCTGAAGGTGCCCACCTGGATTGAGGGTGGGTCTGCCTCTCACAGTCCACTGACTCAAATGTTAATCTCCTTTGGCAACACCCTCACAGGCACACCCAGGAACAATACTTTGCATACCTCAATCCAATCAATTTGACACTCAATATTAACCATCACACCTTTCCTCCTCGTGTCCACCTGGAGGCCCCAGCTCTAGCCTCGCCCTCCCTGGGAAGCTACCACTGGCATCCCCAGTCCCGGGGCTTCTGGACCTAACACCTCAGCCTACACCATGCCCTGGCACAGCTGCAATACTGAAGCTGGGCTGATGCTTCCTAGATAAATGAGCGCCTTTTGTCCTTTGCTTTTCTTATCTGTGTCTACCCTCGTCTCTCCACCACTATCACCTATGGCCCCTCCCGGCATCACGATCATTTGTCCAGAGTTGCCTCCCATCTGACAGCCTCCGAGAAAGACGTCCAGGCAAGCACGAATCTCCAAAGGCACATACATTGCCTCCCTCTCATTGGGGCTCACCTTAATTTGCCAACACTGATCAGTGTCACCACCCACAAGTGATGGTAAGGGAGGCATTAGCAGGAGCACCAGTGACATTTCTTGGCATCAGCTGGGGAGAACACTGCCTTGAAAAGTGAACCTGTTGACACCCAGGAATTGAATTTCCAGATCCTGCTGGGGAACCATGCAGGGAGCTTCTCACAAATTCTGGAAGCCCCAGGTAAGATGTGCTACTCACCACATCAGCTCAAACCTATTCAACTCCACAGATTCTCGATGTGCACCAGCAAGGTGCTAGGTGTCAGGTCCCCAGCTCCTGCCCTCTTGGAACTTCCATTCAGAGATGATGGGATGTCAACCAAGTAGTGTTGCCAAGAGGACTCAAAGGAAAACTCATGTGTGGGGTGTTAATAACTACTAATGAAAGCGAGTCTTTATTTAAACATTTAGGAACTACTGCATAAAAAATGAATGGTTTTCTTTACTCTTGAGCTTCTTGGAACCTTGAAAATGACAGTGATTGCCATGAAGCTCAACAAGAAGGGTCCGGTTTGCAGCCTTCTCCTCCTAACATGCTGACACAGAACCCCTGTGCTGAGGCAGACCCACCCTCAATCCAGGTGGGCACCATCTGGATTCCAAAGAATCCACATCTTTGGACAGCATTTCACCAAATAGACTATAGCAAATGTTTTAGGCCAGGCACAGTGGCTCACACCTGTAATTCCAGCACTTTGGGAGGCTGAGGCAGGCAGATCACCTGAAGTCAGGAGTTCGAGACCAGCCTGGCCAATATGGTGAAACCCCGTCTCTACTAAAAATATAAAAATTAGCCAGGTGCGGAGGCAGGTGCCTGTAATCCCAGGTACTTGGGAGGCTGAAGCAGAAGAATCACTGGAACCTAGGAGGCGGAGGTTGCAGTGAGCTAAGAGTGTGCCATTGCACTGCACACTGCAGCCTGGGCAGCAAGAGGGAAACTCTGTCTGAAAGAAAAAAAGAAAAGAAATAAATGTTACAGATTATTACAATGCAGAATCCCAGTGCATCAATTACAGAGGGGGCCCAGAGAGGCTAAAGCTGGTGATAGGGGGATTTCTGAGACGGCCTCTCAACAAATGGGTGCAGAAGTAGGGTGTTGGGAGGATATCATCTGAGCTCAGCCAAGAGGCAGAAAGCATTCCAGACCTGGGTAACAACTTGCACAAAACCTTGGAGGTCTGAAACGCTGCCACAGCACTGGAGAACTGCACATCATTCTGTATCGTTGGAGTGTGAAATATTAAGAGGTGCAGAGCAGAAGAGAAAATGAACACTGTGCAGGGGACAGACCAGAAAGACCTTTGAAACCACGCAAGGGGTTTGAGCTTAGCTGTTGCTTTGTTGTACCTGTTTGCTTAGTGGCTAATGACATTCCTTCATCTGTTCTTTCCTCCATTCGCTCCACCAGCATTTAGTGAGCATGTGTGCGGTGCCCAGCTCCACAGAAGGGAGGGGTGCAGGGGGGATTCAGGGGAGGCTGGAGACCCTGCAGGGGCCGGAATCTGTAAGCTCCACAGACCCGCACAGCTCCCTTGAAAGCCGTTCTGTTCCTCATGCCCACGGGGGAGGAAGTGACCCAGGGTCTTCAGACATCTCTGGGCCTGGGATAGAGAGATGAGGCCACCACGGCCTGTCGCCTCAGCCAGAGTCAAATTAATAACACGGATCATTGTCACTGAAGGCATGAACTTTTGAAATAATTGAAAGGAGACTTTGCCTGAGAGAGGAGTCCTAGGAAGACAGAAGTGAAAACAAAGCTGGAGATACATAGTGCTGGCAGCACCCACCTCTAATGCCCTCAGCCCAGCCATGTGGGGATGACAGGAACACATAGCTGCTAAGGCGAGTGATTTGCGGAGCACATACCAGGAGGGTCCAGGGTGGTGGCAATATGCAAGCCATGAAACAGGGCGGATCACCTGTCCAGGCAGATGCTACCTGCAAACACAAATGTGGGCACAGAGAGGCCAGTGGAGGTGAAAAATCTTCCTGGCTACCCAGGTGAGTGCCGGCAGAGCTACACGGTGGTCAGCCATGGCCTCGCCATCAGCTCCCTAATGAGCTTCCAGCCAGACAAGCTGAAAATAACAGGACCAGACCAAGTGAGAGCTGGGTCCCGTCAGGTCATCGGCACATGCAGCCAGCACAGAACAGCAGGCGCTGCCAGTTCCTTTCTGTCAATGCAACAACCTCTGGCAGGGGGAGGGGGCCTTCTCCCACCTCCCATGTGTGAACTGAGACCCCAAACCCTCACCCTGTGCCCAGCACCCCCAAGGCATGGAGAATTTTGTCTGTGTCTCCTGATTTCAAGGGAGAGGCCATAAGCTTTGATCTCTTAGTGCCTCTGGGATTTGAGGGTTACCTAACAGGCAGAAAGAAGTGAAAGACCCAGCAAGGAAGAGTGGGGCAGCTGGTGATTCCCAGAGTGGGTTCTAGGAGCATGGGCCTGGAGACGTTCCCTCCAAACAGGCTTCCCTGCTGACAGTAACGCTGCGCATGTCACATTCATTCATCAGAAGAGTTCTGAGCCAAGGAAACAGGAGACACTCAGACCCTGAGGGGTGGAGGGATGCGGTACATCCAAGAGGTTCTGACCCATCAAAGAGTCGCTAGAAGGGCCCAAGAGTGTCTCACGCCCTCCACTTGTCTAACTGGTTTCCACCCCTCACACACCAGCAAGTACACTTTTCCTGGTAGAAAAAGAAAAGCAATTGAGACGATACAGTTCACTGAGGCTTACTGGAAGTGCATAACAAGGGTTTGTCCTCCTAGGTTGCTGATCAGGACTAAATGTTGCTGTCCCAAGAGCAATAGGTTTTCTATACTACAAGTTCTGCTTATGTGATGTCTCAGACTGGGGTTAACCACCTCAGCTAATTAGTAGAAAGGCTTCCAGCCACCTACACATGACCTGTGATCCCGGAAGGAGAAAACGTCTGCTGCTGAACCAAAGCTCCTTCACCCTTCTCATTGCCAATAAACAGCTTCGCAGTCACACGGGAAGCATCTCTTTGGACTTAGGAACAATGGCCTCCAGCAGCATTTTGGAATCTCACCCATCAGTAACTAGAGGAGCTTCTATAAATCTTTGTAGTGAGAAAAGTTATTGTGGCTTCAGAATTGGATAGCTAGGTTGGAAATTGTAGTTTGTTCACAACTGGCTGTGTGACCTGGGGCAAGTTCCTCTCCCAGCCTGTTTTCTCATCTGCACAGTAGGACCATAGCTGGAGTTTACTAATTCCTGTTCCATTGCTCTGTGCTTACCAGAGCTCATATATCTCCTCTTCCATTTTGCTCCTATGTTTACTATTTTTGCTCCTGCAATGAATTAATAACTGGCTACCACATACAGGTTCCAAAGAGAACATTTGTGTGAGGGTTACTGTTGGCCTCATCTGGCAAAGCTTTACAAGACTCCCCAGTAGGCTGCAGGTCTTGTCTCCTCCCTGTCACCAATACAGGACATGGTCACCTGTGCATAAAACATTGGGCTGTGGGTGAGGCAGGCAGAGAAGCCACGTCCCAGAGGCTGTGCATGACGATTGGCCAAATGCTTCTGTCTGGTTTGGGTAGTTTTCTTCCTTCCCTCACAGGACAGCCGGGGTGGACCATAGATCCCAAACCTCCCTATGCAGATCTCATCCTGAAACATTTGCTTTCCAAGTAAAGCCTTAACACTCAAGAAGACAGCCCTCAGCTCAGAGCTGGCTCTCTGCCTGGATTTCCTGTTCTCTCCCTGTCGGTTTTCTGAGATCCATGGCAGTTATTCTCAAAAAACCTCTGATTGTTCATTCTTCTCTCCATGCAAGTTCTGTGGTTCTAAAAAGGGTTTGGGAATTGGCAGCACGGTGATACAGTAATTCCTGACCGCCAGACCAAGTCACCTGCTAGGTTTGATCAGAAGAGCTCCACCTCCCATCCTAGCACCCCAGGGTCTCCATGACATCTGTGCATCTTTTTCCTCTTGTGCCCTAGTTTCACTCTGGGAAACCTCCTCTCCATAAGTTAGACCTAAGCCTGTCAGTGTATCCCTGCTTTGAACCACAGAAATTTGTTCAGCAGTGGATGTATCACGCAACCAGAACCCGTGTGACCTAACGACCCTGTGCTGATGCATATGATGGAATTTTAATAAGGGGTAGCAGCTGCCCTGCCTTGCCCTTAGAGCATCTCCTTAAAAGCACAACAGGTAGGCCAGATCCTAGAGTCGGGAGTTAGATTTTACAATGCTAGGTCTCCAGTCTCCAGATTTCACAGCACAAGGTCACAGGCCTTCTGACCCTGGGACTGTATGCACAGGCCTCGGAAACTGACTCAGCGGTCTCTCGGGAGGTGTGCAGAAGGCTGTTACAAGGCACATCCATTAGTCTCTCAAGGAGGGAAGAGTGGGTTTCATTTTTCTTCTACTTTGCTGTAGAAAGTGTGTGAAATTCGGCCCAGATTGTGTAGAGTCTCCTGCAGGCTCCTCGCATGTGTGTATCTAATATGCATACTAAGGAATAAATCACATTTCCAACCTCATCTATAGGGGTATGAGGGGAGAGGAGTCTTTTTGTTGGCAGGACTTTTTATTTCTCCAACAGCCCCGTTGCTGGAAATGCTGGCATTGAGTCTCTCACTCTCCTCCAGATTTAAAGCTGGAGAAACGCACTGCAGCCATTCCTGTGCCCTCAGGGAAGAGGCTGCCTGAGAACAAGGCCAACACCAAGGAACTGGGCCACCAACCTGGGAAGAAAGAAGAGGATCGGGATGACTTCACCCCAGTCCCTGGGTCCAGCCGTGCCTGTCTCTGGATTTTGCCATTGCACAAGCTGAAATGTTCCCTTTTCACTTAAGTAAATTGGGTACAGTTTCCTGGCTCTTGCAAGAGAAAGCACCCTCACTGGCTTAATGCCCAAGCATAAGCATCTTAAATGCTTGTCTAAATCTTGAAACACAGCTGTGGTGTAATCCACTTCTGAGTCAGAAGGGCTATTTAGGCACAGCATTTCCCTCTTGCCAGAGCCCCTTACGTGACGCTGTCACTGGGTAGTGGCTTGGCCCATGCGTGCTCACACCCAGTGTGGAAATTCGCTGCCGCTAAGACAACCCACTCTCTCTCCACACAGCCCTACCTAACAAGAAGCCCTTCCTCATCCCCCACTCCAATGCTTCTCCCTCAAGCCATTGGTTGGCCCCCCAGAGAACAAGTGTGGACCTTTTCTCCTTAAGGGCCCTCTCAGTCAAAGTTAGCTGTCATGTCTCTGCAAGACAATATGCTCCCCTCTAGGCTCAATTTCTTGTCACTTATGCACCTGATACACAGTCATTTCCTACTTAAAACCAAATCAATAAGTGAGTAGTGCTTCCTTTAATGAGGGCTAAAGAACAGAAATCCAGTTTTACCTCTTATGGAGCTGATGGCCTCAGCATCCTACAAGCACATCAGAACTCTGCCTGGCTTCTCGGCAGGCAATTACCTGGAACACCAGGTTCAAGGATGGAGTGGAAGATGATGGAAGAGTGTGTTTTTGTGAGGAGGCCAGAAGACACTCATATTCGTTACAGCCCCAGGCACGGAGAGGTTCTCCGGTCCAGTCCTGTAGGTGAACTAAAGATGCCTCCAGGGGCTGTGCTGAAAATGGACCAGCTTGGGCCCAGCTTCTCTGTGCCTCTCCCCAGTAAAGAGGAAGAAGAAATCAAAAGGTGTTAACTAATGAAGAACACAAGCTTTGCCTCTTCCTGTTTGAACTGGAGCGAGGTACTTCCCTGTATCCTCTTCCTCAGCAGGGAAAATGACCACCTGTCTCAGGTGTGTAGATATCTAAGTCCTCAGACCCATATGTGAAGACATACTAGTGGCAGTTGTTACAATAATATGATTATGGCCAGGCACGCTGGCTCATGCCTGTAATCCCAGCACTTTGGGAGGCCAAGGCGGGCTGATCACTTGAGTCCAGGAGTTCGAGACCAGCCTGGCCAGCATGGTGAAACCTCCATCTCTACTGAAAATGCAAAAATTAGCCAGGCATGGTGGTACATGCCTGTAATCCCAGCTACTAGGGAGGCTGAGGCAGAGAATCACTTGAACCCGGGAGGCAGAGGTTCCAGTGAGATCGTGCCACTGCACTCCGGCCTGGGTGACAGAGTGAGACTCCGTCTCAAAAAAATAAATAAATAATAATAATAATAAAATTACAACTATTTCTGACTTTCTGAAGCTTCCGGCCTAGTGGTGCCCCCCTTGATGGGTGAGTCTGCTGGTTCCCCTGTGAAAGAAGTGCTACCGGCAATTCAAACGGCTTGCCTGCCGAGGCTCTTTAGGTCCCTCCAAAGTGACATGCTGATCAGATTATTTTATTAAAGAACAGAGTTATTGCAAAGGAGTGCAGCTATTCACAGAACACAGGGAAGCAAGCAGCTGGACCCCAGCTTCTCCCTTAGTTGGCTTGAAAGTTCGAGTGCCAGGCTTCCTCCCAGCGGGGTGCACTGTGTGGGGGCCCAAGAAGAGTCCTGCCGGGAAGTGGGAGCTGAGGCTTTGGGGAGCTCTGGCTCTTCCTGCCTCACTGTCCACAATCCTTGGGCTAATTCTGGATGGCAGAGTAGGGTCAGGAATGCTAGCATCAAACCTTCCCTAATGTGGGCAGTTGAAGGGAGGTCAGGAGTGACAGGAAGTGAGGTCAGCAATGCTGAGCATCATCTAGGCAAGAAACAGGGAGGCCTTGTAGAAACTGTTTGGCGCTGCAAACCTGTGCACCACTGAGGCATTATGGCTCCTCCTCCACGTGGAGTGTCTTCTCTGAGAGTGCCTCAAGGTGCGAGGGGCAGTGGGAAGATTGCAGAGTCCCAGGTCTGCTGCTTATTAACCTCAAGACTTCAGCAGTCACCACACAGCTTCCAGACCTCGAGTGCCCACTTGTGAAATGGGAAAGCTGGGCTAGGCCAGTCATTCACATTTCACGGCTATTGGCCAGGTCCCTGGTGCGCAGGCATGCAGCCACCTGCCGAGGGTGAGTTGGCACACAGGCAGCACCTGTCTCTGTACTTGACAGGGAGTGTCTCAACAGCAGATGACTCCAAAGTCAAGGCCCGTAGAGTCAACCCAGATTTTGATACGACTGCTCGGTCCCCAGAGCACTTTAGAAGAGTGATTTGGATAGGTCTATGGATGGACAAATGAAAATATCTGAGAAAGATGCTACCTCTTGGGGTCCTTTCCTTTGAAGTGATCAGAAATAGCATAGAAGGCTGGGTGCGGTGGCTCATGCCTGTAATCCCAGCACTTTGGGAGGTCGAGGCAGGTGAATCACCTGAGGTCAGGAGTTTGAGACCAGCCTGGCCAACATGGCTAAACCTTGTCTCTACTAAAAATACAAAAATTAGCTGGGTGTGGTGATGGGCACCTGTAGTCCCAGCTACTCGGGAGGCTGAGGCAGGAGAATCGCTTGAACCTGGGAGATGGCAGTTGCAGTGATCTGAGATCGCACCATTGCACTCCAGCCTGGGTGACAGAGCAAGACTGACTCAAGAAATAGCATAGAAGGCTTTAGCAGGACCATTGATAACAGCAATACCTCTGTTTTGAAGAGTATAACCATAATGGAGGCTTCCAGGACTGAAGCTGAAGAAGAGCTTTCCAACACCAGTTGAGAGACTACTGGGTAATGTCATAGTTAATATTGCTAGAGTGGCCATTAAAATAACATAATTATGCTAAGTAGTTTGAAAAAAGGAGAGAGAGTGCAATGGAACACACTTGTGACATGAACTCTGAGTAATTTTGCTGAGATAATTTATGCCAATAACTCCTCACAAACCCCCGTCAAGTTGAATGACTGTCTGCTGAGGGTCTCACCCATAAGGTAATTTGATGGCTGGTTTAAAAAGAAAAGTGATAGGATAGGATTGTGTCTGGGCTAAATACAAGAAGCGGGCTGCAGGGGGCAAAGTGCAAAACACCAGTCAGCTGTGTTCTCATGTCAGATCGGGCCTGGCTAACACATTTTGGAACTGTTATAGAATGAGGATCTACCCTGCAGTTTTCTAGTACATAGCTTGGGTTTTCTCCTGGTCACCTCAAGTTCTTCCCTTCAAAATCAAATGCCTTAGCAAGGGCTGACTGGTTCAATGAGTTGTGCAGATTCTTCCACAGGCAGCTTTCTCTCCCTTAGTATATCAAGAGAATTCTCACAGTGAACTATTTTGTACAGGGGATAACTTTCATTAAGAAAAGCACATAGCCCAGCACTTTGGGAGGCTGAAGTGAGAGAACTGCTTGAAGCTAGGAGTTTGAGACCAGCCTGAACAACATAGTGAGACCTCCATCTCTACAAAACTTTTTTTTTTAAGCCAGGCATGCTGGTGTACCCCTGTAGTCCCAGCTACTTGGGAGGCTGAGGAAGGAAGATCCCTTAGGCCCAGGAGTTGAAGACTGCAATGAGCTATGATTGTGCCACTGCACTCCAGCCTGGGCGACAGAGCAAGACTGTATATATATATATAGATATTTTTTTGAGATATGGTATATATATATATACACACACACATATATTTTATATGTACATATATATATACACACACACAAAATACAAAGATTCATTTCTATGAAAAAAATGCCAGAATAACATACGGGGAAATATTAAG
Organism: Nomascus leucogenys; assembly: GCF_006542625.1. Lineage (NCBI taxonomy): Eukaryota > Metazoa > Chordata > Mammalia > Primates > Hylobatidae > Nomascus > Nomascus leucogenys. Next base: position 47,692,291 of record NC_044390.1, on the reverse strand, counting down.
AATGTTTATCTTTGGATAAGATTTTTGGTAGTTTTTCTGTGTACTTTTCTGTGCTTTCAAGGTTCATTATGTTTGAATTAGAAAAACTATTTAAAATGTCATCTTTCTTGAAGTTTTCTACACTTCATCTCTATCATAACTCTGTCTTCTCCCATAACTGTGAAGAGTTTAATTCTCAATAAAAGGAAAATGTTAGATCTTAAATGATCTTCCCTTGTTCCACCCTCATATCAATCACTGATCAATTCCCCAGCTCCTTCTCAAGTTCAGTAAATAAAAGGAAACTGTCCAAAGGTAAAGTGCCCGCCATGTGCCTTTACTGCTGGAATGTTCCACCCTTTCACTAGTCTACCCTCTCATTGTGTTCCTTCCTCCCCCAGGAAGTGCCAGTTCTTCAGCACAGCCCTGCAGCATTTCCTAGCAGCTCTGCCCAGCCTCCTTACCTCACTCTGCTATGAGAGCCACACCATTTCTCATAGATACTGCTTTCTACCCACCCACTCAACTCAGCAGTGAGCTCTCTCTTCCAGGAACAACCATCTCATCCAAGTAAGTAGTGAGGGCAAATGACAAATGCACCCTTTTCCTTAAAGAATGTGATTTACACAGGTCTTCACACTGAGTATCATCGACTCCTGGAATGCATTAGTGACGGTGGTAGCTGGAAGGATGGTATTAAGACTTACCTTTGGCCCCCTGCCTCCTGGTTTTCTTACACTATAATCTTTATAATCCATAATGTCCTGTCCATCAAACAACCTGCAACCCTTTTCTAAGAATCTGAAAGTCACTTCTTTGGCCGGGCGCGGTGTCTCACACCTATAATCCTAGCACTTTGGGAGGCTGAGGTGGGCAGATCATTTGAGGTCAGGAGTTCCAGACCAGCCTTGCCAATATGGTGAAACCCCGTCTTTACTAAAAATACAAAAATTAACCGGGCATGGTAGTGGGCACCTGTAATCCCAGCTACTCGGGGGACTGAGACATGAGAATCACTTGAATCCGGGAGGCAGATGCTGCAGTGAGCCAAGATCGAGCCACTGTAATCCAGCCTAGGCAACAGAGTGAGACTCCGCCTCAAAAAATAAAAATAAAATAAAAAGTGACTTCTATGCTTCTTCCAAAGCAAGAGAGTCCCCACTGGTCACTGGATGAACTTGTGTGTTTCCGAGCATTTTGGATCAGATTTATTGGCACTTACTGGAAGCAAAAAAGTGCCTGGAGATAGCTCTATTTTATTTCCATGATACCTAGTCCCCAGTTATATGACAACTCTAGACTGAGCCCAGCATGTAAAAGCCAGAAACTCATTAAGGTTTTTTTAATCCAAATTATTTGCTATAAACACGAGCTTCCTTTAGGCCAGAGATTCACAAATTTGGCTTCACATTAGAATTGACTGGGGGCTTTAAAAAATCTCCATGGCCAGGTTGTTTCCATCCTATTTAAATCAGTTTAAACAATGATTAATGCCTGGAGGTGGGTCCAGGCATAGTTTTTAGAGTTAACAGTTGATTCTAACATCTACCAAGTTTGAAACACTGGCCCGAGGCTGTGGTTTTCAATCATGGCTGAACATTGGAATCACCTGGAGATGTTTTAAAAGTTCTGACTGGCAGGAATGCCTGAGACCAATTAAGTAGCAGGCTCTGGGAGTGGATCAGGTGTCAGTGGTTTTTGAAGATCCTCAGAGGACACTAATAAGGAAACAAATATGAGAACCGCTCCCCTAGACAAATCCCTTCATGAAAAGCACAAGGAAACCTCTTGGTGGTGTCCCTCACTTCCTGAAAATAGTAAAATTGGCTCCTTCCCTTGGACTACCTTCCCTATTAGCAAATGTCCATTCTTCCCATCGAGCCCATTGAACTTATTTCCTCCAGAGTAATTCATATTCGGTGTCGTCCACTCTCACCTTCTGCAAGTAAATAACTTCCCATCCCACATGGCTCTGCCTCTCTCTATGGCTCTGTAATTCCTGCAATCTTTCCTGGCAAGTGGACTGTTTTTGGCAAACACACAGACAAACAGACACACAGCCTAGAGAGAATGTCACACTTTGATACTTCAGACTTGTCCATCTTTGAAAGGTGCAATAAATATCTGATAATAATGTAAAGGAAGAACATGTGCTAAATGTATATATCCTTACCTGGGCAGGGAGCAGAGCGAAGAAGGGGGCGGGGAAAGGGGGCTTCAGTTGGATAGGTAATATTTTATTCTTGAAAATTTAAGGCAAAATTTAACAAACTGTTAGCATTTGTTAAATTTGAATGGTAGGTTCGTGGGTGTTTATCATTCTTGTGCTTTTTTGTATGCTTGAAATATTTCATTAAAAATTTAAGAGTCTGTTTAGGCACAGTGGCTCACACCTATAATCCCAGCACTTTGGGAAGCTGAGGTGGGTGGATCACCTGAGGTCAGGAGTTTGAGACCAGCATGGCCAACATGGTGAAACCCTGTCTCTACTAAAAATACAAAAATTAGCCGGGCATGGTGGTGGGCACCTGTAATCCCAGCTACTCGGGAGGCTGAGGCAGGAGAATCACTTGAACCTGGGAGGCCGAAGTTGCAGTGAGCTGAGACCATGCCATCGCACTCCAGCCTGGGCGACAGAGCGAGATTCTGTCTCAAAAAAAAAAAAAAATTAAGAATCATAAAAATATTTTCTAAAAGCTGTTCTCTCTATACACAGAGGATATTTATCCTACACACCAGTTATAAAGGAAGCAAGTTTACTGTTTCAGTTTTCAACAGCGCTGGGATTTGTTTTTGTTTTTAGTGAGTTGAGTGGTTCTAGACTGGCACTGAACAATGTGGTAGCCACTGTCCATGTGTGTAGCTGTTTGAATTAACACTAAAATAACATGTAAAATTCATTTATTCAGATGCACTAGCCGTGTTTCAACTGCTCAATACTGGCACGGATTCTAGAACATTTCCTTCATTACAGACAGTTCTATTGGATAGCTCTGGTCTAGATAATACATAATTATGTAACAAGATGCAAATGACTTTTCTACAATTAGTCTCCTGCTTCCCTTTGTATTGGCTTGAACTAAAGCCATCTGTGACTAGAAGTTATGAGTGACATAAGTAAATAAATGGTAAGTCTATTGTTTTTAGTCTTTCTGGAAAACATTTACTAAACTCAAAATCACTGAACCCACATATCAAGAACTGCATATTTATAGCACTTTTGTGTATAGATAGATACCTATGGCTAGTATACAAAGCCTTGACCACTGACAAATATTGGGAAGTAGCTGTCTAATATTAATTAATAGGCAGGACCAACTGATGTTCAAAGTGAAGTAGTAGGTCAGGAAGAATGTCTGCCTAGATAGTCAGGACAATATAATTTCAAGCTTTTCAAATTACCAAACAAAACAGGTTGCTATAGCAGGTAAAATAACATTAAATCTGTGGAAAGAAAAGTCCTACTCCCCACCTGCCCCCAACCCTGCTCTCCTGCTCCATTCTAACAGCACAACCACGCACGTTCACACTCTGCTCATGCCGACATAGTAAAGCAGCAATATAGACATACAGGGCATTTTTGTTTCTTACCAAAGAGAACTATGTTACACACTTTGCCATTTGAGCTTTTTCACTTAGCAATATGTCATAGTAGACATCCTTATGCATCTGTAGAAACGAATAGAACTTTTTCCCCAATCTCTTTCTGCATATGCATTGAAATTCATACACGTATATTCACACACACATAGATAATATATTTCTGAACATATACTTATATATGTACAGATTATATAATTGTATAAAATTATACAGTATAGTTTTTTGTAATTTTTATAATTTTCTTGTAAAATTAGTCTGTATAAGCATATATTCATACATATATTCATATATATGAATATACCATTCATACATATATTCATATATATACATGTATAAATATATGTATACCAATATACCATTCATGCCGAGCAGGGGCAGGAGGCAGGCAGTGGTGTTTTCATGCATTTTCTGTGATAGCTAGCTTGCCTCTATATACCTACTCTCTTCCCTGGCCCTTCCCCCACCAGAGCCATCTCAATCCCAGATCATCCACGTTAGCAAGATCTAGTTTCTTCCACGTTTTCCATATAAATATGATCATATACCTATTCATACAATCACATACAATGACTTTTTTTTTTTCGCTCTGTTGCCCAGGCTGGAGTGCAGTGTTGCAATCTCAGCTCACTGCAACCTCTGCCTCCTAGGTTCAAACGATTCTCCTACCTCAGCCTCCTGAGTAGCTGGGACTACAGGCGTGCCCCACCAGCTAATTTTTGTATTTTTAGTAGAGTTGAGGTTTCATCATGTTGGCCATGCTGGTCTCGAACTCCTGACTTCGTGATCCACTCACCTCGGCCTCCCAAAGGGCTGGGATTACAGGCGTGAGCCATTGCACCTGGCCTACAACAACTTCTTATTGTTCCCTTTATGTCATTGTCACTTAGTTTGGGACCACTGTAATTTCACCAAAGCAAACATCTTTTTTTTTTTTTTGAGACGCAGTCTCACTCTGTCGTCCAGGCTGGAGTGCGGTGGTGCAATCTTGGTGCACTGCAAGCTCTGCCTCTCCGGTTAATGCCATTCTCCTTCCTCAGCCTCCTAAGTAGCTGGGGCTACAGGCGCCTGCCACCACACCTAGCTAATTTTTTGTATTTTTAGTAGAGACGGGGTTTCACCATGTTAGCCAGGACAGTCTCCATCTCCTGACCTCGTGATCCGCCTGCCTCAGCCTCCCAAAGTGCTGGGATTACAGGTGTGAGCCACCGCGCCCGGCCACATCTTTTTACATTCATATTGGGAAAACTCAGCCAGATATCAGGTAAAATTCACCCCCAATATTTCACGTAGTTTCTTTTCTATTTTCCCTAAGCATCAGATGGTTTGAGAAATAAAGGGACACAGTACAAAAGAGAGAAATTTTAAAGCTAGGCATCCAGGGGAGACATCACATGTTGCTAGGTTCCGTGATGCCCCCTGAGCCATAAAACCAGCCAAGTTTTTATTAGGGATTTTCAAAAGGGGAGGGAGTGTACGAATAGGGTGTGGGTCACAGAGATCACGTACTTCACAAGGTCATAGAATATCACAAGGCAAATAGACGCAGGGCGAGATCACAGGACCACAGGACCAGGGTGAAATTAAAATTGCTAATGAAGTTTTGGGCACCATTGTCATTGATAACGTCTTATCAGGAGACAGGGTTTGAGAGCAGTCTGACCAAAAACTTATTAGGAGGGAATTTCCTCGTCCTAATAATCCTGGGAGCACTATGGGAGACTGGGGCTTATTTCATCCCTACAGTTTCGACCATAGAAGATGGCCACACCCAAGGGGGCCATTTTAGAGGCCCACCCTCAGAGGCGCATTCTCTTTCTCAGGGATGTTCCTTGCTGAGAAAAAGAATTCAGTGATATTTCTCCCATTTGCTTTTGAAAGAAGAGAAATATGGCTCTGTTCCGCCCAGCTCACCAACAGTAAGAGTTTAAGGTTATCTCTCTTGTTCCCTGAACATTACTTTATCCTGTTCTTTTTTCAAGGCGCCCAGATTTCATATTGTTCAAACACACACGCTCTGCAATTTGTGCAGTTAACGGGATCATCACAGGGTCCTGAGGCAACATACATCCTCTTCAGCTTACGAGATGATAGGATTAAGAGATTAAAGTAAAGACAGGCATAGGAAATCACAAGGATATTGACTGGGGAAGTGATAAGTGTCCATGTCCATGAAATCTTCATAATTTATGTTCAGAGATTGCAGTAAAGACAGGCATAAGAAATTGTAAAGATATTAATTTGGGGAACTAATAAATGTCCATGAAATCTTCACAATCCACGTTCTTCTGCCATGGCTTCAGCCGGTCCCTCCATTTGGGATCCCTGACTTCCCGCAACACATTTACTTTTCCAGACTTCTGTTTTTATTTCTATGGAGAGTGTCAGAAGAGGAACTGCTGGGCCAACGGGAGTTTATTTTTGTTTTTGGAAAACAGTCTGGAGAAGTGTATTAAAACTTTCTCCTATTTATGCCAGCAATGTGCAAGAGTATCATTCTCTCACACTTGTTCAACAGCAAAAGATGCTATTACTCTTGGAAGTTCTGCCCATCTGATGGATGTAAAGTGACACCTCATTGCCATTGTGTTGACCTTGACAATGACAAGATCTCATACCTACTCATCTATTAGGCACTCAGATTCATTTTTTTCTAATGAGGGTATTTCACCTACATTTTTTCCTACAGTTTTGTCCTTTTCTTGTCAATTTATAAGATCTCTCTATGTATGTTATAGACACTGACTCTTCATTCGGATTATCATTTTTATTTTACAAATCTATTTTCATCTGATTTGATTAGTATCTTTTGAAATTCAAAATTTTAAAAAATACAAATAGGCCTATCTTTTCTGCTACAGGTTCTGTTTGTTTTGTTTTTTGTTTGTTTGTTTGTTTTGAGACAGAATCTCACTCTGTCACCCAGGCTGGAGGGCAGTGGCGTGATCTCAACTCACTACAACCTCCACCTCCTGGGTTCAAGCAATTCTCTGCCTCAGCCTCCCGAGTAGGTGGGATTACAGGCACCCTCTGCCAAGCCTGGCCAATTATTTATTTTATTTTATTTTTAGTAGAGATGAGGTTTCACCATGTTGGCCAGGTTGGTCTTGAACTCCTGACTTCAGGTGATCCACCCACCTCAGCCTCCCAAAGTGCTGGGATTACAGGTGTGAGCCACCACCCCTGGCCTCTGCTATAGGTTTTAAGTGTCCTTCCATGATTAAGAAGGTCCTCTCCCCACTTAAACTACATGTACAGTTCCTAAAAGTTTTCCTTAAAAAATTTTTTTACATGCATCTTTAATCCCACCAGAGTTTATTTTTAAGCATGATAGGAGCTGGGGTCCATCTCTGTTTACTTCCAAATGAATAGTAGGTGTTGCCAGCACTGTTTATGAAATAAACCAATCTTCTCCCACTGAATTGAATCCTGTCTTTCTTGTATTAACTTCTCGTAGCTTGAAATCTCATTCTTGATAGTCTATTTTGTCCACTGACCTGTCTGTCCTCATGCCAATGTCATATTAACTTAACTACAATAATTACACTGTAGGTTCTCAAATCTTTATTCTTCTGTTTCATACTTTCCTTGGATATTTTTGGATATTTATTTTATATAAGCTTTATGATCATTTTATCCTAAATTGGATCAAAACAAAATGCTGTAGAGGGTCTAACTGGAAGTTTATTATTAATAAATGTATGTTAATTTGAGGAAAAGACTTTTTTTTAAGTGAAAGCAAAGCAAGCTTATTAGAACAACAGAATACAGAAAAATTTATTTTTCTGTACCCTCCATAGACAGGGCAAGGTACCCCACAGGCAGAGTTACCTGTAAAATCCTTTTTTTTTTTTTTTTTTTTGAGACAGAGTCTCACTCTGTTGCCCAGGCTGCAGTGCAGTAGCACGCTCTTGGCCCACTGCAACCTCTGTCTCCTGGGTTCAAGCGATTCTCCTGCCTCAGCCTCCCGTGTAGCTGAGATTACAGCCACCCACCACCAAGCCCAGCTAATTTTTGTATTTTTAGTAGAGACAGGGTTTCACCATGTTGCCCAGGCTGGTCTCGAACCTCTGACCTCAAGCATTCTATAGAATGCTATGGATTGAATATTTTTCGCCTCCAAAATTTATGTTGAAAGTTAATCTCCAGTGTGGCAGTATTGACAGCTGGGGCCTTTAAGAGGTGATTAGGTCCATTCACAAAGTAATGAATTAATGGGTTATCACAGAAATAGATTAAGTGGTTTTATAAGAGGATAGAGACCAGGGCTAGCACGCTCGGCCCCCTCACCGGGTGACCAGGTGATGCCCTGCACCACCTTGGGACTCTGCTGAGAGTCCCCAGCAGCAAGAAGTCCCTCATCAAATGCAGCCCCTTCACCCTTGAACTTCTTAGCCTGTCATGGACATCACCTGGGAAAAGTGTTAGAACGCAGAATCTCAGGCCCTATTCCAGACCTACAGATCAGAATACGCATCATTAACAAGATCTCCAGGTAAAGTGCAGGCACAGTAAAATTGGAAAAGCTCTGACCTGAACGAGCTGGAAGTTTAAATTGGAACTATTTTTTCTTTAATGTGTCATATAGAACTCAGCTATGAAGCCATTCAGTTATGGTAACTTTTTATACTTAATCTATGCTAATTGGTATAAGTTTTCTACTTCTTGGGCTAATTTTGGCATTTTATATTTTTGCTAAGAAGTCATCTGTATCCCCTGGTTTTTACAACTTTGTTACTATGGAGTTGCATGCTTTTATTATTTTAATTTCTTCCATCAAGTGACGATGGCTGGCTCTTCATTTTATATATTTTTGCTTTGCCTCATTTTTCTCGTCATCAAGCTTTACAAAAGCCTTATATATTTTCTTGATCATTTCAAAGAACCAGCTTTTACAGCCAATTAGTATTAATTCTTCAAAGCAAAGAGGAGGGGCAAATTACAATGTGAACCATTGTCATGGATGAATTCAGCTTTGCTTTCCATTAACATCAAAACTATGTACACACGCAAATCTGAACTTCCAGGGGCCAAAGTATTATGAGAATGCAGGATTAATACCAACCTTTGATTCAGAATCGCATTCTGAGTAGGGTCTATCTCCACCTAAGTGGCCTTTCTGTATACCTAATCACATTCTAAATGCCATCTATTGCCTCGTTAAATAATGCTTTGAGCATTTGTGTCTTGTTTTACAGCTGATATACCTTTTTTACCCACTATTTCATTTGAAATTTATATTTAAAATGGTATAATAGATAATCTGTTACTAAGAGGAACACTGCCTCTAACCTGATTTTCATGTACTGAGATCAACTGGGGCCCCAGGAATGCCTTGTCTCTCCAAAGGGCTGAAAGGGGCCAGCCACAGCAGAGTGTGTCTTGAGCAGAGAGCTAAGAAAGCAAGTATTCCCTCAGATAAAGCCAGAGGCACGAGTTAAAATTTTAGCCATGTCCCAGTGCAGGAAACGGCAGATTTCAGATGCTCACTCTAGACAGGCCAATTTTGTGAAATGCATTAGCTCTCCTCTCCCTTCCATTAAGAAACCAAGGTTTTGTTTGCCCTTTTAAAAATGTATGAAAACCTATTACTTAGATACTTTCATTTCTTACCTTTGCAAATATTCTAATAAAATAAGGATTTCAAAAGCCAGATGACAGTTAAGGTTTTGCACTCAAATTGATCCAAGTTTGGGATAATAGCTGCAAAAATATGAAGTGTAGTTTATTGAATTTAGGATTTTCACTTCACTGATAGCCCAGTCTTAGGTTGCTCATTATGGAAGAGTTACTACAGAGATATTGCTAAAGCCCTCCACAAAGTTAATTTTAATCTTGTGCCACAGACCAGAGATTTCTGATCTATAATAATCTATTTCATAAGCACTCACAGAAGCAAGCAATTGAATAGTCTTCCTTTTGTGGTGTATTTAGGTCTTCTTTTAAGTATCTGGACTAGAAACCATCTTAACCTCACGTTCCTGGCAGTACTGTGTTTAGGACATTGTTAAACTCCAGTAAGTAGTGCTGAGTACTGAAAAGGAGAAAATCATCCTGAATCCTTCCTACCTCAAAAGAGAATTGATAGTTCACCTGCTTGATAATATTTTTCCTCTCTAATTAAAATGTTCCCCTCCTAAATCCCAGGATGGAAAATGAGTAAGACAGATAAAATGGTAAAATTAAATGAAATGACATCCATTGCATTTACAAGTTTTGAAAACAAAATACTGAAGGACAGACTTTTTGACATTGAAGTCTTACACAGGCAGAATATTCATTATGAAACAAACATAACTAAAGTAAAATCTCAGTTTTTAGGATCTTGAATTCATTATTTATGCTTTTCAACTTTTTCTTATGGGAATGGTTTAAATTTAAATCCAAAACATACTGTAATATCTCCTCTGATCTCAAGTCCTGGAAAGATAAAATACACTGATTTTTGATTGTTGTTGTTAGACCTGATGTTTACAAAATACTCTTTGGAAAATCTTCCTTTCAAATGCCACTCAGAAATTCACTTTTTTTTTTTTTTCATCTAGAGCATGCAACTCCATGGCTGAGTAGTTGCCATGGGCCTCGGCCTTCAGTCTGGTGGTGGAGGGGAGACAAACTAGGAACGTGAGCTTTACAAAAGAGATTAATATAAATACCACAATGGGTATTTCCTGGTTATTTTGGAAAAACTTACTGAGAAAGGGCCTGTGAGATAGGGAAGGCTTCCTGCAGGGCGCTGCACCTAAGCAGATAGGCCGGCAGTGGATGAAATAGCTAAAATAAAGATAGGAAGGGACAGCTTGGGAAGGTACTGAGAGAAAACTACAAAGAATATAGGTTACAGGAAAATTCTGTTACTAGAGCAGGGGGTTTACTGATGGGATGCAGGTAAGGACCTTGTATAAGGAGTTTTGACATATCCCTTGACACATACTAATGTGCTACTTCCTAAAACAACCCTGAGTGGGTATTATTTTTCAGATGAAGGAAGAGGAATGGATTGAGTAATTTATGTCAGGCCACACATCTAGGAAATGGCAGAGCCAGGACTGGAATCCAAAACCAATGTCATATTCTTAACCTCCACCCTACTTGGCAGCTACATGGAGGACAAATTTTATGGGGACAGAATTGGAGGAAAGATCTATCTGGAATTTTACTGCAGTAGACTAGGCAAGACTTAACAAGGCCTCAATTAAAACACTAGAGTATAAAATGGGGATCAGGCTATAGGCTCTGGACTCGACTCCCTGGGTTAAAATAAAAGTTTTGGCTCAACAAACCTATCAGGTATGGTTGTAGAAAAAAAAAACAACAAAAAAACAAAACAACAACAACAACAACAACAAAAACCGCTGGTGTGCCTCAGTTTCCCCATCTGTAAACTAGAAATAGCAACATTACCTGACATTACCTGGGATTTTAAAGATTAAGAGAGACCATACACCTAACATACACTTAGCCTAGTGGTCAGTAATGGGTGCTCAAAAAGTTAGCCATTATTAGAATGCTACAGATGACAGAGACAGTAATAGTCTTGTTAAGAGTAAATTGGCAGGCCGGATGCAGTGACTCAGGCCTGTAATCCCAGCACTTTGGGAGGCCAAGGCAGGTGGATTCCCTGAGCTCAGGAGTTTGAGACCAGCCTGGGCAACACGGTGACACCCCATCTCTAAAAAAATACAAAATATTAACCAGGCGTGGCAGCATGTGCCTGTAATCCCAGCTACTTAGGAGGCTGAGACAGGAGAATCGCTTCAACCTGGGAGGTGGAGGTTGCAGTGAGCCAAGATCTTGTCATTGCACTCCAGCCTGAGCAACAGTGAGACTCCCTCTCAAAAAAAAAAAAAAAAAAAGAGTAAATTGGCAGAACTAGGGGACTGATTTGGGACAAAGTGGAGAGAAGATAATGGATGGAAAGGAGGCAGGGAAAACTAGCAGGTTTTTCACTTGCCGGGTAGTTAACGAGGTAGATGGAGAGGGCACCAACTAAAATAGAGAAGCTGGTTCATCGGAAACAGAGATGGCATCTTTTCCGTTCAGACAGTTTGAGTTTAAGGTGTCAACAGGACATCCAAACATAGATGCCCAGTAAGCACAAGAATATGAAACTCAAGGAAGTGGTCAGGAGTCACTAGCAAATAGGTAGTGATAAAGTGTGTTAGAACAGTGGGCTAAGGATAGCAGTCCATCAAATATAAACATTATTTGGGTTAATATACAAAATGCAATGAAATTCAAAAGACATGAAAACACAGAAAATGAAATTTAGTACTGTGAGAATGAAGAATTACTTCTGATATTTAAATAGTATGTTCCTACAGTTTAGAAAAATGAGGGTACTAAAGCACATTTTGATCCAATCAGGACAAATGCCCTCTATACACTCAGACTGAGTCAAAGTTTTTACAAGGGTATGCTCAGAAAGACCAAAGAAAATTTGATGTTATCTTTAACAAATAATGCAACATTTTCAAAAAGGCCATTTTTGTAACACTTTTTAAAGCGTAATGAAAAGGCTTGGCTCTCAAGATTGTCCTAAGAATCATCCCCAATAAAATGCAGTACATGTTAATGATCTGATGTCAGGGTGCTGGTCAGGTTTATTCTAAGTCATTTCCTCCTAATATGTAGGATTTTGTTTTCACAGAATGGTAAAAATGTTAACACAGGTCTGCCATATCCATTCAGCAAAATAGCATGAAGTGACTTGACTTGTCCTGTCACTTGTGGAACAAAGCCTTCTTTAAAAACTAAATGGGCTACTAGGATTTAACAGCATCCCACCATCAAACTCTAAACATGATAGATGAAGTAAGCAGCCACCAAATATAGCAATTCCGGCACTAAGTGAATACCTAGGGACCTGCAAACTTCCTACTTCTGTCCTCCACTGCCATGTAGAATTTCAAGGTATCCCTAGGGAGGGGGTGCTGTTGACATTTTTAGCAGCACAAGTTTTTTAGTGTGTGGACCTGTGTTCCCCTCACAACTCAATGTTTCACATTCCAACTCTGCCACCAACCCCTCCTCCAACCCCCGATCCGAAGAGTGCCTCCACTATCTAGAGACACAGAATATAAAATACTTCCGTGTCCCACCAATTATCACACATGCTAATTTCATTTCTAGAATGGTAAAAATGAAGCAAAGACTAGTATCTATTCATAAGCATAGAAAGTTTGACATTTTTTTTCTGTCAACATTTCTGTCAACACCTAGCTATTAACATCAAAGGCTGGAATCCTGGATGGTCAGTTCCCTTTGGGCAGACCCAACCTAACCATTTTTGCCATTTTAAAAAAGTATACATGAGATCATCAGGTAGACTCAGTAAAGCACATGACTGGTCCACCTCCAAACAGCAAAGACAAACACATCAAAAAGTGGCTGTGATTCTCAAAGGACAAAGCCCACTCCCAACTCCCAGGGGAAAATGGACCTTAGTCTTGTTTCACCTGCGTAATTGGAGGCAGAATAGGATGTGAATTCCCATGTGCTCTGCTTCTGGTTCCACACCATCTTACAGTGAAAAGTGCTGAGTGACTGTAAACCCAACAGGAAAAAAACATTCAAAGTGTCATCACTACAGAAACAAACCCAGCAGGACCACTTCTGCATGCAGGCAGTATTAGGTCTCAGATGCTCCCTTTCTGCCTCCTGATAGTGGATGCAGGAGCTTTGGGGACATGATGATCCACACACAAAATGAAGGAAATGGCAGAGCACTCTCATTTTGGAAAGCATCTCTCAGATAATATCCCATCACTGCCTATTAAGACTAAAGGATTTTTAAGTACTAATTTACACTCATAAGGGACTAATAAAATTTCCTGGCCTGTCACTTAAGGAGAAAATCCAGCAGACCAGACCTGAAGATAAACCCTCAGAGCTACTAATGCCTCATTCATGACTCTTTCCCACAGATTAGACTTGACATTATTATCACACGGCTTACACAGTAGGGAGGAAACGCATAGCCAGGACTCTTACCAAGTCCGGTGAATAAGGAATACCTAGATATTACTGTTTCTGTCAATGCCATAGACACTTCCCAGGACTTGGAGATGACCTGTTAATTTTACTTCATCCCAATGATGACCTTGCAGAATCTGCGTCCCTGACTCAAAGCAAGAAGCAAATATTTGGGCAAGAAAATAAAGCCAGTTACAGATTTCACAAGTATCTTGTACACCAGTCTATAGTTTTTAATTAGAATTAGCTAAAAGACATTGTACCTTTCAAGTGTATGACTGAGCATAACAATGTTTAACAGTGGCTTTATTAAGTGAATGCTTGAAAAGTATTCAACATTAAATTCAATTTACTTCACATTAATGTTTGCAAATACATCATCAATTCTTACATATTTCAAATCAACTTCAAGTACAGAAGGCTTGCTCTCAAATAAGTCTTCTGAGGTGACATAAAGACTGAAAGAAGCCTATGACTTGAGTCCAAGTCTCTAACCAACAATCACCATATCGTCACTGGTGAACTCATATGTGGGGACTTCAAGGTTGAGAGGAGCAGGACCCAATCTGATCCTGCCAGATGCATCATAGTGTGACCCATGGCAAGGGCAGTAATAACCACCAAAATCTCCTGCATTTGCAATGGGTACACAACCAAGATGAGTGCAAACGCCTATCAGTATAACCCATTCAGGCCTCTTTACTCGATCTAGATCATGCTGTGGGTCCCTCAACTGGGATAATTCAACTGCAGCTTCCTGCTCAATTTCCTTCTGGGTTCTATGACGCACAAACAGGGGTTTGCCTCTCCATTTGAAAGCCATGTTCTTGCCTTCTGGAATATCGGATAACTTGATTTCGATTTTCGCCAGGGCCAACACATCAGCAGAAGCACTCATGCTGGAAACAAACTGGGTGACGGCATTCTTGGCAGCATATGCGACACCCACAGTAGTTACTGCAGTTACCAAATAGGAGAAACCTTTCCTAGCCTCGCTGCTTTCTCTTGAAGACTTCGTACTATCTAAAACTTCAGGGCGGCGGTATTCAGAGAAGTCAGGCACCTTGACGTCTGTGTGGGAATAACAAACAGAAGCAGGGACTGCAAGACAAACAGAAGGTTAAAAAACACAATTAGATGAGCATCCTGAAGGGAGTATATATCAGGAAACAGCCCTTTATGGATTCACAGGCAAAAAACCAAATTCTAAAAACGTGAAATATGGCACTCACTGGGTCTCAGAAATAGTCAAATTGGCGGTGCTAGCATATAAAATCTTAAAAATGAAATGAAGTGAACCACTATCTATCATATTGGTATGAAATCACAAGATACTATTTGTAAATTGAACTCCCCTTGGTTGGCTGAACATTGCTGATTCAGGATTCACAAAACCTCAGTGCATCGCGCTAAAAACGTTAAACAGCAAAATAAACAGTAATATCTCAAAGTTCCCGAGGATTCAACTGCCAAGACATACTATATAAATCATGCTAAATACCTCCCATACTCTCTGGATTAGAAGGAGACCCTAAAACTCATCTAGTCCACATAGTAAGTTGACGTGTGATCACCTTATTAAGGCGAATGTCCGCCCCTTAAAGTCCAATCTACGTTCTCGGAAAAAACTGTTAATTCATAAAATAATAATGATACAATAATAAACATTCTGTGAACTGTACAACTGTAGTTGCAGAAAAATTAAGGTTTCTATTTTATACTCCAGTGTATAAATTAGTATTACTTTAAATTAAAACCACTAATAGGCAGGGAAGGACATCCTTATCAGAGCTCTCAAAATAAAATGAAAACTGCAAAAGAACTAATTATTTCGATTTAGCGAGGGAAAAGGCAGAATTTTCATATCTCCCCCCTTCAGTAAAGGGCAATAGTTACTGTAAAAGTAGGTGTATTATCTTCCCTTTTCACTGCTGTAGTTCTCTCAACTGGGGCACTTCTAGTCTAGGCCATAAAAGAGCCCAAACGAATGTTAAACAAATAATTACTATGTAGTACTTTGGGAGCAAGGAGTTTGTTTGGTAGTTTAAAAAACAAAAACAAGACACAGTTACATCCGTCTCTCCCATACTATTTTTAAATATCTGACCAAAAAAATTTTTTACCTGGTACCACTTTTAAGTATGTTTCAGGAAGCAAACCTCTTTGCAGATTGTACATTCATCTTAAGAAATTTGCCACAGTTTCCATATTAAAAAAGGGAACACTAAAAATTCCTCTTTTAGAAAACGTGTTTCCAAAATAAAGATTTCTTTTAAGATGCATTTTTATTGTAATAACCTGCAATTCTACCTTGCTCTACTAGGATATCATCTTAATATACTGTACTTCCTTGAGTAGTCAAACATTACAATATGGAATACTTGAACTGCTTTTCACATGATTCTCAAGGTCAATAACTTTATAGAAGCCAGAAGTATTCACAAACAATAATGAAACCTACCAAAACCACTCTATATGCTTTTCTGACTAACTCAATCATTTCCTGGAGAAGACCAGGACACAGATACTGGCAACTTGAGATTCACATCCCAGAATCTGTGGAGTCAAAGTGACATTACCTCCTATACTACTACTCTAACAAATAAATGCTAACCTGCTAGTATACATTGGCATTTGGAATTAAGCATAAATTACTTGCTCCTAGCACTACCTGGGATTACAGAAAAGATGTGTTTCCTCCCTAAAAATAAAGGAATCAAAAGTTCATACTTCTACATTAAAAACAGTATCCACAACCCTTAACAGTATACAAGGAAATGTACAAGAAAACTCAATA
The DNA here is from genome assembly GCF_006542625.1 of Nomascus leucogenys. Classification (NCBI taxonomy): domain Eukaryota; kingdom Metazoa; phylum Chordata; class Mammalia; order Primates; family Hylobatidae; genus Nomascus; species Nomascus leucogenys. The sequence goes on along the minus strand of NC_044390.1, from coordinate 47,675,940 downwards.
AAATGGCTTTTCCCTTCTCATTCAGAGATTTGGTGGCAAAAGTCTCCTCCCACTCTATCTAGCTGGTTACACTTTAGTAGGCTACACCACCAAGAATCCTTTCGGAAATTAAACTGCCCTGTTGCAAAAATCATTCTCCAAATATTTACATGAGCTGCATTAGGTCTGACTTTTAGTAAGATGCTAGATTTAATTCTAACCTAAAGCAAAATCAAATACTTAAAGGAGAAAATTTAAGGAATTTTAACAAGTTTTATTTTAAAGTGAGCTCCAATGTGCCTTGGAAATCTGCATGAAAATAGTACAACCTTCCTCTCCAACTCAAGCATCTTCTCTAGATCCAACCCCTCCACTCCCATGAGCCATCCTGCCATGAACCACCTAGACAGACTATAATGTGAACTTAAATTACAGGATGAAATGATTACAGAAAAGGTTTTTGCCTTATGGTTCTACATTATTTGCCTGTTTCTAAAAAAAACTTCTCTAAGTCAGGTAAGCCTCCAATTTTTTGAAGAAACTTTAGCAATATGACAAATTCCAAAGATGCTTTTCTGTTGCTATTGAAATGTTCTCCTTCCTTCTCACCTCTACACCCGCCGTGGACAGTTTCTTCAAAACCCACTGATGCTCCTTAACAAATACCCATTCACTAATATTTTGCACTAACTGTATACAAAACCCGACGTTGTGAAAGATAGAAAAATAAAGAAGACATTACCTTCTCTATGCCCTTAAGCCCAAGTTTGGAGGAGTTCCCAATAAACACAATACAGAGTGTAAAGTGTATGTGCTATAAAGACAGACAAACCAGCAAATAAAAACTTTATTCATCTGATCCTTAACTGAGATTGAAAAGATGGGTAAGGAAAACATATGGACATGTAGCAACTTAGTGGAAAGACCATGAAGAAAGTGCAGAGACCAGGGTGAATGAAGGCCGAGTAAAAAGAAAAGTGGAGGGCAATTTGGTTAGCGTGCAGGGGAAGAGTCACAAACAGCTATCAATGGAAACAGGCTGGTAACACAATGAAACACGCAGACCTGGTAAAGACTGTGACAAACTGGAGAAGACCACTTGCTCCAACTGCGGGGGCGGCCACTACACAGCACACTATGGACTTTTCCCAAGTAGAAACTAGATCCCAGTATTACCAGCTTCCAGCATTTTAAGAGATGCCATTAGCCTTTCCAGTTTTTTTTTTTAAAACTACACAGCCTGCAGACACACTGCCCACAGGCTGCCATTTCTCTATTTCCGATACAGGGCCAAGTAAAGATGGAAGGCGAGGCAAAGAAGATAAACGGGGATCTAAGGACAGAGGGTGTGGAATAGCCCCTGCGAAGAGCTCAGTGGCTAGGACAATTCGTCTTGTCAAATCCCTGCTACCACATGTCCACACCACGGATCCTGGTGCCAGTCATTCTACCTCATCTGTTTTCTCATCTGTAAAATGTAAATGTCATCAATCTCTGCCCGTTCTTGAGGACTGATTATGTTGTGACACTACACTGTAACTGACCTTGTGTATGTTTTTTTTTTTTTTTTTTTTGGTCGGGGGGTGATGAAGGGGAAGGACACTGAAGGGATCGGTAGTGGTGAGAAGACCAACTTCCCAAATATTAGTAAGTTTCCACTTCTTAAGCATGTAAGTGCCCAAACTGTGCTAATGGCTTTACGTAGAATTCCTCCACCTAAGCCTCACGACACCCCTACAAAATTGGTAAAGATATGAATCCATTTCACAGGAAATACGTTTAGAAACTTGCCCAAGGTCAAACGACCTGCAAGCAACAAAACCCCTCAGAGGTGGCTGGAACAGCTGGACTGCAGAGCTCGTGAACACGGCCGAGGAGGAACCAGGCGAAGCCGGAGGACGCGAGTCCAGGCCGGCCCCCAGAAAGACGCCCCGGGCCTGGGGGCCAGGCCCAGCGTCGCGGAGGCCGCCCAGCCCGACCTGATTCAGGCTCCGGTCGCGCGCCCGCGGCCGCTCCCTGCTGAGGGCCGGAGGAGCGGGCACCGAGAGAACCCCCGCCCCGCTCGCGGCCCTCGCCCCGACTCACCATTGAGGCCCACGGAGGCGACCAAAGGCCGGCGCACGGCCTGGCCGCTCAGCGACTCCCGGCTGAGGAAAGGCCGCTTCAGGTCCAACACAGGCTGCTCCGGGGTGGCGGGCACCGTGGCCTGCACCAAGGGCCGCAGCGCGCCCGCCACCCCGCGGGACGTGGCCGACAGGACGGGCGCGAACGGACCCGAGCGGGCTGCGACCGACAACATGGCGACAGCCGCTCCAACCGCCAAGCCGGTCACACGGACGACCTTCCAACCACGGCGCAGGCGCGAGGAGGCGCGGGACGCGTGACGTCAGCGCGCCGCCGGAAAGGAAGTTCTGCAGTCCTGCAGGGCGGGGCAAACCTGGAGAGACGCTGCGTCGGGGGACCGGGCTACAAGCCGTCGCTGGGGGCGGGGCTTGCGGCCCACCTGTCAGTCCCGGTGCCACCTGGTCTGTGTCCCGGGATCCCCAGAAGAAAGAGAGGGCTGAACAGGGGACCCCACTGACGTCCGATGGGCCGACTTTACGATCTTTTAGGGTAAAAATTTCATCTAAGAAGACCTAGAGATAACAATAAACGATTATAGTTTAACTTAGGATGGTAATATATCTCAACTAGGACAAAGTCCAGCACACAGTAATCGCTATGTGTTTACTGTGATGATTTTTATTATCTTCGTCTAACAGCAACAACAACAAAAAAGCCAGAGGCATCTGTGCAAAGCTCGATAATGCTAATGGATTATGTTTATGAAGCATTCACTGTGTATTTGGTTTTGCGTTTTATTATACCTATGTTCTTTCATTTGTTATCAAGGTCTCTATGAAGTCAGAGCTATTACTATCAGCATTTTACCCATGAAGAAGCCGAGGTTTAGAGAGATTATTTTCCAGGAACTGGATAGCCAGCAAGATGTGAAGCAGGGTAATCTGTCTCCTGAGTCTATGCTCTTCAGTGCCACCACTGTTTCCCCAAGTAAGATTTTAGAATTTTAGAGGATGCGCAGAGTTCGCTCATTCACTTTCCATCACATAGTGAGAAAGTTTTGTTTTGTTTTGTTTTTCAATGCTGATTGTACCAATGAGAAAGTCTCAGTTTGGTGCTAATACATCTTTAATTTAAAAAAAAAAGTAGAGATGAGGTCTCACTATATTGCCCAGTCCAGTCTCGAACTTCTGGCCTCAAGGAGTCCTGTCTCCACCTCCCAAAGTACTGGGATTATAGGCATGAGCCAATGCACTTGGCCTCAGTTTGATCCTAATATATCTTTAATTCCTCTCTACACTTATCTCCCACTTTTAACAGAAAAGATCTTGAGTTAGAAGCTCTTAGCAGAGAACTGAGTCTAGAGTGATTTCATTATATGGTTCATAGTATTGATTTTCTATCCATACTGGTTTTCTATTCTATACTATACTGAGATAAAGTTTTTCATTTATTTAGGTCAAAAATGATTTAAATATTAAGTAAATGTTAATATAAGCAGTGCACAGAATTGGCTCTGTGCTGTGCATGGGCTCTGTGATCTGGGCAAGTTCCCTCACCTCTCTGTGCCTCAGTTTCCTCACCTGCCAAATGGGGGCAGTAATGATGCCATGTGTGTTGTAAAGTTACTCGGAGGAGTAAATGTACTAAAACATGTAAAGCACCTACAAGCAGGCCCAGCACACAGGCAGCACCAAGTGAGGATTTGCTGGTGGTGTTTTTATCTGAGATGCCACCTCCTCTAAGAAGCCTTCCCTTGATCCTTGCTGACTCATTGTTATTCCTCATGCCAGGTCCAAAGTGTACTGACAAGTTTCCCCTTTGACCGTCCTATGACTCCCCTTAGGGCCTAGGCTTTGCCCAGCCTTATAGCCCAAGGGACTATATTGTACTCTCAAGATTGGAGGCTGCCTCCTCAGGGGCCACCCTGAGGCTCATCACACAGCTGGCTCAGTGCTTTCCCTTGGCAACAACCTTAGGATAAAAGACATTTCCAGAGAAGTTGTCACACACCATGCATGGTTTGAATGCTTCACATGAAATAATATCACAATTCCCTCTGAGTTGGTAACAGTAAATGAAAAATAAATGAATGAATGAATGAGCCTTCACAAAACCTTCACAATGTCCCAGTTGGATGAACAGGATAGGAATTATCTCCAGACTTCCTGGGTTCAATTTTAGTTTCACCACTCACTAGCTGTGCCCTAGGGCAAGTTATTTAATCTCTGTGTGTGCCTCCGTCTTTCTCTTGTAAAACAGAGATAATAACAGGATCTACCCTAGAGAGTTATTTTAAGGATGAAATAGATTAATATATGTAAAATGCCTAGAACTGTGCCTGACACAGTATGTAAATATCTGCAATAATAATAACTTTCTATTTTCTAGATGAAGAAACTAAGACTCAGAGAAGACAAATGACCTGCCCAAAGACACATTGATAAGAGCCCATCTGGTAGTGGTGTTCTAGTCCAGTGTTGCAGCAGAGAGATGGGTAACTGTATGGCGGAACATCTGTCCTCTCATGGAAGAAGGAGGCCAATGTCCAGGAGTGGCAGGCATACTGGAACTTGGACTTCTGTAGGCCAACCTGGGTTCCACTTGGTAGATGGGGGTCTTGCTGTGTTGCCCAAGCTGGTCTCAAACTCCTGGCCTCAAGCAGTCATCCTCCCTTAGCCTCCAGAGTAGCTGGGACTACAGGTGCACACCACAGCAACCCCTCAGTGGTTGTTATTTAACTGAAGGGGGTTTTAGCTTTCATATGTCAGCTCACTCTGAAGCCAGACAGCCTGGCCTTCATGCCAGCTCTGCCCCTTACTAGCTGTGTGACATCGGGCAACATTACTGAGTGTCAGATTTCTTATTTGTAAAACAGGGATAAAAATGAGATTGCTGTGCAAATTAAAGAATCCATGTGAAATATTTACACACTGGCATACAATGAGAGCTTAATAAACATTGTTAGTTTTGTAAACTGAGGGAAAAAAATAGCCACAGGCCTGCGAACATAAATGCTTGGTAAGCTTCTCAGTTCCCTGGAAGTCTGACAAGCAATGCATATGTATGAACAAGGCAGGAAGAAGCATGACACCAAGCCTTCCTTTTAACAAACACTGTTTAAATCAGAGGTCGGAAGTCATGGACTGGAGATTCATTCTCTCCCCATCATTTCTGCCCAGAGACACCTGGTGATCTGGCATATACAGTGCTATGAACCTCAGAATTATTTGCTAGCATTTACAAATTGTGAGTACTCCCACATACAAACTGTGGTAGATGGAATAATGCCTCCCCACAAAAATGTCCACAGCCTAATCCCTGGAACCTGGGAATATGTTACTTTACACAGCAAAGGAATGTTGCAGCTGTGATTGGAGATTGAGATAGGGAGAGTGTATTAGTCTGTTGTCATGCGGCTATGAAGAAATACTTGAGACTGGGTAATTTACAAATAAAAGAGGTTTAATTGACTCACAGCTCAGCACGGCTGGTTGGGGGGGCACCCTCAGGAAATTACAATCATGGCAGGAGGCACCTCTTCACAGGGTGGCAGGAGAGAGAATAAGAGCAGAGCGAAGGGGGAAACCCCTTATAAAACTATCAGATCTCGTGAGAACTCACTATCATGAGAACAGCATGGGGGAAACCGCCCCCATGATCCATCACCTCCACCTGGTCCCGCCCTTGTTACAATTCAAGGAGATTGTAACAATTCAAGGTGAGATCTGGGTGGGGACACAGAGCCAAACCATATCAGAGAGTCTTCCTGCAGTTGCGGCATGTTCACAGGGTCTCAGAAGAGGGAAGCAAGAAGTGAGAGGACAGAAATGCCACATTGCTGGCTTTGAGGGTGGAGCCAGAGGAGGGGCCTGCAGGCAGAGATAGAGCTGGAAATGGAAAGGAAACCTTCTCCCTTAGAGTCTCCAGAAGAAGTACAGCCCTACAGACCCATGTTAGGCTTCAGACCCCCAGAATTGTAAAATAATAAAATTGCATTATTTTAAGCCACCCGAGGCCCATGTCCTCAACATAGAGAAAGACGGTGGGGTGCTGTCAGCCAGGGTAGGTACCTGCTTGGTGGTCTGAGTCCTTTCCCACCGTGTCCATTCAGTCACATTACCTGCCCATCTGCTGAGGCCTCGAGTTTGGGACCTCAGGTTTATATAATTCCTCGCACAAGCGTGATCGATTGATTCCGGAGAGTAGCAGAACGCTGATACATAGGGGAATCTCCTAGTTCCAAGTGTGAGTTGTAGTCTAGACACTTCCTGTTCCCTACGGTCTTTCTTTTTTTTTTTTTTGAGACAAAGTTTTGCTCTGTTGCCCAGGCTGGAGTGCAGTGGTGTGATCTCGGCTCACTGCAACCTCTGCTTCCGGGGTTCAGGCAATTCTGTCTCAGCCTCCCGAGTAGCTGGGATCACAGGCACGTGCCACCATGCCCAGCTAATTTTTGTATTTTTAGTAGAGATAGGGTTTCGCCATGTTGGCCAGGGTGGTCGCAAACTCTTGACCTCACATGATCCGCCCGCCACAGCCTCCCAAAGTGCTGGGATTACAGGTGCGAACCACAGCGCCCAGCTCTCTTCCCTACAGTCTTGATGTGTTCATCTGGGCAATGTGTGTTGAGGGGGCATAGGGAGGGGAGCTCTAAGGCAAATGTGCTAGGATTCTGCATTCGTCATCCTCAAAACAAAATTGGTCACTGGGTAGTTCTGCCTGTGATCCTGCATAATGTGCAAAGCCAGTAAGATGCCTTTGCCTCATCCCCAGGGAACATGCCTCCCAGCCACTTTCATCTCACCTTGTGCCCACACAGAAAGGCAGCCGCCTCCCTGCTGAAGGGACCCCACACCTGTCTCCTGTTTCCACACAATTACCCCGGGAAATGCCTGGCTTCCCATTTCCAGTTGCAGCTATCGTGACAGTTTCAGCCTCTCCCCACAGCCCACGTACCTCGCTTGAGCAGCAAGATGTGAAGACGGACAACCACTTGAGAACTGCACAGACTGTCCTTAATCTAAGCCATTTAAAAGGCATTTGTGTTCCATAAAACCCGTTTCCGTAGTTCTGTGCCCCTACTTCTTTGAAAGATGGTAACCCTAGGGAGGAGAAGAAATTAGCCAGGGAGGAGAAGTTCAGATGTGCTGATATTTTAATTGCTCATTCTTTCATCACATTAGTCACATTCATTAAGTATGATTAATTTCAGGCTTTGTTGAAAACCGTATCAGTTTCCCTATCAGCCACACATCCATCTCTTGCCAAGCAGGCTGCTGCAGTAGAACCAAAGTCCCCCAGTGTTTTTTACACCTGTATTGTATTATGTGCCCCCTGAAAATGTGTGGAATTAATTAAGCTCATTTGTTTCAAATACTTTGCAAGAGCCTGGGCTCTGGAGTCAGGCAGCCTAAGTGTGATCCCAAGTCCTCCCATTGCTGGAGTCACTCGGGCAAGTGACTGACGCCCTCTGAGCCCTGGTGTCCTCGTCTGAGGATGGAGATAAGAATATCTATCTCGGAAGTTGGTTGTGAAGATGAAAGAAGGCTTTCAAATTGCTAAGTTAGTTGGTTATGATTGTAATTAAGGGCCCTTGGAGATGGATCATTCATCCATTCATTCATCCATTCAGAAGACTTGTGTACAGTGACTACTGTATGCAACACTGTGTGTCTACTGCTGATGAGAGAGACAGCAGCAAACACAGCAGTCAAATGTATGTGGCCCCCAGGACCTTATAGTTTAGTGGTGGAAGCTAGACAACCACCAAACGTGTAATATACCAGATGGTGGTACGTTCTATGGAGGAAAGAAACAAGGGGCAGGGAGTCCTGGGCTGGTGGGACAGGGTGCTATGGCTCAGAGGGAACTCAGAGATCACCTAATTCAGGCCCTGACCTGGAGGGCTCATGCTTTGCACACTGTGCTAAGAATTTGGACTTCCTTTCTCCAAGAATAAGGACAATGAGAGCCAGCAAGCAGGGAAGTGGAGCAAGGATGGTGCCGTCCAGCTGCTCACCTGCTGGCTGGAACTCCCGGAGGACTCTGTAAGGATGCAGGTAGAAGGTGTGTAAGCATGTGACTGCATGGAAGCCCTTGGCATGTGATCCACTCTGTGTTCCAAATTGCCATCCTTTCTGCATGCTGTTAGGGACTTCCCCCGGCTCTCCCTGCAGTGTGAGGATTACTCTGAGAGAGACGAGTCTAGGATGAACTGTTTTGATGGAGAATTGAACATTTTTTGAAGGGAAGGAAGATTTCGGGGTGTGGGGGATAAGTTGAAGGAGTATGGCTCTGAAAGTCCTTGGGCAGTTTGTAGAGGACGGAGAAAGTGGTAATGTCAGTTTCTGCCCCCCTCCCACCTCCACCTCTGGCCTTCTCTGTGGTCCCACAGCTCCCCAGCGTCTCCCTCCCCCCACCTCTGCCTCTGGCCTTCTCCGTGGTCCCACGGCTCCCTACCTTCAGTCATCTTGTTCTCAAGCCTGAAGTGCTGGATCGACTCAGCTGCAACCCAGCTCAACACCTCTGTGGAAGCTTTGCCCATCACTCAGGAGAAGCTGAGATCCAGAGACTGATGCCCACGTTCTGTCTTTGCAGAGGGAAGCCCACCAGAGCCCTCTTCTCCCTGGGGAGGAACTGGCTCCCTGAATCATGAAGACAACCCCAGACAGCCCTGGGGACCTTGAATGTGAGCAAGGGGAGCAGGAAGGAGGCTCCAGCCCACCCAGGACCCCTGCAGGGTCTGCACACACAATTACAGGTCCTCATTTCCCTCTCCTAATGATGCCCCAAAACATTAAGGGAAGTTAAATCAAACCACCAGGTGTCCAGCATGAACAGGCGAAATAATAAATTCATGAGGTAAATAAGACGTTTTATTTGTACTATTTCAAAATTGGTAGATGCAGGAAAGCAAATTGTGATGTGCTTGGAATTTAATTTGCATTTCAAGGTACTAATGAAGGCAGCACCCATTTTCCCAAAGGCCTTTTCATCCCTGAATCTTGAGAGCACTTTTCTAAGCATACTGGGAATAAATTAAGTTGCAAAACCTCCATGAAAAAGATTACAGTTAAAACATAATTTTGAGGAACCACTTGAGTTTATCCATTTACCTGCTTTTAAGTACACACACCTATCTTTTTTACAATTATTTTTCACAAAAGAAGGAACTTTGTGTGACGTATACAAGCAGGTAATGGCAAACCTCCAGCATCTTTAAAATAAAACTCAAGTTGGGCTGGGCAGGATATCACATGCTTGTAATCCCAGAACTTTGGGAGGCCAAGGCCGGTGGATCACCTGAGGGAGCTCGAGACTAGCCTGACCAACATGGTGAAACCTTGTCTCTACTAAAAATACAAAAAATTAGCCAGACATAGTGGCGGGTGCCTGTAATCCCAGCTACTTGGAAGGCTGAGGCAGGAGAATCACTTGAACCCAGGAGGCAGAGGTAACAGTGAGCCAAGATTACGCCATTGCACTCCAGCCTGGGCAACAAGAGCCAAACTCTGTCTCAAAAACATAAAATAAAATAAAAATAAAACTCAGGCTGAACTAAACCAGCCTTCTGAGTCAATGTGTAGATGTTCCATAATGAAGTATGCTGATTAATAAATTATTTGATTACCAGGTAAGTATACCTGCAATCAATATAACTGCCCAAAAGCTCTGAATTAGAAATGGTGCAATAAAATATAACTGAAAGGTATTAGGAATTGGTAGTCTTAATTACATGGAATGATTAATTGATCATTTAGATAGTATTGATCTACAATTTATTTAATTCTTTGCAATTTAATTTGTCAGATTTAAATCCAAATAACTGATGATTTGTTCCATGAATGCCAGAGCTGGAAGGGATGGAGATGGCAGAAGAGACAAGACTGGACCATGGACCTGCTGGTTCTGTGCAGAGGCCAAAGCTACTCTCCTTCCCACCTGGCCCTATGCTGGGCCTAACCTGGAGCCCCCTCCATCCTCTGCCTCATTCATCTCCGGGTCAAGGTCCGGCACGAACTCCACGTCCTCAAGGAAGCCCTGGTGGACTTGGGCAGACCTGGGGACACGTCCAGCCTCCTGGCAAGATGGGGGTTACAGGAGTGTGTATAAAGGGGAAGGCAAGAACGTGCCCTTGGTGGAGCAGTGAAAAGAAGCCCTCATGTGGCAAGTGTTTTGCTCCTAACCCACCTCCTGTGGTGACGTCTTCTAGGTTAACTGCTCTTGCTGATCTCTGCACATAAACCAAGCTAACTGTGCCTTTCATTTCTAGTTTAAAGCAAGGAGACCACAGTTCCTTCTGAACACTCACCCCCAAGGAGATAAGGAGGGCATTCCATGAGCAACACTGTGTGTTAAAGACGCACACGAGCACTGGGACCTGACCAAGGACAAACACGTTTCTAGCCCCCTCAGACCCTTGCTGCTGCCCAGATGTCTGCTGTCATCGGTCACATCCTAACCTCAACCCCCTCTCTCCTCCCACATAAAAGGAGGCTGAAATTCATAGTAACTTCGGATAGTTCTTTAGGACACTGGCCCACCACCTTCTCGGTTGCTGGCTCTCCAGAACAAAGCCCCCTCCCTTGACCCAACTCCTTGTCTCTTGGCATACTGGCTGTCATGCAGTGCATGGTACCAGCTTGAACTCGGTTATGATGGCACGGCCTCTGGTGGTGCTCAGTGTGTGTGGATGAGTATTTTACAGCTACTGTTCTATTTCCAGTCCCCTTCCTCTGGACGGCTGTGGGATGTGCTGTGGATGCCCTCTCTTAGGCTGGAATAAACCACCCTACCTTCTCCTCTGCCTTGTCTCCACCAAATAAACCCCTTAAGGCAGGGATAGAGTCTTGCACTCCACGAAGAAGTATTGCTGCATCCTCAGCTGTGTAAGAGTGACCAGGCTCCTTCTATTCCACCTGTAATGGAACTTTAGGCACGCAGAGAGAGACAGCAAATTTGTGCTGGCTGAAGGGGTCAGCAAATGCATATGAGGCTTCTTGTGCTCCAGAGAGAGAATGGAGTGCGGTCAGTGAGACCCTGATGGGAGACAGAACCAAAAGCCTGGGCAGAAGGGATCGTGGAGGTGCCCGGGGTCGGGAGGGATGGGAAGGGTGAGGAACACAAGAGATCACCTGGAGGCATGAGAGGAGAAGGCAGGCACTGGGGACGGAGCCGCTGATCCAGGTGGAGCAACATCCTAGGACCCGAGTGCTGGGCAGGTGCATCCGTGGAGGGAAGCTTCTCTCCTCTCTCGGCTCCTGCTGAGAGAGGCATTCATTCCCCTGGCTTGCCCTGCAAGAGACAGGGGCTCCAGATAGATCTCTGCTATCTAGGGAACAGAATGTGAACATTTGAAAGTTCTAGAGGTCAAGTCTTAGGTTCCCTCTCAGCTCAGATCCCAAATGGTACACTCCACCCCAACCCCCTTTTCTTGTAGCTTTGCTACATGGAGAGGAAAATACTTGCCAGACACCAACAGTGCCTTCTCAGCACTTTTGTGCGAAGACAACTCAGACCCTAAGAGAATGGGGTCTAATTTGCAGGTGCCACTGGAAGGCAGAGGTCACGGGAGCCCTGGACTTCAGACAAGGTAGAGGGATCCTGGAGACAGCACATCTGGCCCTGGAGCCCTGCCCACCCGGGGAGTGAGGGCAGCTCTCCTGCTCTCCCAGGAGGCCTGCCCGAGGACCACCATGTCCTCTATGTGTGGGATTCTGCAGTTTGCACTCACAACCCAGAGCCTTTTGCCCAACCACCCTGTTTGTAGGAATGTGTCCTAAATAAGCATCAGACAAGTACATGAAGATGAATGTGCAAAGACGTTCATAACAGGATTGTTTATAATCATGAAAAATAATCTGCAGATTTCCTGTCTCCTGTGCAGGATGAGTTAGATGGAGATGCATCCATAAAATCACTTTGCCCTCATTTAAAATTATATCATAGATCTATGTTTAATGACATAGTAAACAGTACTCAATGCATTAAGTGAAAAAAGCAGCTTATACATCAGGATGTATATGATCAAGTTTTTGTGAAATGGATAAGTGTATGCACGTCAGTAACTGTGTGTTTGCAAACAAAACGTCTAGCAAGATGTGCATCAAATATTAACAATCATTATCTTTGGATGCTGGATTTATTAACATCTATTTTTTACTTCGCCCTTTGTTTTTCTATGTTATCTGACTCTTTTACACTGAGTTGATATTATTATTTTTACAATTAAAATATCAATCCATCAATCTACCTCCATTTGGGAGGTCCATTTCAACTACACAAGAAGACAGTATAGGGAGGAATAGCACTAAGTATGAGTGCCTGTGATTCAGAGAGGGAAGCGACTTGGAATTCTAGCCCAGCTCCTCCACCTGCCCCCTCTCTAACTCTTCCACTGTCCCGTACTTGCTCCTGGTGCCCCAGCACTCCTGGGTGCCTCCTGTCTTCCCAGCATGCACAACCCAGCTGAGCTTTTTATTAGTACCCACTTTACCCTGATCTTCCCGCCCTCCACACCTCTTGTCATTCCCAGTCACTCCATTGATTTTTATTTTTTTATTTATTGACTTCATCACCCTCTGAATCAACGGTGTCTGTTTCTTTGCCTGCCCACTTACAGTTGGCCTTGTTTACTACTGTGGGAAGCTGATGGTGTCTACTGTAGCCAAATCAGCACATTTATTTATTTATTTATTTGGAGACGGAGTCTCACTCTGTCGCCCAGGCTGGACTGCAGTGCCGTGATCTTGGCTCACTGCAACCTCCGCCTCCCAGGTTCAAGTGATTCTCGTGCCTCAGCCTCCCAGTGGGACTGCAGGTGTGAGCCACCACACCCGGCTAATTTTTGTATTTTTGGTAACAACGGGCTTTCACCATGTTGGCCAGGCTGGTCTCGAACTCCTGATCTCAGGTGATCCACCCACCTCGGCCTCCCAAAGTGTTGCGATTACAGACATGAGCCACTGAGCCCAGCCTATTTATTATTATTATTATTATTATTTTGAAATGGGGTCTTGCTCTGTCTCCCAGGCCAGAGTGCAGTGGTGCAATCATAGCTCACTGCAGCCTTGAACTCCTGGGCTCAAGCACTCCTCCTGTCTCTGCCTCCCAAATAGCTGGGACTACAGGTGTGTACCACCACACCTGGCTGTAATCAGCACCTTTAAAGAACCTAAAGATGGACTCCTGCCCATCCCACCCCATGAAATCTATGTCTGAATATTAGAGAAACTCCAAGGGAGTTCTCACTTTTCCCATATCTTCTCTGCTCACACCTGTGTCCCCACAACAGCACACATCTTGTCCACTGTATGTGCTGGGTGAAGAAATAACAATCGAATTGATAGATAAGTGGATGCATGTCTCCTGAGCCTTGGGGAAGGAAAGAGAAGACAGAAGAGGGCTACATTAGAGAGGAAAGTTTTTAGGCCACTGGGCAGGTACAAACAAGGCCAGGCATGGTGGCTCACACCTGTAATCCCAGTACTTTGGTAGGCTGAGATGGACAGATCACCTGAGGTCAGGAGTTTAAGACCAGCCTGGCCAACATGGTGAAACCCCATCTCTACCAAAAATACAAAAGTTAGTCGGGCGTAGTGGCACATGCCTGTAGTCCCATCTACTCGGGAGGCTGAGGCAGGAGAATCACTTGAACCTGGGAGGCAGAGGTTGCAGAGAGCCAAGATCGCACCACTGAACTCCAGCCTGGGCGACAGAGCGAGACTCTGTTTCAGAAGAAAGCAACAACAACAAAAAACAAGAGCAGGTGAGTATCAATGAGAAGGAACCCCCATCCCCAGCAGTTGGTGAGTTGGGAATCACGCCAAGGAGGATACTCGGAACAGCCAGGTCAGAAAGCAGTGATCCCTGGTGATGGCCTGGCCCGCCCAGACAATGAATGCCGTTTTCTAAACCTGGTGAGATGATAACCTTTTAACCTGCTATGTAAAGCTATTTTTAAACATGGAGGGGGAAAAAAATAACCTTTCCCTGGGTGAAACCATAACAGTCACTTAGAGCACAATGGATCTTTATTTTTTATGACCAACTTATAAATTGTTGAAAATAAGAGTTTCAAATGGAAATGTTGACATAATAATCTTATCTATAGCAGCATGAATAACCAACCATAACCGTTATTATTCTGTGTTCTATGAACGTTGGCTTTTTTGAAAGTTCAACTTGCTCAATATGTTTGCCTTTTAACATGAGTTAAGAGGTAATTTGCATGAACACAAATAAAGAAGTATCAATTCAGTGGCATTATGAATTAATTAGCTGCAGCCCACCATCATGAATTGAGAAATGCAACCGCACTTTCCATCTCTTCTATTTATAGCCCACTCTTGCTACGTTACACCTTTTCAGATATTAAGTACCAAACATGGTTGCTTCTTAAAAAGGTTAATTATCCAAGACAGGTTTATGGTACCTTATCTAAAGGCCACATATTCTACTTCTTTGGCATCTTGGATTTACATAATTACAATCAGTGGAAAGCTTATCACTCAGATTTCCTTTCCCACCACTCCCTAGCCGGCACCTTTGTCCTCTTGAGATCTACCAGTACTGGGGGTCTCCACCAGCTGGTCTTTGTTTCTTACTCCGGCAAAGCAACATCGACAGCTTGCGACAGCCAACTTTCCTTGCCTTAAATGTGAGGCACATGGAATGACCACATGAGCAAGGCAGGCTGAATCCAGCCCAAAGCCTGCAGCACCTGGAGCAGAGCTCACCAGTGGATGCTGTGGGCAAAATCAGGCCCAGAGCCATGGTTTCTTTGGCCTATAAAGTGTTAAAAAATGGGATTGTGTGCTTATAATCCTAGCTACTCAGGAGGCTCAGGCAGGAGGATCTCTTGAGCCCAGGAGTCTGGCTATATTGCCCAGGCTGGTCTACATAGCCAGACTCCATCTCTACAAAAAAATTTTTTAAAAAAATTAGTCGGGCGTGGTGGTGTGGATCTGTAATCCCAGCTACTTGGGAGCCTGAGGCAGGGGAATCGGTTGAGCCTGGGAGATCAAGGCTGCAGTGAGCTATAATTGCACCACTGTGCTCCGGCCTGGGTGACAGAGCAAGACTCTGTCTCAAAAAAAAAAAAAAAGGGAATTGTCAACCAGTATTTGAAAATTTGGAGGTTACACACACACACACATGCACACACCACACAGACAATCAGATTGTCAGACCATATCAGCCATGCTCCCAGGCAGCAACCGTGAGGGGCAGTGTGGAGGCCCCAGTTTAGACAGGGCCTGAGCTCTGCAGCTTCTCCGC
This sequence comes from Nomascus leucogenys, assembly GCF_006542625.1. Classification (NCBI taxonomy): domain Eukaryota; kingdom Metazoa; phylum Chordata; class Mammalia; order Primates; family Hylobatidae; genus Nomascus; species Nomascus leucogenys. The sequence goes on along the minus strand of NC_044390.1, from coordinate 47,660,622 downwards.
GGTTGCTCCCAGCTCCCGTTGTCTTCTACAACACGAAGCTGAGTGCATTGAAAACTGTATGGTACCTGCGTGGCCCTTGTAACTGGAGGAGACATTTACACAAGGGCAGGGCTACACCGGGGGTAGGGAGGTACAGGGAGGGAGAGGAGTACAAGACACCACCACACGGAGGCATGGAAGGAGAAGGCAGGCCCCAGGGTTGGTGCCCCTGATCCAGGTAGAGTGAGCATGCCTGGCACCTAAGTGCTGGGCAGATGCATCTGTGGAGGGAGACTTTGCTCCCCCGTTGGCTACTACAGGGAGAGAGGCAGGAAGAGGCCTCCCTGGGAGGTGCTCCAGGGGACCAGGTTGCAAATCCAAGCCCTGCAAAGCCAAGAAGGCAGGCCTCCAGCACTCTATTCAACCACCCACAGACAGTGTGTAAGGTGAGCAAGACAGAAGGCAGGACTGCAGGAAGTAAGCAAGGAGGTGACACAGCCAGTGCCTGGAGCTGGGAGTGAGAGCTGCTCATGTGCATGATCAGTGAGGGCCTCTCTGTGATGACAGCAGGGGAGCAGAGACCAGAACAAGGTGGCCCAGGAAGAGCTGGGGTAGATGTTCAAAGGCCCTCATATGGGCGTAAAGGCAGTACCTCCTAGGCTCTGTGGAGACGATGGGGTGATGGGTGTTAGTGAGCTAGCCTAAGGTGAGAGGGGAAAGCCTGCAAGAGCTTGATCAGCTAGTGTTTTTCTCTTTCTCTTTTTCTTTTTTCTTTTTTTTTTTTTAGAGACAGATTCTCACTGTATTGTCCAGGCTGGAGTGCAGTGGCTGTTCATAGGCACCGTCCCACTGCTGATCAGCATGGGAATTTTGACCTTCTCTGTTTCCAACCTGGGCAGGTTCATCCCACCTTAGGCAACCTGAGGGTTCTGCACTCCTGAGAGGTTACTATTTGGGAGCTAAACTTAGTGCAGACACCCAACTGGCACAGCGCATTACAGCCCCAAACTTCTGAGCTCAAGCCATCCTCCCACCTTGCCTCCCAAGTAGCTGGACTACAGTGTGCACCACTGCACCCAGCAAGGGCAATGTTTTTTGCACTGTGAGGACCCATTATTAGATCATAAGATCCATTCATTGGATCTTAACCAGTATTTAAAAAATAAAAATAGAAAAGTACATCATAAAACGGCATAGAATAGTGGAGAAAATACAAATGTGTTGCCCGTAGGAAGGGTGAGCTTGCTTTGTGAGCCTTTATTTCAGTTTTATGTATGCACACGCACACACACTGGGTATGGACTTCGAATGTCAGGCTGCAGACGCCTTTACCTTGCTGAGGCCCCCAGCTTCCCACCTGAAGGAAATCAGATAAGTGAAGCTGATGCGATGTGATCCCTTAAAAGTCAGGCAGAACAGTCAGGAGGCCCTGAGCTGAACATTGCCAGCAGCAAGGTCACAACTGCCAGAACAGCCAAGGCCACTCCTGCTCAGCACAGAGAAGGCAGCCAGGCAGATTTCTTGGAGCAGCTGCTACGAGAGTCTGCCCAGTGTGTTGGAGAAAGAGCCCTACATGTGGAGTACCTGCCAGGTGCCAGGCACTGCGCATCCCGACCTCTGGGTGAGCTGTGCTCCAAGGGCCAAGTCCATGTCAGTGTTGCCATAAGAGATGCCCCAGGCCCAGCAGGCAGTGCATAACCCTACCCCCCCACCATGAGCTGAGTGTTTCTGGTCCTCACATCAGCCCTGCAAGGCAGATCTTATGATCTTTGTGTCAGGGGTGAAAAACTCAGGCACAGTATTCAGTGATTAGCTGAAGGGGCAGAGCCAGAATTTAAACCCAAGTGAGCCTGACACCACGGCCTAGGTTTTCTCTTCCATGACACAGCTCTCACAACACTAAGAGTCAGAGGAGGCACTGGTCCTCTCCTGGGGCTTCCAGAGAATACTGTTTACAAGAAATAACAATTATAGGTAAAATGAGGGGTGGGGTGAGGGATACTATGGACACATCTCTGCATTGGCTGGGAGAGGGACAGATCAAAAGCCTTCTAGCAAATATCAACTCCACAAGGACAGGCACTGTGTCTGCCCTGCCTTCCACCAAATCCCCAGCTTTCAATACAGCACCTAGAACATGGTAGCTCAGTAAGTATCTGGTGGATGGGTAAATGGATAGATGGATGGATAAATGGATAGATGAATGGATGGATGAATGAATAGATGGGTAGGTGAGTAGATACATGGATAGATGGATGAATGATCGATCTATGGATAGGTGAATGGATACATGGATGGATGAATTGATGGATGCATGGGTGTATGGTGGGTGGATAGGTGGATGGATGGATAATGGATGGATGAGTGGATTGAAGGGTGAATGGGTACATGGATGGATGGATGGATGGATGGATGGATGAATTGATTGATGGATGGATAGGTGAATGGATACATGGATGGATGAATTGACGGATGCATGGGTGTACGGTGGATGGATGGATAATGGCGGACTGGATAGACAGATGAATGGATGGATACATACATGGACGGATGGATGGATGCATGGAAAGAGATCTGTGTTGTTGGTCAACACCTTCCAATGGCTCATTTGTTAGCAGGCCACATTCTCTTTATTGGCCTCAATTCTGCACTTGTAGCCTGAGGGCCTGAATTCAGACTGTATTCAGGGAGCTTTCATGGGTGCCATCAGAGGTCTCCTGGGCAATCCTGCTAGACTGGCTCCTCCCTCCATTCCACTCTTATCCCTAGAAAAGCACAGAATGCCAAGACTGCCCAGTTGTGCACCTGAGGCAGCCCAGTTGGGTATCTCTAAGAATGTATGTAGATTATGAATGTGAATGATCCCACCCTGGGTGCTGCAGCTTTGAACTAACACTTAAAAAACAAAAAACAGAACACACACACACAAACACGCAAACACACACATTCTGGAGTGAGCTTGGCAAACTGCTTCTGAGCCCTTCCTGTGTAGGTAGAGAGCACAGTAATTAAATGGACTGGCCCTGGAGCCAGACTTCCTGGGCTCATCTCCTTCATGGCAGTGAGACCAGGCGCTAGATTCTCTGAGGTTTCACTTATCCTCTGTTAAATGGGATAGCACCTGCCTCTCCAGGTCACTGTGAGGATCAGACCCTCCCCTTAGTGGGGACATCACTGGAGCTTTATGCCCTAACTGGGATTCTAGACTTTCCACATCACGGGGGTTTACCGACAGGTCGGTAAACCCTGTCGTCGGTAAACCCTGTCGCAGTGGCAGGTCTTCTCAAGTCCAAGTTCAGCACCACCCCCCAGAAACAGGTGAGATGTCCTTTTCTTGGGTTTATAGTGTCCTGGAGCTTTGTGAAGGGGCTGGTGTATCGCATGAGGTAATGATCTGGGACTGGATGGACTCCCAGGACAGGTGTGAGTGTCACCCCTACTGGGTGGCCAAGGGGCACGATGCTGGACACTGACAACATGAAGTACTCATGTCTATGCAATGCTGACTCTCAAACTCAAGCAAATAGAGTCCCATTTAACAGAGGATAAGTGAAACCTCAGAGAATCTAGTGTGAGTGGGGCACAGGGCCAGGTGGCCTGCTGAAGAATTCACTGCCTCACCATCCCTGAACACACACACATGTGGTTTCTCCCAGACCTTCGACAGGCTATAGCCCCTGGCTTCCCCAGTACGTTTCCTCCTTACATAGTTTTCCCAGGAGCCTAACACCTCACTCCCACCTAACTCTTCTTCCTCCCTGCTTTCCTGAGACATATTTTAGCCATTTCTACTACCACCATTGCCTCAAAGCCTGTTCTCTTCCTTTCACAGGGAACCTTGCCTTATTATCCTAGGAGCCTAAATTATAATCAATGGAAAAAAAATTGCTTGCTAGAAGGCAAGCCTGGCTTACTTATTACACCCTACTGAAAAATGGGAGAACAATCACCCAGTCCGACAAAGGAAGGGGGACAATGACACTTGTATGGCACTCATTAGATAGGCTCCATAGCATATTTTCTTTTTACTTTTTTAAGACAAGCTCTCACTCTGTCACCCAGGCTGGAGTGCAGTGGTGCAATCTTGGCTCACTGCAACCTCCATCTCAAGACTCAAGTGATCCTCCCACCTCAGCCTCCTGAGTAGCTGGGACCACAGGCCTGTGCCACCATGCCTGGCTAATTTCTTGCATTTTTTGTAGAGATGGGGTATTGCCATGTTTCCCAAGCTGGTCTTGAACTCCTGGGCTCAAGCAATCTATCCTCTTTGGCCTCCTAAACTGCTGAGATTATAGGCATGAGCCACTGTGCTCAGCCTAGCATATTTTAAGTGAAAGAAAATAGTAGTAAACTTGAAGACAGATCAATATAAATTAATTCAGTCTTAGGTATATACACAAAAAGGTTTTAAAAATAAAAATAATTTCAGAGATGTGTGAGAGAATAGTGTGTGGTCTGAAATGTAGGTCATTACAATCCCAGAATGAGAGGAGCAACAGAAAAGGAAAGAAAAAAATATTTAGAGAAAGAATAGCCTCAAAAGCTCCAATTTCTGTTGAAAAAATTAATTTACAGACGCAAGAACTCGATAAACCCCAAGTACAATAAAACTAAAGAAAATTCTACTGGATATATAATACTCAAAGTTCTGAAAGCCAAAGAAAGAGAAAATTTTGAAAACATTCAGCAAAAGTGACTCCAGAAGAAAACCAGTAAGAATAATGACTGATTTCTTATGAGCTATGGATGCCAAAAGAAATAGAAACAATATAATTCAAGTATTGTAGGGTGGAAAAGAACAGTCAACTAAGAATACTATATTCAGATAAAATATACCTCAAAAATGAAGGTTAAATAGAGACGCTTTTAGAAAACAAATACTGTGATAATTTGTTACCACCAACAGACCTGCACTACAAAAAAAGTAAAGGAAGTCCTTTAAGCTGAAGAAATAAAGAGCTCTGAAAATAGTGGATATGTTCATAAATACAAAGGAACATTTGTTTAATTTTCTTCTTTTAAAAAATATGATTGTGTAAAGCAAAAATTGTAATACTGCACAAATGGGTTCATAATGTGTGTATGTGTGTGTATATATATGTATATATATATATATATAACGAAAATAACACTAAGAATAGGGTGGCAAATGGAAACATACTATTTCAAGTTTCCTGTATTTTATGTAAAGTAAGTTGATATTAACCATAAGTAGAATGGGTTAAGTTAAAGGTAGCTATAGTAATCCCTTTAGGAACCACTAAAAACATAATGCAAATACATGTATTTTGGAGACAGGGTCTCACTCTGTTGCCCAGGCTACAGATGTGTGCCACCATGCCTGGAGGTTTTTTTTTTTTTTTTTTTTTTTTTTGGAGAGATGAGACCTTGCTGTATTGCCAGGCTGGTCTAAAGCAATCCTTCTGCTTCCACCTCCCAAAATACTGGGATTACAGGTATGAATGCCTGGCCCTGCAAAATATATAGGTAGAAAGCCAATAGGGAATTTAGATGAAATACTAAAATATTTTAACAAAAAAGAAGGCCAGAAAGTAAGAACAAGGGGAGAACAACACCAAATAGATTAGGCAAATAGAAAATAAATAGAAAAATGGCAGACTTTGATAAACCATGTCAATAATTACATTAAATGTAAAAAGAATATTCACTTCAATCAAAAGGCAGAGATTTTTAAGGGTTGGATAAAAAGCAAGAATTGACCAGACACAGTGGCTCATGCCTGTAATTCCAGCATTTTGGAGGTTGAGGCACGAGGACTGCTTAAGCCCCAAAACGTCAGACCAGCCTGGGGAACATGGCGATACTGCAACTATACCAAAAAAAAAAAAAAAAAAAAAAAGATGGAGGTAGTGGCACATGATTATGGGTCTGTCTATTCAAGAGGCGTGAGGATCGCTTGAGCCTGGGAGGTTGAGGCTACAGTGAGCCATGTTCACATCACTGCACTCCAGACTGGGTGAGAGAGAAAGAATCTTGTCTCAAAAAAGAAAAAAAAAAAAAGAAAAAGCAAGAATCAAGCATATGCTCTTTACAATATATACAATTTAAATTCAAATACAAGAAAAAATATATTGAAAGAAAAATATGCAAAAAATATGCAAAATGTAAACATACACAAGCTGAAGTGGTCATAATAATATTAGTCAAAATAGATTTCAAAACAAGTGGTATTATTACTAGAGGGGAAGAAGAATTTTGCATTACTACAAAAGAGTCAGGCCAGGTGTGGTGACTCTTGTCTGCAATCCCAGCACTTTGGGAGGCTAAGGTGGGCAGATCACCAGGTTAGGAGATCGAGACCATCCTGGCTAACATGGTGAAACCCCGTCTCTACTAAAAATACAAAAACTTAGCCGGGCGTGGTGGTGGGCACCTGTGGTCCCAGCTACTCAGGAGGCTGAGACAGGAGAATGGTGTGAACCCAGAGGCAGAGCTGGCCGTGAGCTGATATCGTGCCACTGCACTCCAGCCTGGGAGACAGAGTGAGACTGTATCTCAAAAATAAAAATAAATTAAAAAATTTAAAAAAAAAGAGTCAATACAATCAGGAAGATATGGCACTTATAAAGGTGTATGTGCCTAATAACAGATCTTCCAAATACATGCATAAAAATTGACAAAATTAAAAAGCAAAATAGACAAAGCCACAGTCATAGTAAGTGGTGCACGTTAGTGCACCTCTCTCAGGGATGAAGAGAACTACTAGACAAGAAACCAGTAAAAGTATGGAATGTCTGAAGAACATATCAACCACCTTCACCTACTTGACATTGATAGAACCCTACACCAAACAGCTGCAGAACACATTCATTTCAAGTGCAAATGGATGTGCACCTAGTAGATCATACACTATGTCATCAAACAAATTCAATAGATTTCTAAAGAATGAAATCTTACAAAGTATGTCCTCTGATCACAAAGAAAGTAAATTATAAATCCTAGCAGAATTCAGTCAGTAGCAGAAATCTCACCCTGTCTAGCATCCTGAGAAACTTTTGAGGAAAATCTCCTCTCTGCAGCTTTTCAGTAAGCACTGAACTGGGGAACTTCAAAAATAAATTTTTCTTTTAAAAATAACTATCCTGTTTCCACTCTGATAAGCACATGAGCAACCATTCCTCACTTTGAGCTGATGGCAGAAAATGCAACTCCAGCTGGAGTTAGCAAAAAATAAATGCATTAGCTCATGTGAACAGAAAACCCCAGCATGAGGATATGGTCTCATCCTCAGCCTCCCCTCAGCCTCCCAGCTCTACTTTATTCTGTGTGGACTCCCTCTTGAGCAATGTCTTCTATGGCAGGATGGCCACTTTCATCTTCATGTCTGGCAGAAACAGAGCTAGTGTTCTCCAAGAGTCACCGCCTTTCGTTATCACTGGTTCTGATTGGCTAAGTCTAGATCACATGACACTCTTGACTCTGAGGTTGGCATCAATCATTCCACTCACTGCAAGGGTTGATGGTGAGTTGGTGGTTTCCCAGAGGGACATTGGGGTTGAGAAGAGAGAATGAACTGAGCAGGCAATGACAGCAGATGTGCACTCCCTGCACCCACTGGGTTTAAAGATGGTGGAGCAGGAGGTAGGGAGAAATGTGGAGGGATCTGATGGGCAGATGAAATCCCAGCAGGTCAGATCTCACCCCAGAACCTAGCTTAACCCCCCTGTCTTTCCTGACAATGGTCACTTCCAGGTTGGGGGCTGATTAGTGCATGTGTACACACACACACACACACACACACACTCATTGTTTTCATTTCCTTTCCATTTTTTCACAATGAATACAACATATTATTTCTGTATTGTGTTTTGAAAACACAAATATTTAAAGCAAAGACATCCTTTGGGGGTTGGAGTCTTTTTTCTTTTGGGGGGACAGAGTAGAATTATGAAAAGATGCTTATCTTCAAGGTCAAAACTGTATACTCCACAGCTGCTGTTACAAACATTTAGCAAGTTTCTACTTTTACCCTCAAAATAGGAATAACTTCTGATTTAATTACCTCATAAATTGTGGGGGAAGCCCTCACCAAAATATGGAGCATTTGAGTTAGTGTATGCAAACTGGCTTTCTATACCGAAGGTGTTTTACAAAGGAGAGAAAATGTTATCTATATTTCAATTCTGGAAGCCACAGGAAAGTAACATGTGTTTTGGAGCTCCTATTCAGAAAGGATCTTTTTCCACCCTTCAGAGTCACAGCCTTCTTTCCCCCAAAGGGAGAAGCCTTTACCTGTTATATCTCTAGGCTTTAACCACCACACAAATAGAAATAACAAGTGTGGCGTGGAACCAACCCAACGGACAGAGGCAATTAAAAATAAATCAGGCATCTTGGAAAAAGTCATTTGCAGAAACAGTTGTGTCCACAGCATGAAATATGGAGGAAATACATTAAAGCAAAAATTAATTTAATAAACACTCACCCTCATTCTTTTTAAAGGATCGAATAGTATAAAATACTTCATTAGGCAAAGTCTCAGCAGGGAAACATGGACTTTTTCAAAAAAAGACTTTGTAAGTTAGAGATGGAAGAAAAAAAAGAAGAGAGAGATGGGGAGAACATGGCTTTTGTCTGAGTGTTCAGCTTTAGAATAGGGCAGGGAAGTTCAGCTATGGGGAGAAGATGGTCAGGGTGCTTAGGACCCCCTCATATCCCAGGGGTCCCATCGTGCTAGAAACACACAAAGCCAGTGAGACAATGGCAGCCGCCACCCAGATAATCCACACACACAGAAACACATCTGATTTAAGACCCAGAAATGGCTTCAACAGTGCCATCTCCTCCCCGAAGCTGCTCTGCACTTGCTCTGGGAGGTGAGTAGAAATGCCACTGAGGAAGGTAATCATCTGATCTCCCCCCACTTGATCCCAAGGCCTTGCACGGTGCTGGGGGATCAGCTGATGCCCCCAAATGCCTGCCGGTTGATGTAATGAGCATTTGGGGGTGCCAACCCAGGGTCCTTTTTCTGTTCACTTCCTACTGATACCCAGCTTTTTCTTCAGGAATCCACCTCAGCTCATGGCCCAACCCAAAATTCCAGATTGGGGCTTTTAGTGGCTGAAATAAATTCAGGTATTCCATTTCCCAGACCTGGTCATTAGTTCAGCAGTGACCCTTCTGCAGTGTTGAGACAGGAACACTCACCAACTGGATTCTGTGATGTGCAGGCAGGAAACCTAAAATTGTGGGAACAACTATGGCTGCAAGAAGGGAAGTCAGCCCAGGGCCAAAGCCAGCACACACAGAAGGACCCAGAGGGAGATCAAGCAAAATAGGGCACCCTGATCATGCCATTCCTGAAGCTGTGCTTTCCTTGATTTCCAACAGTTTATTCCAGTAGGAATAAATCTTGCTTGTTTTATAGGCTGGTTGGAATTTTGAAGCTGTTTGATGTTTGCATGTTAAGAGTTCTGACACTGAGCAGGTTGGAGAATGAGAAAGAGCAAGACGAGAGAAAGGAAGGCAGAGGGAAATTAAGAAAGGGAAGAAAGGAGAAAAGAGAGGGAAGAAAGGAGGAAAGAAAGGAAAAGAAAGGAGAAAAGGAGAGGGAAATTAAGAAAGAGAATAAATGAGAAGAGGCAAATCATAATAATAATAACCCAGAAGAATAAAAGATTTTTAGGGCAGTATGGGGTTGTGTAGACTGATATGTCCAGCTCTCATATTATAGATGAGAAAACAGAGGTCCCAAGAAGCAACGTAACTCTGCCAGGGCCACACCATCAGTGTGACTCAGCATGAGGACCCAAGCATCCCGGCGCCCAGCCTCCCTCTTTCTTCCCCCAAGTCACAAATATAGAGAAGCAGTTTTTATAGCTAAAGTAGTTCTTACTTATTACAGAGAATTTGAGATGTGCACAAAAGTAGAAAAAAGAAAAAAGCCATAATGTTACCATGCAGATATAACCATTATTAACATTTAACCAGTTTTCCTGTCAGTATTCCTCTGTATTTAAGCATCATTTTTACAGAGTTTTAAACCCTCAGTTTACATAAGTGTATTCCCTGCTTTTTTCTCTATCTCGTAAGCATTCCCCATGTTACTGTATATTCTTCAGGAACAAAAATGTTTGACTCTTTAATATTCAATCAGGTAGACATACCCTTATTTATTTAACCGTTTTCCTACCAGTGGACGTATTTTTCAAATTTTCAACACTTACTTTCAAAACGCTCGAAGATCCTTGCATAAAACTTTCTTGTATGTAAGATTATTTACTTATAATTGATTCACAGAAGTGAAATCTTAGGGTTGAAGGGCAGGAATTAGGGTTGCCACGTTTAGCAGCTAAAAATGTAGGATTTAAATTTTTCATTTCAAATTATTTATCTGCAATTGAAATTTAACTGGGAGTTCTGTATTTTATCTGGCAACCTTAGCAGGAATATTTTTAAAGGTTTCCATGCATATTTCCAATGCCCTCAGGTTAGAAAAGAGAGAGAATGAGGGAATAACATCTAACATTCTATTTTGTGCCATGCACTCATTTAAGTATTTTATGGTCATTTAAGTGCATTTAAGCTTTGTGTTGACCTCTAAGTTAAGGAATTATTGTGAGCCCTACTTTGCAGATGAAAAAGCAGAGGTCGACGAGGTTAAGTAAAATGTTCAAGACTACACAACTAGGACTCCGGGGAACTAGAATTGAACCCAAGCAGCCTGACTGCTACAGTGTCCCCAGAAAGCCAAGGAAAGAGTGAAACACGCCGAGAGAGGAGATTCAGGTTGTGCCTCTTGAGAGAAGCAGACATCCATGGTCCGTCTTGCCCGGCTCCCCCTCAAAGTCAAAATCAGCCACGTGAGCAGCCTTTCCCGACTCAGAGACCCCAGATCCTCACCACACATTAGCAGGATATTGATCATTCACTGAACACATTGGGGCAAGACAGGGATCCACACATAATGGAAATAATTTCATACAATCCATTTTAAAACTGGTTAATCCCATTTCGAATTCCTCTCCAGCCGCCAGGCTGGGCCTCCCCCTCTTTCAGCCTCCACACCCATCACTCCACTCAGCTAAAAACACCCCCTCTACCACCTAGACCTGCCCTCCCTGGAAAGGAGAGGTCATGCTTAATAAATCTCCCTGTTTTTCAAAATATCAGACAGTAAGGGACTTTATTCCTTCTTTCTTCCCTGTCTCCCATACATTTCCTTGCGTTCACTTCCTCCCTTCTCCATGTGACACTCACAAAGTACCAAGAAGATCTTCCTCCACCCAGAGGCAATGAAGACGTCCCAGGCAACAGCCCTAGGCAGACCACAGAGGGTAGCTAGGCTCGAAGGCTTCAGACAAAGAGCCGGAGGGCCCAGAGGGGACACAGCGCTCCCACCTGGGTAGCGTGTAAGGCTTCATGGCACAGGTGCCACTGAGCTGGGCACTGAAGGACTGATAGATTTTGTACTTGTAGAGATGGATTGGAATTAGGCCAGGGTTTTCACCCCTTCCCAGTGAGAACACTTCGAGGACCCAGTCTAGGGAAAGAGAGAGCTTGAAGCAGACGGAGTTCTCCGGAATCCCCATGCATACTTATCAGCAACTCCTCATGGCTGATGCCAAAAGAGTCCTGGATGAAGCCAGAGCTGGCTTCTGGGATCTTGTTTTGGGAAGCATCCCCACATGGCCAGGACCCCCAACCATTGCTGGGACAATATACAGTTGATATGCATGGGTTCACCCAGGCCATCTTTTAAATGACTCACAAAATGCATCTAGGATTTTAAATCTGCTCATAAAAATGGATCAATCAGCACAAGGCTGAAATAGTTAGTTCCTTTTGCTAGGAAAAAAAAAATAATGCTTCTTAATTATTGTACTGATTGCGTGAGAGTTTTTTTTTTTTTTTTAATGCAACAAAGAGGCCTCTGAAGGCCCTGTCCTTCTACCTGCCTATAGGGGAAATAATCTAATTAAAACAAGGAAAATAGATGAATATTTAATGGTATGGTTTTCCCCCACTACTTTTTACTTCTCAGCTTAACCCAGTGACAGCTCCAAAAATTCCTCCAACAAAGAACATGCAAAATCCCACGAGCGTGATCTGTCAGAGCAGAGTTTGCATAAACAGCTCTGCTTCAGAGCTGACGCCAGAGCTCCTCCCTCAAGCCAGCCATGGCTGTTGCTTCCACAGCCCTCTGAGGGTGCCCTGGCCTCCTGTCCTAAACATCCGGGGCCTTCAGAGCTGCCTGCCCCGGAGATCAGTCCCGACACTGCCCCTTTGTTATGAGGACCTTGGGAAAGTGGCCCAAGCACAGCGGCACTGCCTACGGGTTGCCAGAAGGATGCCACGGGACCAGGTAAGTAAACACTTAGCAGAGTGCCTGACATAGAGCAACAACTCAGCCAATGACTGGACGACATCTGTGACTGTAACACACTTGGAGACTAAGGTCCAGGGATGAGGGAGGGTGATTTTTCAGAAGTCACAGACAGGTTGGTGGTAGAGCCATTGTTAATTACTCCTCCCTGTATTCTCAATTACCTCCCATGTGTTGGCCTCCAGTGCTGGCTGTATTCTCTGCCACTGGTAGAATGGTCCTTCTTGCCTGGACTTCTGTACTCGTCACTTTGGGCTATGTAAATGCCTGTGGCTCTCCTCGGGATCTACCTCCATCCTATTCTAGAATGGGTAAGTATCCTTCTATATCTGCTAAATTATTTTTGATTCTAAGAGACAGAAAGTTTAAGCACACTGACGTAAGCCAAAAGGGGACTTCATCACTGAAATACCCTAGGGTAGAACTTCAGGCATAGCTGGATCCAGGGGCTAGACTGATGTCCCCAGAGCTTGGCTTCTCCCTCTGGCTTCTCTCTCCTGCAGCCTCAATTTTCAGATAAGCTGTCCTCTAGGGGTTGCAAGATGGTTCTTGAAGCTCTCACCTCTCATCTAAGCAAGTAAGCAAGCCCCACCCCTAATCCCCCCAAAACCCGCCACAGGGCTCCCAGAAAAAGTTTCATCATAGCTTATTGACTCAGGTAGAGTGGGCAGCATGCCCATTCCTGAACCAATCGCCATGTCCAGAGACATGTGATGGAAGACCGACAGGGCTATTTCCTCTGAGTTCCTGTGAGTATCATTAGTGCCTCTACTCATGAGTCACCCAGGAGGAGGAAAGGGTGGGTTGTTCAGTAGTTTTCTTAGCCAGAACTAATTTTCACTAATAAATCTGTACTTCTGCTCTGGAGAACAGTGAAATGTGAGTGCAGGCGGTGATCACACAAGGAGACTGACACATCAAATGCAGCCCTCCGATGGACGGAGAGTGTCTGCACTGGATCTTCAAATGTGGATTCATTGTCAGCATGAAACATTGGCAGAGTTCCCACAGACATTCAGGTTCCTAGCTTCCTTGGTAAAATTAGGTTGCGGCCAGAAGGGCATGTCCCTGGCTCTGCCCTGCTAGTCTTTATAGCAGGCCACAGAACCTGCCTTCACTGCTCTCAGTTACCGCCTGGCTGCTGTGGCCGGCTAAGTTTGCAACCCCTGGTGGAAGTCCACTCAAGGTTCATGAGAATCCGCCTCAATCTAGAGCACTGTTCACAGTGAGCGCCTCCTTGCAGCTGAGCCCTCACACCAGGAATGCCACTTCTCCCATCTCCAAAGAGTATCACAGCAGGCCTGGGATACAGATGGGCCATTTGGGGGAAGGAAGCTGAAGATTGATGAGGTTGAAGGATACCGAGGTAGAAATAAGTGTTAACCTGCAAAGCCCAGGCAGTGGGAGGTAGGAGAGGAGAGCTTTCCTCAGACCCTATCCCTGGGCCTAAAATAGAAGAAACTCAGATATAGGGCCCTATGAAGTCCAAACGGGGAGCAATTAAAAGGTGCATGGGGCCAGGAGTGGTGGCTCACGCCTGCGATCCCAGCACTTTGGGAGGCTGAGGTTGGCAGATCACTTGAGGTCAGGAGTTCAAGACCAGCCTGGCCAAGATGGTGAAACTCCGTCTCTACTAAAAATACAAAAATTAGCTGGGTGTGGTGGTGGGCGCCTGTAATTCCAGCTACGTGGGAGGCTGAGGCAGAGAATTGCTTGAACCTGGGAGGTGGAGGTTGCAGTGAGCTGACATCATCCCACTGCACTCCAGCCTGGGCAACAGAGCAAGACAGTCTCAAAAAAAAAAAAAAAAAAAAAAAAAAAGCGTGGTCAGCATCTTCTGTCTCTCCACCTTCCCCATCTCCCTGCCTAGGGGGAGGACAGGAGTGGCACCAGGATGGCAGACAGGACACCTAGAATGCTGGGCAGTTTCACCTTCCCTCCATCCACACCTTTCCCCACAACCCTGGGGGTCCCCCTGAAAATCAGTTTCTCAGGCTGACAGCTGTTCTGTAGGTGTGGAATGGGGGCTGGTGTTCAGGTAAGCCAACCTGGGTGACAGCAAGACAGATGGCTTTCTCAAAAGTAAAATACAGCCGGGCGTGATGGCTCACATCTGTAATCCCAGCACTTCAGTAGGCCAAGGCAGGAGGATTGCTTGAGGCCAGGAGTTCTAAGCCTGGGCAAATAGCAAGACCACCAATTTTTTAAAAAATTAGCTGGACATGGTGGCATGCGCCTGTTCCAGCTATCTGGGAGGCTGAGCAGGAGGATGACTTGAGTCCAGGAGTTTCAGGCTGTAGTGGGTTATGGTCGCACCACTGCACTCCAGCCCAGGTAACAAGGGAAGACTCTCTCTAAATTAAAAAAAAAAAAGTAATCAATTTCCCTCTTGTGGTGGCATCTCACTCCCACTTACACCATAAATCTGCCCCTTCCTCTCCACCTGTTTTGCCTTCAGCCTAGACCTAGCTCCATCATTCTTACCTGGACAGCTGCTCCTTCTTTTTAACTATTATGATTATTTTTAGAGACAGAGTCTCCTACTGTCACTCGGGCTGGAGCGCAGTGGTGCAATCACGGCTCACTGCTAGCTCAATCTCCCGGGCTCAAGCAATCCTCCCACCTCGCCCTCCCGAGTAACTGGGACCACAGGCACTAACCACTGTGCCTGGCCAGCTCCTTTCTTTCTCCTGGGCTCCCACCAGCCACTCTTGCCCTGCCACACACCCACAACCTGCTTAAAATCTGCAAATGGCTTCTGATTTCACAGGGATAAAATCCTTACTATTTGCAGAGGCCTAAGAGGTCTTTAGTGATACATCTCTCTTCATTTTTGCTGCTCCTGCCCCATGTCAGATGCTGGGGGTGCCTCACCCCTTCCACCTGTGCTTTGCCAAGGGGCAGTGCCCTGCTCCACGCTCCACCCCATGGCCTAGAACTGCACCTGTCACAGAGTGGGTGCTGAATGAAGGAATAAATGCATGAATGCATGAATGCATGAATGAATGAACACGGTTTGGAAACAATTTGAGCAGTCTGAACTTCTGTTTATCAGTAAAGACAAGTATTTGTGAATCCCTATAGACTTCATTTAAAAATTTAGCTGGGGTACAAGGATGGTGCTGGGAAACCGGAAAGTTGGCATTATTTTACAGTTTATTTAATTCTCTCCTCCTGCTGGCACTAATTTGATTCATCTCCATAGCTAACGGAAGGACGGAACTGAAATATTAACCTCAAAGGCGGTGCGGAAGCAGATAATGGGGCTGTGCCTGCAAGCACAGAGTGGAAAGATAAAAGAGAGGGACGGCTGCTTCCAGGGGAGAATTACGGAGGGAGAGAGGTATAGAAGCCTTTTTTCTAATGGTTCATTTTCTTTCTCTTTAGTCCAAAGTGATAAAAGCAAATAAATTTGTGTTTAGAATCACAGACATAGTACAGGACCATTATAAAAAGACATCTTCCCGGTGAAACTTCGTCAGAAGTTCTTAATGTCGAAAGCGTGCAAAGTGGATTAAAATATCACAGGCAAGCAGCAGAGATTGTCAAAATGACAGAATATTATTAAACCTGTATATTTATCCCTTCATTTTCATCTCCACATGAGACCCCAGCGTGGTGCTGTTTCTGTGTGAAGCCCTCGGCCACGTGGCCAGCTGAATGTGGGCGGGGAACCCGTCTGGGCAGAGCTCAAAATGCCGTCCCAGCTCCCCGGCCTCTGGCTTGAACAGAGTCCAATCTAAGAGTCAGAATACACAGAGAAAGCAGCCCTTCTGCCTGGGTGACATTTAGCTGGCATTCCTTCCCTCCTGAGGGAACTCGTGGGCAGTGACAGCAGAAAACACCGCAGGGAGAAGGGGCGGGAGTGCAGGGCCAGCTGTGAGATTGGCATGGGGTGGCTGCTTCTGTCTACAGGGTCCCTGGGGAAAGAAGAGCAGGTGGGCGCCTCGAGGCTCCTTTCTCTCTGGGTGAGTCCTAGCAGCTACCACCGATGGGGAGTATCCTCTGTGCCTGGCTGTGTACCTGGGCTTTGGACGCATTCTCTCATTTATCCTCATCACAGCCCCTGAGGAGGGGGCTGTTGTCCTCCCCGTTTGACAGATGAGAAAACCACGGACTAGAGGCCAAGAACTTGGCTAGGGTCTGCAGCTGACACCTGATGGCACCAGGTTACAGCCCAGCTCTGCCTGATTCCAAAACAAAGCAATCCCTCCGTGGTGCCCCCTCTAAGGCAGCTCCAGGGGTAAAAGGCATGGAATCACTGTGGACGCATAGATATGGATACAGAACGCTCTTCAGGACAGCATGTCCAGGGCACAGGCAGCTGCAGACCAGTGGCTCCAGGCTGGAAGAGCTCGACACGTCAGCATTGGCTTCTAACAGCTCTGGAAAGGTGCTCAGCGGGGACAGGTGGGCCAGCAGTTGGGAGCTGGCGGATGGAGGCAGGAAGGGAAGCGAGACCTGCATTTCACTGTTGACCCCATTGTGCTGTTTGAATTTGTCTTTCTGTGTGCATAGATTTGAAAACACATATGGTAAAACAACGTGAAAAGTAGCTTAGCTAGGTGGAAAAAGAAGCCCGGGAGGTCACCTCCTCACCTGACCTCTCCCTATTGCACACACACCTTGCTTCCATCTGCCAGGCTGGGGTTGCCCAGGCCTCCTGCCTCATTTCTGAGCCAGGATCTCCTCAGGGCTCTTTCCCTCTTCAGTCGAATGCCTGCTCTCCTCTCCCTTTCGGCGTAAGTCTTGCTCCTCTTCAGCCTCAGCTCTATTTCTGCCTCCTCCAGGCAGTCTTTCCTGACTACCCCAAGCCCTCTGTCCTCTCTCAAGATGGTGCCCAGCAAAGACAACTTTCCTGTCCATAGCCCAGACTCACAGCCTCACTGGTACGGTTTGGATCTGTGTCCCCATCTAAATCTTATGTTCACTTGTGATCCCCAGTGTTGGAGGTGGGGCCTGGTGGGAAGTGATTAGATCATGGGGGTAGTTTCTAATGGATTAGCATCATCCCCCTAGTGCTGCTCTCATGATAAGAGTTCTCACAAGATCTGCTTGTTTAAAAGTGTAGCTCCTTTCCCCTCTTTCTCTTCCTCCTGCTCTGGCCAGGTAAGACATGCCTGCTTCCCTTTCACCTTCTGCCGTGCGCCATGATTGAAAGTTTCCCCACGCCTCCCAAGAAGCTGTCACACTTCTTACATAGCCTGCGGAACTGTGAGCCAATTAAACATCTTTTCTTTATTAATTGCTTGTCTCAGATTTTTTTTCTTCCTGTTTTTCTTTTATTATTATTATTATTATACTTTAAGTTCTAGGGTACCTGTGCACAACGTGCAGATTTGATACATAGGTATACATGTGACATGTTGGTTTGCTGCACCCGTCAACTCACCATTTACTTTAGGTATTTCTACTAATGCTATCCCTCCCCCCTCCACCCACCCCACGACAGGCCCTGGGATGTGATGTTACCTGCCCTGTGTCCAGGTGATCTCATTTTTTCAATTCCCACCTGTGAGTGAGAACATGTGGTGTTTGGTTTCCTGTCCTTGTGATACTTTGCTGAGAATGATGGTTTCCAGCTTCATCCATGTCCCTGCAAAGGACATGAACTCATCCTTTTTTATGACTGCATAGTATCCCTGGTGTATATGTGCCACATTTTCTTAATCCAGTCTATCACTGATGGACGTTTAGGTTGGTTCCAAGTCTTTGCTATTGTGAATAGTGCTGCAATAAACACACATATGCACGTGTCTTTATAGTAGCATGATTTATAGTCCTTTGGGTATACACCCAGTAATGGGATTGCTGGATCAAATGGTAATTCTAGTTCTAGATCCTTGAGGAATTGCCACACTGTCTTCCACAATGGTTGAACTAATTTACACTCCCACCAACAGTGTAAAAGCCTTCCTATTTCTTCACATCCTTTCCAGCGTCTGTTGTTTCCTGACTTTTTAATGATTGCCATTCTAACTGGCGTGAGATGGTATCTCACTGTGGTTTTGATTTGCATTTCTCTGATGGCCAGTGATGATGAGCATTTTTTCATGTATTTTTTGGCTGCATAAATGTCTTCTTTTGAGAAGTGTCTGTTCATATCCTTCACCCACTTTTTGATGGGGTTGTTTGTTTTTTCTTGTAAATTTGTTTGCATTCTTTGTAGATTCTGGATATTAGCCCTTTGTCAGATGGGTAGATTACAAAATTTTTCTCCCATTCTGTAGGTTGCCTGTTCACTCTGATGGTAGTTTCTTTTGCCATGCAGAAGCTCTTATAGTCTAATTAGATCACATTTGTCTATTTTGGCTTTTGTTGCCATTGCTTTTGGTGTTTTAGCCATGAAGTCCTTGCCCATGCCTATGTCCTGAATGGTATTGCCTAGGTTTTCTTCTAGGGTTTTTATGGTTTTAGGTCTAACATTTAAGTCTTTAATCCATCTTGAATTAATTTTTGTATAAGGTGTAAGGAAGGGATCCAGTTTCAGCTTTCTATATATGGCTAGCCAGTTTTCCCAGCACCATTTATTAAATAGGGAATCCTTTCCCCATTTCTTGTTTTTGTCAGGTTTGTCAATGATCAGATGGTTGTAGATGTGTGGTGTTATTTCTGAGGCCTCTGTTCTGTTCCATTGGTTTATATCTCTGTTTTGGTACCAGTACCATGCTGCTTTGGTTACTGTAGTATAGTTTGAAGTCAGGTAGTGTGACGCCTCCAGCTTTGCTCTTTTTGCTTAGGATTGTCTTGGCAATGCAGGCTCTTTTTTGGTTCCATGTGAACTTTAAAGTAGTTTTTTCCAATTCTGTGAAGAAAGTCAGTGGTAGCTTGATGGGGATGGCATTGAATCTATAAATTACCATGGGCAGTATGGCCATTTTCACGATACTGATTCTTCCTATCCACAAGCATGGAATATTTCCATTTGTTTGTGTCCTCTTTTATTTCGTTGAGCAGTGGTTTGTAGTTCTCCTTGAAGAGGTCCTTCACATCCCTTCTAAGTTTTATTCGTAGGTATTTTATTCTCTTTGTAGCAATTGTGAATGGGAATTCATTCATGATTTGGCTCTCTGTCTGTTATTGGTGTATAGGAATGCTTGTGATTTTTGCACATTGATTTTGTATCCTGAGACTTTGCTGAAGTTTCTTATCAGCTTAAGGAGATTTGGGGCTGAGATGATGAGGTTTTCTAAATATACAATCATATCATCTGCAAACAGGGACAATTTGACCTCCTCATTTCCTAATCGAATACCGTTTATTTCTTTCTCTCACCTGATTGCCCTGGCCAGAACTTCCAACACTATGTGGAGTGTTGGAAGTTCATAGGAGTGGTGAGAGAGGGCATCCTTGTCTTGTGCCAGTTTTCAAAGGGAATGCTTCCAGTTTTTGCCCATTCAGTATGATATTGGCTGTGGGTTTGTCATAAATAGCTCTTGTTATTTTGAGATATGTTCCATCGATACCTAGTTCATTTAGTTTTTAGCATGAGGGGCTGTTGAATTTTGTTGAAAGCCTTTTCTGCATCTATTGAGATAATCATGTCGTTTTTGTAGTTGGTTCTGTTTATGTGATGGATTGATTACGTTTATTGATTTGCCTATGTTGAACCAGCCTTGCATCCCAGGGATGAAGCCAACTTGACCGTGGTGGATAAGCTTTTTGATGTGCTGCTGGATTTGGTTTGCCAGTATTTTATTGAGAATTTTTGCATTGATGTTCATCAGGGATATTGGTCTAAAATTCATTTTTTGTTGTGTCTCTGCCAGGCTTTGGCATCAGGATGATGTTAGCCTCATGAAATGAGTTAGGGAGGATTCCCTCTTTTTCTATTGATTGGAATAGTTTCAGAAGGAATGGTACCAGCTCCTCTTCGTACCTCTGGTAGAATTTGGCTATGAATCCATAGCCTGGTCCTGGACTTATTTTGGTTGGTAAGCTATTAATTATTGCCTCAATTTCAGAGCCTATTATTGGTATATTCAGAGATTCAACTTCTTCCTGGTTTAGTCTTTGGAGGGTGTATGTGTCCCGGAATTTATCCATTTCTTCTAGATGTTCTAGTTTATTTGCTTAGAGGTGTTTATAGGATTCTCTGATGGTAGTTTGCATTTCTGTGGGATCGGTGGTGATATCCCCTTTATCATTTTTTATTGTGTCTTTTTGATTCTTCTCTCTTTTCTTCTTTGTTAGTCTTGCTAGTGGCCTGTTAGTTTTGTTGATCTTTTCAGAAAAACAGCTCCTGGATTCATTTATTTTTTGAAGGGTCTTTTGTGTCTCTGTCTTTTTCAGTTCTGCTCTGATCTTAGTTATTTCTTGCTTTCTGCTAGCTTTTGAATTTGTTTGCTCTTGCTTCTCTAGTTCTTTCCATTGTGATGTTAAAGTGTTGATTTTAGATCTTTCCTGCTTTCTCTTGTGGGCATTTAGTGCTATAAATTTCCCTCTACACACTGCTTTAAATGTGTCCCAGAGATTCTGGTGCATTGTGTCTTTGTTCTTATTGGTTTCAAAGAACCTCTTTATTTCTGCCTTCATTTCGTTATTTACCTAGTAGTCATTCAGGAGCAAGTTGTTCAGTTTCCATGTAGTTGTGGAATTTTGAATGAGTTTCTTAATCCTGAGTTCTAATTTGATTGCACTGTGGTCTGAGAGACAGTTTGTTATGATTTCTGTTCTTTTACATTTGTTGAGGAGTGCTTTACTTCCAATTATGTGGTCAATTTTAGAATAAGTGCAATGTGGTGCTGAGAAGAATATATATTCTGTTGATTTGCAGTGGAGAGTTCTGTAGGTGTCTATTAGGTCTGCTTGTTGCAAAGCTGAGTTCAAGTCCTGGATATCCTTGTTAACCTTCTGTCTCATTGATCTGTCTAATATTGACAGTGGGGTGTTAAAGTCTCCCATTATTATTGTGTGGCAGTCTAAGTCTCTTCGTAGGTCTATAAGGACCTGATTTATGAATCTGGGTGCTCCTGTATTGGGCGCATATATATTTAGGATAGTTAGCTCTTCTTGTTGAATTTGTAACGGTCTTGTCTCTTTTGATCTTTGTTAGTTTAAAGTCAGTTTTATTGGAGACTAGGATTGCAACCTCTGCTTTTTTTTGCTTCCCATTTGCTTCGTAGATCTTCCTCCATTCCTTTATTTTGAGCCTATGTGCGTCTTTGCATGTGAGATGGGTCTCCTGAATACAGCACAGTGACGGGTCTTGCCTCTATCCAATTTGCCAGTCTGTGTCTTTTAATTGGGGCATTTGGCCCATTTACATTTAAGGTTAATATTGTTATGTGTGAATTTGATCCTGTCATTATGATGTTCGCTGGTTATTTTGCTCATTAATTGATGTAGTTTCTTCATAGCATCGATGGTCTTTACAATTTGGCATGTTTTTGCAGTGGCTGGTACCAGTTGATTCTTTCCATGTTTAGTGCTTCCTTCAGGAGCTCTTGTAAGGCAGGCCTGGTGGTGACAAAATCTCTCAGCATTTGCTTATCTCTATAAGATTTTATTTCTCCTTCACTTATGAAGCTTAGTTTTGCTGGATGTGAAATTCTGGGTTGAAAATTCTTTTCTTTAAGAATGTTGAATATTGGTCCCCACTCTCTTCTGGCTTGTAAGGTTTCTGCTGAGAGATCCCCTGTTAGTCTGATGGGCTTCCCTTTGTGGGTAACTCGACCTTTCTCTCTGGCTGCCTTTAGCACTTTTTCCTTCATTTCAACCTTGGTGTATCTGACAATTACGTGTCTTGAGGTCACTCTTCTCGAGAAGTATCTTTGTGGTGTTCTCTGTATTTCCTGAATTTGAATGTTGACCTGCCTTGCTAGGTTGAGGAAGTTCTCCTGGATAATATCCTGAAGAGTGTTTTCCAACTTGGTTCCATTCTCCCCATCACAGTCAAACATAGATTTGGTCTTTTCACATAATCCCATATTTTTTGGAGGCTTTGTTTGTTTCTTTTTACTCTTTTTTCTCTAACCTTGCCTTCTTACTTTATTTCATTAATTTGATCTTCAATCACTGATACCCTTTCTTCCACTTGATCGAATTGGCTATTGATGCTTGTGCATGCATCATGAAGTTCTCTTGCCATGGTTTTCAGCTCCATCAGGTCATTTAAGGTCTTCTCTACTCTGTTTATTCTAGTTAGCCATTTGTCTAATCTTTTGTCAAGGTTTTTGGCTTCCTTGAGATGGGTTTGAACATCCTCCTTTAGCTTGGAGAAGTTTGTTATTACCAACTTTCTGAAGCCCACTTTTGTCAACTCATCAAAGTCATTCTCCATCCAGCTTTGTTCCATTGTTGGCAAGGAGCTGCGATCCTTTGCAGGAGAAGAGGTGCTCTGATTTTTAGAAGTTTCAGCTTTTCTGCTCTGGTTTCTCTCCATCTTCGTGGTTTTATCTACCTTTGGTCTTTGATGTTGGTGACCTACAATGGGGTTTTGGTGTAGATGACCTTTTTGTTGATGTTGATGCTATTTTTTTTGTGTTTGTTAGTTTTCCTTCTAACAGGTTCCTCAGCTGCAGGTCTGTTGGAGTTTGCTGGAGGAACACTCCAGACCCTGTTTGCCTGGGTATCTGTCGGCCCCTACTGGGAAGTGTCTCCCAGTTAGGGTACACAGGGGTCAGGAACCCACTTGAGGAGGCAGTCTGTCCATTCTCAGAGCTCAAATGCCGTGCTGGGAGAACCACTACTCTCTTCAGAGCTGTCAGACAGGGATGTTTAAGTCTGCAGAAGTTGTCTGCCTCCTTTTGTTCAGCTATGCCCTGCCCACAGAGGTAGAATCTAGAGGCAGTAGGCCTTGTTGAGCTGTGGTGGGCTCCTCCCAGTTTGAGCTTCCCAGCCACTTCGTTTACCTACTCAAGTCTCAGCAATGGTGGATGCCCCTCTCCAACCAGGCTGCCACCTTGCAGTTCGATCTCGGACTGCCAGGCTAGCAGTGAGGAAGGCTCTATGGGCATGGGACTTCCCGAGCCAGGCATGGGAGAGAATCTCCTTGTCTGCCAGTTGCTAAGACCTTGGGAAAAGTGCAGTATTTGGGAGGGAGTGTCATGTTTTTCAAAGTAGTCTGTCACGATGTCCCTTGGTTAGGAAAGGGAAATCCCCCAACCCTTTGTGCTTCCAGGGTGAGGCGATGCCCCAACCTGCTTCAGCTCGCCCTCCATGGGCTGCACCCACTGTCCAACCAGTCCCAATGAGAAGAAACAGGTACCTCAGTTGGAAATGCAGAAATCACCCATCTTCTGCATCAATAATGCTGGCAACTGCAGACCGGAGCTGTTCCTATTCAGCCATTTTGGAACGCCCCTCCCCACCCCCCACCCCCCACCCTTTTTTTTTTTTTTTTTGAGATGGATTTCACTGTGTTGCCCAGGCTGGAGTGCAGTGGCATGATCTCAGCTCACTGCAACCTCTGCTTCCCAGGTTCAAGGGATTCTCCTGCCTCAGCCTCCCCAGTAGCTGGGATTACAGGCACCCATCACCATGCCTGGCTAATTTTTTTGTATTTTAGTGGAGACAGGGTTTCACCATGTTGACCAGGCTGGTTTCAAACTCCTGACCTCAAGTAATTCACCTGCCTTGGCCTCCCAAAGTGCTAGGATTACAGGCCTGAGCCACTGCGCCTGGCCTCAGATATTTCTTCATAGCACTGCAAGAACAGACTAATAAACTCGCCATCCTTGGGTCGGCTCATAAGGGCAGGCCACGTTCCATCCTTCCTTCATCCCCTCCTCAGTGCATTGGGAAGTTCAGAAGAAACATCTGTGTTAAGGTTAACTGGGCACCTGCTACCCACAGAACTGAATACGCTGAGCTCACTATGAAGCTAAGGGCTGGGCCTGGGGCTGGGGGCTGTTCAGGTCAGGCAAAGGGAGGAGGAGGGGAAGGGCCATGGTGAGGGCTGGCTCTCCATTTAGCAAGGGTGACCTAAGTAGAGTCAGTGCAGGGAGATCCAGATTTGCAAGGCATGAATCTTATACAATCTGGGGATCCAGTTTAAGAAAAAGAGTATAATATTATAAATACTAAATTTTGTATGAAAATGAATTTCTGTTATGAGAGTATAAATCACAACAAATATTAGAGGCTTAGACATTCAGGTCCCTTTTCAGATTTCTTTAGGCAATTTGCCAGAATACTTCTGCAGACACGTTTTATGATAGCACCCTGGCCCTCCTCCCCACCCAAAGCTCTGCTGAAGTCCCAAGCTGCCAGCAGATGAGAAGGTCTGATGCTTCATTAACTTCATAATCAATTCATCTCTTTGGAGAAGATCCACCATGCCAGGCTGCCTTCGTGAAGAATGAAAATGACAAATCAACAAAAACCAGCTGTGATCCAGTGAACCCAGCTCCTGTGATCCCGCCCAGTGCCCTCCTGGCCCTGGGAGGAGCAGAGCAGCTCACAGCAAGCCTCAGCCTTGAAAAGCTGTGTTAGAATCCTTGGCACCCAGGCCAGGGCCTGTCGCATAGGAGAGACTCAGCAAAAGGTACATGAATGGGTAGATGATACAGAGTAGCTGCAGGGAGAAACCAGCTGCCAGGGCTTTACAGGAGGGGGGGCTCAGAGACTGATGGCTGTACCTGTGCATTTAATCAAACATTTAAGAAGAAATAATGCCAACTGTACACCTCTATGCTCACTCTTCTAGAAAACAGAAAAGTAGAAATGGCACTCTGACCCAGCTTCATGAAACTAGAGTCAGATATTTGGTGTCACGTATTTTTTTTTTTTTTTTTGAGATGGAACCTCAGTCTGTCACCCAGGCTGGAGTGCAGTGGCGCAATCTAGGCTCACTGCAAACTTCACCTCCCAGGTTCTAGCAATTCTCCTGCCTCGGCCTTCCGGGTAGCTGGGCTCACAGGTGTGCGCCACCATGCCCAGCTAATTTTGTATTTTTAGTAGAGACGGGGTTCCACTATGTTGGCCAGGCTGGTCTCAAACTCCTGACCTCAAGCGATCTGCCCACCTTGGCCTCCCAAAGTGCTGGGATTACAGGCATGAGCCACCATGCCTGGCCGGTATCACGTATTTCTGATACCAAAGCCAGGCAGAGAAACTTCAGGGAAAGACCAATATTACTCATTAAGTAACCACTGCATATATGCTAGAATGTCTGAAATGTGAAAGTATTGACTGTCTGGAGATTGTGGAGCAACTGGAAATCTAAGCCACGGCTGGTGGGATGTAAAACAGTGCAATCACTTTGGAAAACAGATGGACGGTTTCTTTAAAAATTAAACACACACGAAAAAGACATACGTGTTTCATGTAACCCCATGATTTCACTATTAAATATTTATCCAGTAGAAATGAAAACATAGGGCCAGGCATGGTGAAACCTGGCCAGCATGGTGAAACTCTGTCTCTACTAAAAATATAAAAATTAGCTGGGCGTGGTGGCAGGTGCCTGTAATCCCAGCTAATTGGGAAGCTGAGGCAGGAGAATCGCTTGAACCTGGGAGGCGGAAGTTGCAGTGAGCCGAGATCGTGCCATTGCACTCCAGCCTGGGCAACAGAGTGAGACTCCGTCTCAAAAAAAAAAAAAAAAAAAGAAATGAAAACGTAGATGTTTTCATACAAACACTTGTGTGTGAATGTTCCTAACATTTTCATTCCTGCGAAACTCGACACTGAAGCGAGCATCCATCAGTCCCTGAACAGATGAAGAAGCTGTGGCATCGCCATATAATGGAGTATTATCCAGCAATAAAAAGTCTCAAAATAATTGTGCTCAGTGAAAAAAGCCAGACACAAAGAGTGCAGACTAATAGATGCCATTTACATGAAATTCTAGAGCAGGCACACTAATCTGCAGTGACTCCAAGCATCCCAGTGTTTGCTTGAGGCCAAGAATGGAGGATGAGATTGGCTGCAAAAAAAAGAGAATTTTGGGGGGTGATGAAAATATGCTACATCTCAGTTGGGGGAATTGGTCACAGGGGAGTGTTTGTTAAAACTTAAAACGTACAATAAAGTTTATTTTAAACTTGAATAAATATAAATGAATAAAAACACACAGTTTCAAATTCTACTCCTAAATATTTTGATTTAATATTTAATGTCTGCATAGATAGAGCCTAGGTATTTTTTATAATGCTCCCCTCATGCTTCTGGGGTAAGACCCAGGTTGGTGAAGGAATTGGACTTAACTTTTGAAAAGGTTAATGGAGTCAGGTCACTTCTCTGCTCAAATCTTCACAAACACATCCCATTTCCATCTTTGCACTCTTGTCTCAGAATACTCTGTGTCTCTCTCACTATGACTCTGCCACCTGGACTCTCACCCATTCCCTTATTGTCCCCAGTGGTTCTGCTGGTTCAGGCCACATGTTGCCCTTTGGCCTGCGATGCTCTTCCCTGCACAGGGCCAGGATTTCTGACATTCACGGCACCTTCCTCAGCAAGGCCTCCCCTGACCTTTCCATCTGTGGTCACCCTCCATCCCCAGGCTCTCTCTTCATTTCTTTGTTTCATTTTCTTCACAGTAATTACTGCTTTGTAAAATAATCTAGCTGTTTCATTACTTGTGATTCACCCTCTCCGTAGTTTATAAGCTCACTGAGAGCAGGAGCTTTGTCTGTCTTGTTCTCTGCTGTATCTTGTCCCCCAAATGGTGCACAGTAACTGCTTAATAAAATCCAGCTGGATAAATAAGCTCACAGAGTTGTTGTGAGGTAGTGAAACTGAAAGATTCACCATTGACCACTGAAGAAAAATTACAGAAAAGGTTCAATAAATCTTAGAACAGTACTACAAGCAGTGAGGGAAATGCAGTGCTTCATTTTCTTCTTTCACTTTCTGATATTTTCCCAAATCCTTGCAAAGAGCAAAAATTGTCATGAACTCCTATGAGTACATCTGTCCAGCCAATCAGCCACCATCCGCCTCTCCAGAAACCACCCTAAGGATTCACAGGAAGGAGTCCCTCCAAGGCAGCCCTTTTATACCCCATCCTCCCTGGACACAGCTAATTGGAGAAGCAGCAGACACCTTGCCCTTCCTGGGCCAATCAGATCCTCTGCATGTGGCTAGCTAAAGTGGGAAGTTAGCTGGCTCCTCCTACTGGAGGGAGAAGGGGTTAGAAAGTGGAATGTGTTGCATCAGTGGGAGGGGAGCAGGGCAAATGTGGAAAGGACCAGGCTAGACCACAGGGCTCTCCTGTTCCAAGGCCTGCTTAGCTCAAACACATCCTCACCTTAGAATTCCCTCTCCTAGAAACCATCCATTCTGTTTTGTTTTGTTTATCTTTTTTGCTTGGGATCACTTGAGTGCTTCTATTACTTGGTACAAGAAGAATTATAACTAATCAAACCTCCATTACTGTAATAATAAGAAAAATAGTGCTATAAGAATTCAATTTACATACAAACATTTTTAATATGAGTATGTATTTACAACTGGAACATAAAGAGAGGCCCCCTTGTAGTTTCTATTGTGCCATTCTTGACTTGCAGGTTCTCTCTCCCCTAGTCCAGGATGCCCTTGGAAATGTCTGATTTCCAAACCAAAGCCAGAGCTGTGGGGATGCTGATGGCAATGTGGGTGACTGGGTCCCAGGTTGTCTCAGCCGTGCGTGGGAGCAGCCGTCCCTGAAGACATCACCCATGCCTGCTCAGCACTAATTTCAGCTGTGACACCATTTTCCAAGCTGTCACCACCTCCAGCAACAACAGAACCTCTCTCGGGGGAGGAGGGAGGGTTGGTATTCAATTTCCCTCCTCTGCTTCTCAAGAGCCGAGTTCCCAAGTTCAAAGACATCTATCATGGTGAGTGATGGATTGTATTTCAGAGCAGGTTGGCAGCAGGAGGGAATTGGATTTAGAAACAACCATCTGGCTTTTGCAACTGTGTGCCCTTTGGCCTGCTCAGCATCAAGCCTGCTGTCACACCATCTGAGTGGCCCCGGGAGCAGACCCGACCCTCGTGTCCAGCCCAGACAGGTCTCTGTGCTGGAGAAGCAGACAGCACTCAGGAAGCTAGTGAGGACCCCGTGGGACTACTCATGGAGGGAGTTGGGGCTAAGCACAGAGATCTTTTTGAGAGCCAATTATGTGCTGGGCACTGGGGAGACAGACTGAAGAAGACAAAATTCCTGCCCACCAGCAACACCGATTCATTCATTCATTCATTCAAAATCGTTTAGTTTTTTTGTGTGTGTGCCTACTAGGCCCAGGCATTGGCATGTTTGCTTCCCACTGGACAATGGGCAGCTCTTTGTCTCTGAAATCGCACTGTTGGGGCTCAGATGCCAACTCCATTGCCTTGTTTGTTGTGCAACATGGGCAGGTGGTGCTGATTGGTGGTCGAACATCAGCACCTTCCCTCTCCACAGTGCTGTGTCCTCCCCTGCTGGTTGGGAGTAATAATAACACCCATCTATCTATGGTCTCTGAAACAGTGTCGACAAGGCACCTGTGAGTAGTAAATGCTCACTAATATTAGCTGGTAGTACTTTTTAAATTTGTGTATTAGTTTTTGTTTTTGCTGTTATCACTTTTATTGTGCCCATGCATTCTTTACTCAGACACAATTCTTTGACCACTTTTTAACTGACTTATCAATTGGTGTGATATCCTTACACCATCCATTTTAGTAGCCATAGCAATGACAGATTTTAATGCAATAGCTCACACTAATAAGGGGTGTCTCTCTTCGCATGTAGTCTCCCCTGGGTCCCCATAAGCTGGGGCTCTGGGTGGTTCCAGAGTCTCACAAATGCAACATCTCAATGCCATCTGTGTGGTCAGCAGCTTGACACTCCGGCTGCATTTTCCATTCTGTGAGCAGATTGGGAGGCAGCCAGGGTGAGTGCCAGCTTTTAGGATACCTGGGGAGAGACTGTGTCTCCTCATTGCTTAGCACAGAATGGAAGAACAACCCATCAGTAGGCAGCAGGCCATGACAGCACTTGCAGCTGACAAGCAGTGTCACTCTGTCATGTTTTCAAAAACACTTTAGGGGTAGCAAGCTCTAGAAGACACCAGGTTATACACGTTTAGCAGAGGCTGCGTGCAGGGGCAAAGAACTTGCAGTGTGTATGCTTTGGCCATTCATTGAGATGAATCCTAAAAGTAGAAAAAACGCCGGGCGTGGTGGCTCATGCCTGTAATCCCAGCACTTTGGGAGGCCGAGGCAGGCGGATCACCTGAGCTCTGGAGCTTGAGACCAGCCTGACCAGCATGGAGAAACCCCATCTCTACTAAAAATACAAAATTAGCCAGGCATGGTAGCGCATGCCTATAATCCCAGCTACTTGGGAGGGTGAGGCAGGAGAATCGCTTGAACCCGGGAGACAGAGGTTGCAGTGAGCCGAGATCATGCCATTGCACTTCAGCCTGGGCAACAAGAGCGAAACTGTGTTTCAAAAAAAAAAAAAAAAGGTAGAGAAAAACAAGAAAAAGACTGGGTGCAGTGGCTCACACCTGTAATCCCAGCACTTTAGGAGGCCGAGGAGGGCAGATCACCTGAGCTCAGGAGTTCAAGACCAGCCTGACCAACATGGTGAAACCCTGTCTCTACTAAAAATATAAAAGTTAGCTGGCCGTTGTGGCACATGCCTGTAGTCTCAGTTACTCGGGAGGCTGAGGCAGGAGAATGTCTTGAACCTGGGAGGTGGAGGTTGAAGTGAGCCGAGATTGTGCCACTGCACTCCAGCCTGGGCAACAGAGCGAGGCTGTTTCAAAAACAACAACAACAACAGCAGCAACAACAACAAGCAAAAACACGTTGGGAGGTTATTTATCCTTTACCCTCAAGGGACTCTCATGTGGGTGGTAAAAGTATAAAATCATTTGATAAAAAAGTATAAAAAGATGTTTCAACCCTAGTGGTGTGTAGTTGTGTGTGTGCGTTAGTGTGTGTCTAACAGAGACAAAGAATGAGACACCAGCCAATGACGTCTTCCACACTGAATACAGAAATCACCACATTAGCTAACATTTATGGAGTGTTTATTGTGTTCCAGACACTGTACTAAGTACTTCTATGTGCATTGCCTCATTTAATTATCACAACATAATAATGTATGTAAAACACTTAATGCCTGGTGCTGAGAAGGTGCTGAATATGAAACTGTCACCATTACTATTATTAATTATTATTGTTTAGATCATCATCCCCAGTTTCCCAATGAGGAAATTGAGGCTCAGAGATGCAAAATGGCCTTCCCTTGTTTTTTAACTGCCAAACGATCTCAAACCTGGTGTGTGTGAATGTGTGTGCATGCACGAATCTAAGGATAGAAAGAATGGAAAGTGACCTTGCTCCAGTACCTTTCTAGCACTGAGAATGTAGTAGCCAGTGCCATCCATTCACTCACTAAGTCCTATTTTGTTTCTTTAGCTGACAGATGAGGACACAGGAGGATGGAATATAACTCAAATAACTTTTCCAGAGTCACGAAGTGAGAGAGGCGTGGAGTTAAATTCTTCCCAGGTGGGTAGGCATGAACCCAAAGTTCTCCTCCCCTCAGACAATTCATCCCGTGAGACTCAAGATGCTAAACTGCGGAGTGGTCATGACATGACTCCTGCATGCTCAGAGCCACAGGAGAGCCAGAGGAAACTATGCATGTGGACACCTCAGTGGGAAATCCTGTCCACTGTGTAAGCACCCAAGAAACAGTTGGTTCTCCTCTTTTAGTGTGAAAATGCAGCATCTGTTCACACTGTGGGGTGAGCAGAGCCCACGGTTCTGCAATCCGGGGCTGGCTCTGCCCCGCGCCCCTCTCTGGACACACTTTGGCAAGGACATGGCTCTAGTCCACTGCCCTGTGCCCAGAAGATATCTCAAGCCCCACAATCACCCAGGAAAATGGCTTTAGTTCCAGAACCAGAGAGTAAAGGGAGGCTTCCTGGGGAAATACAAGGACAGCTAGAGGTTTATTTCTGCCCTTGGTCCTCCTTTCTGCATGTCATGTGTAATCCTGTCTCTAGATACCTCCCTGGCTCAGCTGGGCATTCTCATGCCAACTGGGATGAAGAGCAGCTGGTTCAGGCTGTGACTGGTTCCTGGGACCTCTTCTTCCCCTACTGCCAAGGCTGCAGTTGCCACCAAATGATGGTTTCCCCTCCCTCTGACACTGCCTGGACCCCAGCTGACTCCACACTTCACTCCTCCCTCCTGCTCGCCAGTGATAAGAATAGCAACCACAGCATCACCCCAAACCCCTCTAGGGTGAAGGAAGGGGCAGCTGTCACCTTAAGTGTCAACTCCAGGTCCTTGTGAGCTATAGAATCAGGTTCAAGAAACACCCTTTGAAAACCCCTGGTTGGGGAAGTAAGCACCAGACACTCCCCTGCTGGCTGAAAGTGGAATTCAGGTTCATGGTCCCGCTGCAGCCTGGGAGGGCTCCCTAATCCTCACGGACATCATTATCCCCATTTTCCAGATGAGGAAACAGACGAATAATTTACCCAAGTCACCACTGCTAGTCATTGATGCCTTCCAGGCTAATCCCATTCCAAATCTCCTTTTTCTTTCCGAGAGACTGCCTAAATATCTAGATGTTCCACACCCAACCTTTCAACTCTCCCTTCCTGTGCCTTTTGATTCAGTAAATGCACTATTTGTATTCCCTTGGAAATTCCACTCTGGAGGGAGAATCTTTTGACAGAGCCATGCTGCATCCTGAGACGCTGAGCCGATGCAATCACTCATTATCTCACTGATGCGGGGCAGAAGGTCCCCTCCCTTCCAGCAGGCCACAGAGGAATTCCTCAGAGGATGCAGACGCTGCATGTCTTGACTTCCAAGCCAGGGAATTTCTGCCTTTGTGCCTGCACCTGTATTAATTAATCATTCTTCTAACACTGGCTGTGTCTACATGCATTATTCTAACAGACAATTCTATTCTTAAAAATAAGCTAATTTAAGCCAGTGATCTGCTGCTTTTTTTTTTTTTTTTGCGAAAGTTTGGTTTTAAAATAAAATCAATCTTAAGAACAGAGAATTCAATAAGGCAAAATTCTTGAAAGAAGCATATTCATTCATTTATGTAGCATGTATGTGACAAGACCAGGCTAGCAATGTAGGGAGTGGATCAAATAGAACTGACAGCAAAGGTACCCAGTCTAATATGGGGAAGAAAGAAAAGACAAGCTCACTGCAGAATGCAGAGAAGCACATCAAACAGGCAAATAAAATGTTCCTTGTTCCCATTTTCACCCCTTAACAGAAAAAATAAATAAATATGCATTCATCTTACAGGGCATAAAAGAGAGGTCTGTTCAATTGTCAAATCTAGAGAACCTTGGCGTGAAGGCAGAATTCATGCCTGTGAGTTTACCATCAATTGCTGAGATTATTAGAATAACATGGACATGCTTGGGAGTGGAGAGGGGACTGAGATTAGCATCACCAGGGAAGTGCAATGTTGGGTGGGTTCCTTCTTGTAGGGGAGTGAGCAGGTGTTAATTGCCATTGCTTGTGCAATGGCATGGATAAGGTTAGGCTAGCATTTGGCTTCCACTATCTGTAAAGAGAGGGTTTTTTAATAGTCCTCACATGTCTACAGGGTGTGACAGATTTAAATTAGATAAGAGATAAATTGTTTTCAGGGACTAATTAAACAATGCAGTTAATGATATTACAAATCACTCTCAGCTGTCGTTGAAGCAGTCCTCTGATGTTGTCCATGAGGCCCAGTTTGGTCCATCTGCAAGCTGCTGTGTGGACCTGAGCACAGACCTTACAGCTAGACCATGTGGGCTCCTCCCAGGCTCTGCGCTTCCCAGGCTGTGAGCCTGTGATCACCTCACCTCACATCCCGGAACCTCAGCGCTGCATCTGTGAAATGGAGCTAGCTCCCCCATCTCCTCAGATTGAGGTCAACAATGTGATGTCATAGAAAGTGTTTAGTAAACACGGTCACCACTATTTAAAAAACAATCACACAAGCTTGGGATGGATGTGATTTGTCTGTGCAAAGGGTCGACAGTGGTGGCATGCAGTGATCAGCAACTCACATTACCCAGTAAGGTGGCTCTGCCACCATCATTCTTGTTGACTTCTGGGGGAGGGATGGAGTCCCAAAGAAGAGGAAAGAAGGTCCCAGGGCCTCTGGGAAAGACCACATCACATGGTGTGGGTTGTGTTCCTGAATGTGTCCATACTGGAGTGTGGGTCTCTGGAGGACGGACTTTCCCAGTTTCTCTCTGCACCACTCCCACCCCACTCCTTACTCTTCTCCTTAACTGGAAGGGAACATGGCCTCCTCTCTACTGGGGGTTCATCTCTTATGGGGGCTTCCTTCCTCCTGGAGCCTGGAGAGAGATGCAGGGGGCAAGGGTTGCTACCACTTTTGAGCAAATCCTGAATTTTATCTCCCACCTTGGCCTGCGTGCAAAGGACAGGGTACCTCTCATCTTAGTGTTCTGCCTCCTGGATGTGCGTTGGGCATTCCAGGCTGTCTCTCTGTCCACATTCATGTAAGGCCCCAACACACAGCTGCTTATTCTGCAGGGTGACTCCTAATCAAGGCAAGACTCAGCACCGCTGTCCGGATTGTGTGCTTCCTGGGGCAGGGCCTTCCGTGTCGCCTTTCTGAGCCCCTAACAGATCTCGTTCAAAGCCGGACCCATAATCAATGCTCAGAGAAAGTGTTGAACAGATACATGCCCTAAAGAGTCTGAGCTTCTTCACTTAAAGTTTCCTGGGCTCTGCCTCTCTCCTCAGAAATGACTCATCCATTTCAAAAAGAGGCTCTCCGACTTCAACACTGCACCTCCCCAGGATCCAAATCCATTTCCCTGCTCCTCCAGCACAGCACAATGAATAAACATCCCACTGGCTGTGCCGTTCCAGGTTGGGAGCTCACAACATCCCTTGAAACCATGCTGGCAGAGAATTTGTCACCGTCAACCTGCTGCTCCTCCCATGGTGCCACACCCCAGATGACACACAGCATGGCCTATGCCTGTCAGCAGACCCTCCACTGCTGCTGTTGCCAGCCCCCAGGTCTCATCCTCCTTCCAGGGTCACCTTTGGAAATGCTGCCCACTGAGTAAGCGCCCAAGAAACAATCAGGTCTCCTGTTTTAGTGTGAAAATGCAGCATCTGTTCACACCCTGGGGTGAGCAGTTCACGGAGCAGAGCCCATGGTTCTGAAATCCAGGGCTGGCTCTGCCCTGCATCCCTCTCTGGGTTGTGAGGTTGTGTGGGCTGTGGGTCCATATCACGTGCCAAATACTCTTCCTGGTGAGAGGGATGCAGAGATCAGCAGACACACACCAAGACACCAATAAACTGGCAGCCACCTACAATCCAGAGCATGTCAGCTGGTGACAAGGGCTGAGAAGAACACCCAGAGTGGCTGCACGGCCAGGGCGGCATCCTGAAGAGGAGATTGCCAAGCAGTGCTGGAATTATGTGAGTAAGTCAGCCACTGACAGTCTGAAGAGTGTGAGCCAAGTAGAGGGAACAGCACACACAAAGGCCATGTGGCAGGAATGCGGTTGGCTTGGTCTGGAGGCAGAGGAAGCTGAGTGACCAGAGTGGAGTGACAAGGGGGAAGAGAGAGGCAGAGGCTAGAACAGGTAGGGCCTGTGAGCCATGGGATGAGCTTCTCTAAAATTCAGCCCCCTGAATTTTAGATTCAGGGGGTCCATGTGCAGGTGTATTCCATGGGTGTATTGCCTGATGCTGAGGTTTGGGCTTCTGTTGAACCCGTCACCCAAATAGTGAACACAGTACCTGACAGGTGGTTTTTCAACCCTGTTCCCTCCCTCCTTCCCCACTCTAGCAGCCCCCAGTGTCTAGTATTCTTATCTTTATGTCCATGAGTACCCAGCGTTATCTCCCACTTATAAGTGAGAACATGTGGTATTTGGTTTTCTGTTCCTGTGGTAATTCGCTTTGGAGAATGACCTCCAGCTGCATTCATGTTGCTACAAAGGACATGATATTATTATTATTATTATTATTATTATTATTATTAGAGACAGAGTCTCACTCTGTCACTCAGGCTGGAGTGCAGTGGCGCAATCTCGGCTCACTGCAAGCTCTGCCTCCCAGGTTCAAGCCATTCTCCTGCCTCAGCCTCCCAAGTAGCTGGGACTACAGGTGCCCGCCACCACACCCGGCTAATTTTTTATGTTTTTAGTAGAGACAGAGTTTCACTGTGCTAGCCAGGATGGTCTCAATCTCCTGACCTCATGATCCACCCCCCCTCGGACTCCCAAAGTGCTGGGATTACAGGCATGAGCCACGGCACCCGACCCTCATTGTTTTATATAGTTGTATAGTATTACATGGTGTAGGTGTACCATACTTTTCTTAGTCCACCATTGGTGGGCACCTAGATTGATTCTGTGTCTTTGCTATTTTGAGAAGTGCTACAATGAACATACAGGTACAGGCGTCTTTTTGGTAGAATGATTTATTTTCCTTGGGGTATAGACCCAGCAATGGTATTGCTGAGTTGGATGGTAGCTTGGTTTTTAATTCTTTGAGAAATCTTCAAACTGCTTTCCACAAGGGCTGAACTTATTTACATTCTCACCAACAGTGTATAAGCATTCCCTTTGTTCCATAGCCTCGCCAGCATCTGTGATGTTTTGACTTTTTAATAATTGCCATTCTGACAGGTGTGAGAGGGTGTCTCATTGTGGTTTTGATTTGCATTTCTCTGATGATTCGTGCTGATGAGCATTTTTTCGTATATTTCCTGGCCGCATGTATGACTTCTTTTGAGAAATCTCTGTTCATGTCCTTTGCCCACCTTTTAATGGGATTAGTTCTGGTTTTTGTTGTTGTTGATGTGTAAGTTCACAGAAGGAGTTTTCATCTGAGGCTGAGTGTGGGCAGCAGAGGGACACCGTCTGATACAGAATATCCAGAATGTCTGCAGTTCCCTCGGCTACCCACACCACGGGGCTTGAGGACAGGATCCGGCACAGGAGATCTTGGCTCCAGTGTGGACAGTGGTGGGAGGCTGGTGGGTGCAGAAACGGGGAAGTCATTCGGGAAACGGTGGTGGGCGTCATGAAGCAAATACGGAGGCTAGGCCCACAGGAGATGCTATGGGGAAGGCGAGACGTGGGCAGCTCCAGGGAGGGCGGCCCAGACCCCAAGACAGACTGATGGGACCTGTGGAGATAGAGGGCGAGAGAGGGATGGAGGGGCTGCGAGGCGTCCAGCCTGCATAACAGGTGAGCAAAGCTGCCTCGCTAAACACGAGATCTGCCTGCAGAGAGGCGACTTCACCCGGTTCAGTCCCCTCTGATGGAGACGGGAGGAAAGGCCTCCTGGGCAAAGCTGCCCGGGTGGGGCGAGCAGCTGTGGGAAATGGTGCCCATTGGAGCACCCTGGCAGCCAGTTTTTCTCTGTGTTTGCAGAAAATAGTCATTTCCTCTCCTTTCTTCTTTTTATTGCCAGGAGAGAAGCATTTCTGCGAGGCCCCAGTGCACGTGATGGGAACGTGCTCCCACTTCCCATGCGTTGCTAGAATGCTGAACAGTCTTTGTGAATGAAAATGGATGGTCTTGTCAGCAGCGAGAATATGTGCAGAATATACAGTTGGATTAGACAGGGAGGTGCCCGGCATCCATGGGGCAGGTCTGCATGGGTACAGAGCGAGGGTCTGGAGGCGGGCTGGAGACCTGCTCTGCCTCCGCCCAGCTTCCTCATGCTCCCGCCTGCTAGGGCAGGACTCAGTCCAGAGAGCCTGCTGGATTTGGGGCTCTGTGTGGAAGGGCGAGGAGACATCGCAGTGCCACGCTGACACTGCAGACATTTTCCTAAAGCACAGGAAAGGAAACAGAAGGCTCCAGGGAGCCCCAGGACCTGACCTCTGGGGTTGGGCCATTCTAAGGGCAGGCTCAGCAGTCTCCCTGCTCTCCAGGAAAGGCGTTCCTTCTACGGGAGACAGCTCTGGGCTTGCTCTGAGGGCTCCAGACCGGATTCAGCATACGCGGGAGCTGGGAGAGGGCGGCTTGCAAGGTGGTGAGCTCCCCGCCACTGGAAGCTGGAAGCTACAGGGAAGCTTCCGCGGAGGACTGGCGATGGCTTCTTTGCTCCAACAGCTGCTCCTTGTGCCAGGCTCAGGCTGAGTTAGAGCTAGAGGTGCAGTGGCTACAAGAGTTTCTGCTCACGGTCATGGAAGAGAAAGAAAATGAACAAGGTAAGTGCCGTGAAAAAAAAAAAAAAAAAGTCATGGGGGAGAGGTGGGGGATTCTGCAGCTTGGTCCCCAGCAGAGAAGAGCCATTTGCTGAAGAGGAGCAGCACTGGGTGCATCTGGAGCAGCGGCAGCCCACGCAGAGGGAACAGCCACTGCCTAGGCCCAGAAATGGACGTTCGTTGCGACGTCCAAGGCCGTACATTCGACGCTGCTGAGATAACCTCTAGCAGTTGGTGCCTTCCCCTCCAAGTCCAGAGAAGGAGGTGAGGCCTCACCTGGGGGGGCCTATGGCCTGGAAAGAACCTGTGCAGGTGTGACCTTGGTCTGGGGTTCACTGGGACGGGGGTGACAACCAGGCGGCCAGAGCGGAGCGTGGGAAGGGGCGTGTCAAAGCTGAGCGCTGTCCTGCAGGCCTGTGGGTCAGCGGCTCCCTCTTCCGGCTGGTGGGAGGGGGCTCCGTCCCCCACCTCCCTCACCCCCTCCCCGCTGTGGCTGCCAGCTCTCACACCAGGCATACGCTGGATTCTTATTTTAGCTACTATGACAATTCTTAAAATAGGCACCAAAGAGAGAAAGGTGAGCCTTCCCCCACAGATGCTGGAGGGAGAGCCACCGTGGGGCACACAGGCAGCCCCTCCCGACATGGGGTCCCACTGTGTTTCCCTCACACTTGCAACGGGAGCAGAGTTTCAAGGCTGAAAGTTTAAAAACTGCTTCAGGACTTCACGAAGACCCTGAATGAAAGTGCTTTAAAAAGTGGCAAAAAAAAAAAAAAGAAAGAAAAAGTCAAAACACCCAGAAAGTGCCAAAGAAAAACTGCAACAAAGTAGAGAAGTTAAAAATACCTTAAAGTAATGGAGAATGAGAGAGTTTAACATTCTCTTAGGAGGAAGATTTAATCCAGCAGCTGACACTAAGTGTTTGCAGTCGTGGCCCTGGAATCACAGGAGTCGAATTGGAGCCCCAGAAGATCACATTCCCGATGAACAAGTGCAGGAACAGAGGCCACAGCACATACCCAGGGACGTCAGAACTTCTCACATACAGGTTGGGTTTGCGTGCATAGAAATTCCTTCCTCTTACTAGGCACAAGCAAACCCTCCTGAAGGAACGAGAGATCCTAGAATTTCTAGGCCATGTGGACATCATCAGGATCCTCATTGGGGTGTTGCTGTCTCAGTTGTGTTTACCCTTGGGGGGCTTTCCTACTGGCTGAGAGAGCAGAAACAAGATATTAAACCAAGCTGGGGATGTGCCTTCCAGCTCTGATGCTGAGCCAGAAAGATGGGGGTGGAGACACCACTTCTGCAGAGCCCAGGGATGCCACTTGAGGATGCTGTAATTCGTTTTTTATTGCTGCATAACAGATTGCCACAAATTTAGTGTTCTAAATAACACGTTTATTAACTCACATTTTCCATGGTCCAGGAATCCAGGCCCCAGGTTCTGCTCAGGGTCTCACAAGCCTGAAGTCAAGGGGCCCCCGGGGCTGCATTCTCATCTGGAACTTGAGGTCCTTTTTTAAG
Organism: Nomascus leucogenys; assembly: GCF_006542625.1. Lineage (NCBI taxonomy): Eukaryota > Metazoa > Chordata > Mammalia > Primates > Hylobatidae > Nomascus > Nomascus leucogenys. The sequence continues at coordinate 47,621,653 of NC_044390.1, read as the reverse complement.
TTCATTCAGTTTGTTGTGAGAATTCAGTTCCCTGAGGTTGTAGGGCTGAGGCCCCTGTTTTTCTTTTGTTTTGTTTTTGTTTTTTGCTAGTTGCTCACTGGGCCCATGCTCAGCTCCTAGGACCACCCTCTGTTCTCTGACTCAGGTCCCTGTCGTTGGTTTACAGTATTGATGTCTGGCCTCTTCCAGCATTGCAGGAACATGGCTCACGCTTTGAATCTCTCTGAATTCCCTGTATGTGACCTCTAGACCCAGATTTAAAGGGCTCATGTGATTAGATCAGGCCCACTCTGATAAGCTCCCTTTTGTTGACTCAACTGATTAGTGACCTTAATCACATCTGTCAGTCATTCAACGTAGTGATCGTGAGAATGATACCCCACCAAGTTCACATATTCACAGCTCCTGCCACTCTTGAGGGGAGGGAGTCACACAAGCTGTGCATACCTGGGGCAGGAGTCTTGGGGCTACCCTAGAATTCTGCTACCACAGGCATCCCTGTGGGACCAAGCCACAGCCATACAGTGGTGCCCTGACCCCTGCATGTCCCTTGGTGACCTCTCACCTGCTGTGCTGTCACTGACAGAATCTCAGAGACACAGGGCTGTGGAAACTTCTTCTAGTCATCTTGTCAGTGACAGGAAGGGTGCTTTGCTTCCTTGTCAGTGACAGGAAGAGTGATGCTTAATGATCTCTCAGTTAACTGGCTTTTCCTCAAGGATCTGAAAGCCAAAGTCCTCCCAAGGTTGATCACTGAGCCCCCACAGCCTATTTTATCATCAGGAAGGCATAAGTGTACAGGTTCCAAAGTCAGACAGCTGAGCTGCCTACCAGCTGTGCAGCTTTGGGCAAGTTGCCTGGCTTCTCTGAGGCTCAGTTTTCTCATTATAAAATCGAGACAAGATTGGCCCTACTTCTAGAATCACTGTGAAGATTACAGTCCATTTAAAACACTTGGCACAGTGCCTGGTACACACAGGAAGCAGCCAGCACTTGTGATATGGTGGTATTATCTCTCATGCTTCTAGAGATGTTGGGGTGCACATGTGTGCATGAGTGTGCATATGTGCATGTGGCCATGTAGGTATATATAAACGCATGAGCATATGTGAAAGAATGTGTGAGCATGCATGCATGTATCACATGTGTGTGCATTGTGCCTGCATAAGTGTGTGAAAGTTTACATGTACATGTGTGAGTGCAAGCAGGTGGATGCACATAAGGTTCAGATTCAGGAGGTGTGACGCTAGCCACAGCTCAGTTTTCAAGAAGGTGACTGGCATGGGCAGGAAGGTACCTGGCATTCCATTTTCTGCACCTCAGTTTCTCCATTTGCAAAACAAAAGATGGACTAGATTGTCTCTAAGAACTCATGCATCTCTAAGGTGGCACCATCCTACATGGAGGCCTTCCAGAACTTTCTTTGGCTCTTATTGGATTTGATCATTTGTTTTTACATACTTTGTATATACATACTGTATCAGTCAGAATTTTCCAGAGAAACAGAATCAAAAGGATGTATAGATAGATAGATAGGTAGATAGATAGATATTTAGGAAGAGATTTATCGTAAGGTATTGGCTCATGCAATTATGGAGGCTGAGAAGTACAGACACAGGAGAGCTGATAGTGTAAATTCCAGTGCAAGTCTGTGCTTGAAGGCAGGAGAAAACCGATGTCCCAGCTTGCAGACAGTCAGGCAAAGAGAAAGAATTTTCTTACTCAGCTTTTTGTTCTACTCAGGCCTTCAACTGACTGGACAAGCCCCACCCACACCAGAGAGGGCCACCTGCTTTCTTCAGTCCACTGATTCAAACATCTAGAAACACCCTTATGGACACACCCAGAAACAATGTTTAGCCAAGTATCTGGGCACTCCATGGCTCAGTCAAGTTAGCACATAAAATTAACCATCACACTTACTTTATGTACATTTGTGTATACCAACGTACAACTTTTAAAAGTTAAAAATGTAGGAAAGATGCACTCAGTCACATTTGTGGAAGCTACGCTTGACAAGATAGCAATGCTTAATGTGGAAGGCCACCATCACACCCTTTGTATCACTCTCCCCCAGGCCTTTTCTCCATTCTCCTGAATTGCACACTTTTCAAGTCTTCTGATCTGAAACATTCCTCCCCAATTGAGGCGATCGGACGTGATCTCAGACCGTAATGGATTGTAGCTTTTAACTGTTGAGCCAGACTTTCTGACTCAGCACATTTTAATCAATTTTCTTTGCTAAGATCAGGTAGATGTCATGTGTAATAATCCCATCTGACCTCCCAAAGTCAGGCTGATAAAAATATTAATGTCAGCTTCTTATAGCCTGGCAGAGAGCAACACCCAGCTTGACAAGCAAACAAATGGCTCAGAGATGTCTGCAGGACGCTGATGAACCCGTATTAATGAATAGCTTCATCAGCAAGCATTGCCCTCTGGGCAGAGCTGCCACAGACTGGAGACTCATAAGAGGCTCAGCTGCCTTCCTGGCGAGGTCTTGTTGCCCATCACTGGGGCCATGGAACGTCAATTAGATGCATCTGCTAAGATGATTCACCCTCCTCCATAATGTGCTCCAGTTGGGCAGCTGGGATCACCCAACATGGCTCTTCTTTTATTCTCCCTGCCTAGGAACCCTCCCATTGTCACCTGTGTCAGGTATTTCCAGCTATGACATCAGAGCCATCAGGCCCTCTGAGAACACTCAGCAATCCTAAATAGGAACAAAGGGTTATTCCCAGGAGTCACTACTTTATGAGCCTTGATCTGATTCAACCAGGAGTATGTTTATTTGACCATCTTGTTTGCTCATGCAGTTTCTCAAGAAACCATTACCAGGTAGAGTTCGAGTGACTCACAGTACAAGCAGTTCAGCATCTCCCTAACTCTTGTCCCTCTGTGAATATCTATGCTTCTTGTCTGGACGCTGCAGGTTCTGAGTTTCTCACTCCTGAGTTGACTGGGGCCATGGTAGAGCAAGGCGAATGTTAACGTGCTCACATCACAGATGCAATCACTTGTCCAGGCTGTGAGTCGGTGCTGGGGCAGCTGCACTGCCGGCCTCTGGACTCCGACTCCAGTGTTCATTGCATTAGCCCTCTCTCAAGTCCGTCTTTCTGTCTCTAGTCTTCAGAGCCTGGGACCTTTCATTGTGAAAGAGGAGAGGACAAGCTTTTCCCATGCGTGTGAGCAGTGAATCCAAGTTGCCTGTCTCCACTCTTCAAAGGCAGGAAATTGTTTCACCCTGCTCCACAAAGGAATATGGTTTGCAAATGAAAGAATCATTTGGGAAAGCAGCTCATGCAGGAGCCCCAGGAGGGTGGCTGCAGTTGATTCAATGGTCTCATGACGTTGTGATGTGTGGTGCAGTAGCCTCCCGGCAAAGAAGTGCCCCCAAGCAGACCCGCTGTATCCTTGGACCCTGCAGCAGCCAAACTACAATACATAGCCACAACCATTGGCTTTGCCTATCCAGTCCCCTCTATACAGCCCATTCATATGACCTGAGCACTAAACGAAGACCTCAGAACGGCAGAGATACAGCCAGGGAGCCGCTGCTTACTAAATTACTAAAATGTAATGCCTCACTGGGTTGGATGCCGGCATTGGCAGGGCTTTTGTTTGTTGGTTTGTCTATTTGTTTAGCAAAATTAGCAACCAAAATTAAACACTTGTCACCTTCATCAGCCAGAATGTGAGCTGGAAGACCGTTCTCAAGAGCAGAGCCTTCATTTGCAGACGTTTCTATAACTGGGGAGCAGTGGAGGGACAGGAGGTGGAAGGGCACTGCTGTAACCACCACAGGGCATCTTACTCAGCCCCAGGAGTGAAAGTGGAAAGAAAAGCACAGGCAAAGAGACATGACATTTTCTCACTGAGCCTGGAGCTCTGGGAAAGACAGAGAGGAAAGAGAGAGAGAAGGAAAGAAAGAACAAGGTCAAAGGAAGAGGCAAGAAGATAAAAGGAAAAGGTAAAATAGAGAAGAACATCCTACAGGGTTTAGCATCAGCTCAGAAAGTGATCTGAACAACACCTGGAGACCTGCACATTTTCCCTGCTCCCTAGAAGACCCCACCAATCCCGGGCTCTCTGGGTACTGCCTCCCAGGAGCTCTGTAGGAAACTGGAAAGGGAGTGGTTGGAAACACAGTCTCTGAAGTCGGAGCTGGAACAAGTCACTGAATCCCTCTGTGCCTCCACTTCCTTGTTTTATCTCCAGGATGATAATAATAGCATATATCTCCCAGGGTGGTTGTGAAGGTTCAATAAGGTGCATATGCAATATGCTTAGCACCAAAACTGGCTCGTAATTACATGCACAATAAATGCTAGCTTTCATTAATGCTGTCTGTCAAGTGTGAGATAAAGCTACTGGTCCCAGGAGGCCTCTACTCCTGCTGGGATGCAGTTCCCTTGGGCAAATGGTATTCCCAGGGCTTGTGCACAGCACCCCTGAGCAGCTGACACCCAAGATTAGATGAGCTAAGACTGTGTCTCCTACCTCCATTTGCAAAATCCTCTATAAAATGATAGAGTGGGTAAGGTGGAAGGAGAGAGTGAGTCACCCCTTCTGGAGCAAAATCCAACTGCGCCCTGGCCCCCACCTGTGCCATGTCCCATCAAGCTCCCATAAGAGGCCTGTGTACATCCTGCTCTCTTTCCCCAGCACAGCCTGCTTTGCACCTGCTCCAAGATCCTGCTACTTGGAGGTGATTTGGGAGGAAGACAGGACCGTGGGTTTCCCTGACCTGCCTATTTCTTTGTCCTAAATAGTGTTACCGAGCCCCAGGTCTTCAGGCATAAAGGGACCTCTCAGGCTGGGACAACACAGTGCATCTTAGAGGGAGCCACCATGAACTCTGGAACCTTGGTGCCATGTGACATCCAAGGACATTTGTGTAACTCAGCAGAGTAAATGAGGACAAGGAGGACTAGATCACTATCTGAGATCGCCTTTCCCATCAGCAAGATGGTGGAACTGGGGCTCTCAGGGTCCAGTTTAAGTTGATTTAAAGAAACTTGAGAATTGTAATATGTATTGCACGCTGCAATCATGAACTATTGCTCATACCTGCTGCACATCCAGCCCCCCCTTCCTCCACTGCCACTTTTGGTCCAGCATGAAAAGACCACCTAGCTGGTCTCCCCACAACCTCTTGTTCTCTTTCAGCCTACTCTGCATGTGGCAGCCACAATGACATTTGTAAAATGGATATCTGGTCATGCTTCTCCTTTGATAAGACCCTAGAAGGACCAACACTGCTGCTCAGCGCCCCACCACCCACTGGCTCTCAGCCATCCACTCCATCCCATCCTTCTCAGCGCCAGGTTCCAGCTGCCTCCATCATCACCAGCTTTCACTGAGCTCTCATGGTAGGCCTGAAGCTCTTCCATGTATTGTATGACCTCATTTAGTCTCAACTCCTTGGGAAATATCTTCACAGAGGCACAGTGAAGTTAAATTATTTGGCTAGGATTTCCATGCCAGCCCCCAAACCTGGTCCCAGCCCATCTCTTCTATCTCAGTAAATATCAGCTGCCCAGCATGTCATGCCAGATGCCCAGGAAGGTGGCCCAGGAGCCACCTTCCATCCTCTTCCTCCATCACCCCCTATATTCACTGCAGCAGCAAGGCCTGTGGATTTTCATTCACCTGCCTCCACTGCACACATTCGTCCCTTCCACTGCCATCTCACTGGTCCGGTCACCACTACCCCTCACTGGAACAACTCCAGCAGCCTCCTCGCTGGATGGCCTGCTCTAATCATGCCCTCTGTGGTTTCTCTTCCTCTCTCCTTTCCTCCCTCCTTTCCTTCTTTGCTCTCTTCCTCTTTCCTTCCGTCCTTTCTTCCTTTTCTTTCCTTTTTTTTTTTTTTTTTTTGACAGTGTTTCACCCAGGCTGGAGTGCAGTGGCATGATCTTGGCTCACTGCAACCTCTGCCTCCTGGCCTCAAGTGATTCTCCTGCCTCAGCCTCCTGAGTAGATGAGATTACAGGCATGAGTCACCACGCCCAGCTAATTTTTGTATTTTTAGTAGAGACGGGGTTTCACCATGTTGGCCATGCTGGTCTCAAATTCCTGACCTCAAATGATCCACCCACCTCTCTTTCCTTTTATTTTATTTTGCTTTCCTTTTATTTTGAAATGTAGGTTTTATTACTATTCAGGTATGGTGAGGTGAGCAGAACAGGAGACACCTGCTATTAAGGAGAGAGTTGTTACTCACAGTTCCCAAGAGGAGGCGACACCATGCCATGAGGAGGCCACAGGGGGAAGCACGGAGCTCACAGGAGGCAGAGGGAGGGAAGGGAAAGGGTGGACAAGAGCCTTTATGTGGTTTCCGTGGGAAGAAACAGGCGAGGCAAACACATAGGCTTAGGATCGGCTAGTTTGTCCAATTTCAGCAGCCCCAGCATGCAGAGGCTGTCACTAGTTGTCTAATACCTGGCCCTGGGGTGATTAGGGCAAGGCCTGGCGTGATTGGTGACTAAAAGTGCAAGAACCTACGAGAGCCCAGGAAAGGAAATGGTCGGGGTGTGGGCTCTGGACTGATTGGTTTGTTGACGGTGGGGGAACTTGCAGGGGAATTGCTTATTGTCTTTAGGAACTGCCTGTCCCTGGGAGGGGCAGTCCCTTCAGGGTGAAGTCCCCAGCATCTCAAAGCGTCAGAAATACAGAAAATAAAAAGGCATGATTAGTATTCTTTCCTTCCTTCCTTCCTTCCTTCCTTCCTTCCTTCCTTCCTTCCTTCCTTCCTTTCTTCCTTCCTTGCTTCAGAGAATCTCTAAAGGAAATAGCATATGCTAAATACAGTTGAAACCCCCTTCCCCTACAAAAATCATGCATATGATTAGTATAATCTCTAAGTTAGATATGATATCTATGCATTTCTATAAATTTGCTAAAGGTATTTTGTCTCTTTGCCCTATGTGCCCCCTTCCCCTACAGCACTTCTTTCATTCTCCATCAAATGCCTGAATGTTTCTAAACTTTGCATGAATTATACCTTGAGTATATGATGTGTGTGTGTTTGTGCATGTGTATGAAGAGAAAGTTTCCAACACACATTCAAGAAGAGTAACAAAAGGCAAAAATAGACAGAATTCGAGGTGAAAGTGCCTCCTAAAGAAACAAGCAGCATGAACAAGAATAAACCTACCCTCCACACCTCACAGTCAACTGCAGGGTGCCACGGACAGGGAGAAAGACAGGAAAGGCCATCGGAAGGGAAACCACCAACCACCAAGGGGTGCCCATTGACTGGGTGGAGAGCAGACTTCTCAACCATAAGTGGCGCAATAATATCTTCAGAGCCCAAAATAAAATGAAAAGCCAACTTGGAACTCCATGGCCAATTAAGCTTTTCGGACATAAAAACTTTACTACCCACATATCCTTGCTCTAAAAAAAGAAAAATCTGTGACAAGAAACAACTCAAAATACACACATACATGAACCAAAGGGAAGGAGGGGAAAGGAAAGACAACAATTGATAGACTATGTTTTATTTATCATGGACAGTTTCAGAAAAAAATCTATTTTCCCTAAATTACGGAGGATGGAACTAAAACAAAGAAAAAAGGAAGGGTGTTCCCTGAAGAGTTAAAGCATATTGGGGTCTTACCTTAAGACCCTAAGAAAAGGAAACAAACACACAAAATACCTTTAACAAATTTATAGAACTGCATATATTATACTTAATTTAGAGATTATACATTTATAATCATATATACGATTAAAAATCTAGGAGTACAAACACACTTTGGTGTTGCTTTTACAAAACCTGAGATCACAGCAAACATTGTTCTTCAACTTAACTTTTTCCCTTGATGCATGTTGTCATCTCTCCAGCTCCGTGTTCTGGCGCTTACACACCAGTCCCTTGTTGAAGAACAGGTGATTCTGTTCCAATTTGCACTACTGCAAACCATGTTTTAGAGAAAGTCCTTGTATGCATAGTTTGCACATTTTAGAGACCCAGATTCAAACCACATTCACAGCAAGGTTTGTTCAAGGAACAATGAGTAGCTGGTGAGGATATCCGCATAAAACTCAGGACGTTCTACATAAGAATTCAGACTGCCATCTGCCCTGGGAAAGCTGCGATGTGCTCAGTAGCACCTCAGCCCTGGTGTTCCCCAAGAACCACCAGCAGCGGGCTGACAGCAGCTGTCTTGGAGCAGGACCTGCACACTCTGGTCTGCCTCAAGCTATTTCTTCACTGATTTCTCACTGGCCAGACCCAGCAGGCATCTAAGTGTGTCAATGCCTTGAGGTTGATTACATTCATAACTTTTTTTTATTTCTTTTTAAATTCTTTTTTAAGAGAGTCTTACTTTGCTCCCCAGGCTGGAGTGCTCACTCCAACCTCTGCCTCACAGGTTCAAGCGATTCTCGTGCCTGAGCAACTCAAGTAGCTGGGATTACAGGTGCAGGCCACCATGCCCAGCTAATTTTTATATTTTTAGTAGAGACAGGGTTGCGCTATGTTGGCCAGGCTGGTCTCAAACTCCTGACCACAGGTGATCTGCCCACTTCAGCCTCCCAAAGTGCTAGGATTACAGGTGTGAGCCACCATGCCCGGCCCTTTTAAAACTTTTGTAGATTCACTGGATACACACGCAGATTTGTTACATGGATATATTGCGCAAGAGCGAGGTCTGTGCTTCTAGTGTGCCTTGACATCACTCAAATAGTGAACGTTGTACCCAGTAGGTAATTTCAACCGTCATCCCTCCCACCCCAGCTTTTGGAGTCTCCAGAGTCTATTATTCCCTTTGCGTGTCCGTATGTACCCATTGATTAGCTCCTGCAGATAAGTGAGAACATGCGGTGTTTGATTTTCTGTTTCTGAGTTACTTCACTTGGGATTTTATTTGACTATTTTCAAGCCTAGGCTTTGGAAGTAGTTACTGTAAAATTGTGTGCTAACATCCCTCAGTCTCTTGCTCTCTCTTCTTTGGGAAGGAGCTCTCCAACTTCTTGGTCTTTGTGAATGCCCTCATTCCAGAATGACTGTGTTCCTTCCTGGCCCAGTCACTATGTCCTGTGGAAGTAGAGGCCCCTACACATTTCCCTCAGGACAAAGAGAACTATTTCACTTTTTTGCAGTCACTGAACACTTTTTCAACCTTTTCTTTGATGGGGAGTCAAATTGTTTAATTATTTGACTAGGTCATATATTCACCTAGTTAAAATTTATTAGACAAAATTATTATAAAATTATAAAAAGTTATTCAAATAACTTTCTTTCCCCCATTCTTTCTTCCATTCATCTAAGTCCTACTCCCCCGCAGCAAATAAATGCATAGTTATTAGATTCTGGTGTATCCTTCTATAGTTTTTTTTTTTTACAATGATTTTCTAAATTTTTAATTATTTTCTTATTTCAATAGCTTTAGGGGTACAAGTGGTTTTTGGTCACATGGATGAATTGTATAGTGGCGAAGCCTGAGATTTTAGTGAACCCATCACCCAAGTAGTGTACATTGTACCCAACAGGTAGTTTTTATCCCTCACCCCCTCCCGCCCTTCCCCTCCTCCATTATACCATTCTGTATCCCTTTGTGTACCTATAACTTGGCTCCCACTTACAAGTGAGAACATCCAGTATTTGGTTTTCCATTCTTGAGTTACTTCACTGAGAATAATGGCCTCCAGTTCATGTGAGTTGCTGCAAAAGACATTACTTTGTTCTTTTTTATGGCTGAGTAGTATTCCATGGTGTATACGTACTATGTTTTCTTTATCTACTCATTAGTTGATGGGCACTTAGGTTGCTTCCGTATCTTTCCAATTACGAATTGGGTTGCAATAAACATCTGCATGTACGTGCATTTTGATATAATGACTTATTTTCCTTTGGGTACATACCTGTTAGTGGGATTGCTGGATCAAATTGTAGATCTATTTTCAGTTATTTAAGAAATCTCCATACTGTGTTCCATAGAGGTTGAACTAATTTATATTCCATCCAACAGTGTATAAGCATGTCCTTTTTACCACATCCACTCCAACATCTATTGTTTTTTGACTTTTTAGTAATGACCTTTCTTGCAGGAGTAGGGTAGTATTTCATTGTGGTCTTAATTTGCATTTGCCTGATGATTAGTGATGTTGAGCATTTTTTCACGTTTGTTGGTCATTTGTACATCTTCTTTTGAGGAATGTCTGATAATTTCATTTGCCCACTTTTCGATGGGATTCTTTGCATTTTTCTTGCTGATTTGTTTGAAGTCCTTGTAGATTCTAGATATTAACCTCTCGGGGAATTTTTAGTACACATGCATACAAAAGCAAGATACAATCTTTCCCCCGTCTTTAATTCAAATGGCAGCATGTTCTATTATTTTCATGTTTACTTACAATTGACATATTGAAGAATTTCTCATATGGCTACATGGAGGGCTCTCTCATTCTTTTTCATAAAGTCCTAGAAGATTCCATCGTATGAATGTTCAAATTTGTTCAACCCAATCCCACTGACAAACTTTTAGGTTGCTTCCAGGTGTTTGCTATTACAAACATTGCTATAGCAAATAACCTTGAACATACTGACCAATCTAGACATCTCATCAACCAGCAGACCCTCCTGCAGAGTCTAAACCAGCACAAACTCCCCGTCCTTGTACCATAAATAGACTCCATCTTCTCTATTGATCATCTGCTTCTCCCCATTCACAGAAACAACACCATAGAATACCTGGATGCTCGAAGTCTAAGCAACGTGGAGACCTATTGACTTTTATGCTCTCCAATGACTCCTGCAGATTAAAGAAAGAAAGTTGATTTTATCTCTATCTATCCCTATGCAGTGTTATAAAATGCGGGTCTGGGAGAGCATGGCAAATTAGATGATGGCTTTTTAAAATGTTGGTTATCCTTTGAATTATTAGCAGCACGAACATAGTGCAATATGCACATAATTAGCAAGATTTCTGAATTTATTATATATACTTATTCTTGTTTCTTTTAATTACCCAGCACTCTACTTGAAGGTAGTATGGTGATTCAAATGATGGTTAAATGTGTCAGATGGTGACAAAATGCACTAACCCGCCAGAGTGGAAAGAAGAAAGATCTAGAAATGCCATGAGATGGTTTTCATCCTATTAAATGCATAAAAGTTTCTTAATGTATTATTCATGTTATAACCATGGCACAAACAAAATATGATTTACTGAGTATTTTAATACAGCCTGAGAATGTTATGCAATAAAGTCTATTTTAATATTTAATATAATCAGTGAATTTCAAACTTTTTTCAGGAGATCTTGTGGTTTTAAACTAAATTAAATACAGTAGGTGACAAATGAGGTCCCAAGAGCATCCCTAAAGGCCGGTTGGGCCTGTTTAGAGCAACTAGAATTCAAAAGCTGGTTTGGGGCCGGGTGCGGTGGTTCATGCCTGTAATCCCAGCACTTTGGGAGGCCGAGGCGGGTGGCTCACCTGAGGTCAGGAGTTCGAGATCAGACTGACCAACATGATGAAACCCTATCTCTACTAAAATTACAAAATTAGCCAGGCATGGTGGCTCATGCCAGTAATCCCAGCTATTCAGGAAACTGAGGCAGGAAAATCACTTGAACTTGGTATGTCGAGGTTACAGTGAGCCAAGATCATGCCGTTGAACTCCAGCCTGGGTGTCTCAATAAAAAATAAATAAATAAATAAAGCTAGGTCAGAAGCTGGTTTTGGTTTTGGTGTTGAGATTGCTGTGGAGTAGGGGGAAATGTGCCATTGCTTGAGAAGTGAGCTGATTAGGGAAGTTCATCTGCTCACATGGAACAGTCATTCTTGAGGTCAAGGTCATGGGTTAGTTCCTGAATGAATTGTATGACCGTGATAGTGAGCAGCTATCTTTCTGTGGCCTAGCATGCATTCTTTGTTCTTCTGACAGTAGTGTACACATTTCCTATGAGGTAATTAATGCCTCCATTGGATACAGCTTAGTGAGACTACTTAGTGAGACTACTGCTGTCCTCCAGGCGTGAGCATTCAATCCACACCAAGTAAGGAGAGTTCTCCTCTATCACTCTGGTTTGGCTTGGTAATGCTGCATAACCAGCAACCCCAAATTCTTAGTGTCTTAGTGTAAAGAAGGTTTCTTTCTTTCCTGAGCCCATCCCAAGTCAAAAGAGGGGCTTTGATAATTGTAGTTTCTCAACCCAGGTTGATGCAGGCTGCATTTCAGTCCATGCTTTCATGAGGAGGAAGGCAATAAAAAGAAAATTTTGCAGGGTCTTGTCTCTCAACATATTGCTCCAGGCTGTCACATGTCACCTTTGCTCTAAATACATTGGCCAGAAGTCAAGAAGTTCATAGTCACTCAAGGGGATAGAAGAGGACAATCTGGATGAAGGCACTGATGTCCCATTGCCACATTTCCTTTCTGTATTTTGAATTGTTAGCAGAATGGTCTTCCAAAAGAATACCTCTCTTTGGAATCCATTTATGCCATGGGAAATACTTGGACCTCCTCCAGAGCATCTTTGCTATTGAAACTCTCTAATCCTGCCTTTCCCAACAAACCCTCACATCCTTCCATGTTCTTCCAGTGGGTCCCCTTGCACCTCCATGAGTAAGCAAGATCCAGCCTCCAGTTCTCACAATCAAAGAGCCCAAGGCACTCAGCTGCACTGCCCTGTGACACCAGCCAGGCACTTTGTCAACATGGCTCATTTTAGTGCTTCCCTGCACTCTGCAACCCTAGGGCTGGTGCCACAGTCACACAAGGGCTGCATCCACAGCACTAACTGAGAAAGAGGGAGCCCCAGAGATAGCAGGGTTTGCCCATGGGACAGGGATTAGAATGTGTCCCAATCCCCCATAAACCTCCCACAATGCAGAGGGAATATCAGCAGGGAGGGTGAGGTCCCTGCACAGACCCTGCCATGGAAATGCAAGAATACTTGAACCAAAAGAGACCTCAGAGAGGATCTTGCCTAATCCTTGCCTGGTGGAGGAAGTCACTTGCCCAAGACCACATGATTGTTTACTTGTAGAATCCCTAACTCACACCTAGGTGGACGTATCTAAGAGGAAAGTAAAAAACAAAGAAGGTACACATCTGAGCATACCTGAGTTGTTAAGACCCAGGCTGGGGACCACAACAGCCCCTTTCACTCCAACCTGGCTTGAGCTGGTCCTACTTTACCCCTTCCTTTCCCCAGGAAAGAACCTGCAGGCAGCCAAGAAGCTCAGTGTCTGTCTGAATCTCCCAGGGACCAGTTGCTTTCTGTAGAAGCCAATAGGAATAGTTTAGAAAATTGCCAACTATTATCCATCAGCTCTAGGAATGGGAGGTCAATGGGAGGTTTAACTTGGCAGTTAAACCTCCATTTAAGTCAAAGTTTACAACTTAGCCCCAAGGCACAAGAAGAATCTTCTCCCCCAAGGACTACAGCTTGAATATCAACCAAAAAATATTTTAGGTTACAGGATGGAAAACTAATTCACATATACACCTGTGCACAAATTTCTACACATCAATCAACAAAAGCAACGCATTAGTCCTGAATAATCACAAATAATTAAAAATATAGATTTTTCTGTGCATCTCCTGAGGCTAAAGCAGTGAGGATCTTCTACAGCACAATTAATCACTCATATTAACCCTATGACTGCTTTTGAAAGCATAAATCCCATTTCAGGCCCCTCCACAGGAGGGCAAGCTTCACATGGACCATACATCTTTTTGGTTTGCCTACAAACTGACACAACTTTGCAAAGATTTATTTTTATTGTTTGAATTAAGAAAACACTGGGTTTTCTTCCATTTAAGAAACATAGAATTTTGTTATAATATTAAATATGCTTTTAAAAACTTATTCTTCGAGGATTTCTGTGCCACTTAATTTCAGAAAAAAGAAAAATTCCTGAATTTGTTTGGTGGTAAACCAACTTCCAGATGGTGAAGTAAAATAGCCTGAAATTAGGAAAGTTAAAAATGTAAAGTTTTAAGTTAAAAAAAGTAGTAAAGACTCCATTGAGAAAGTGAAAAGACAGCCCACAGAGTGGGAGAAAATATTTGCAAATCATGTATCTAATAGGGGACTCGTGTCCAGAATATATAAAGAATTCCTGCAACTCAATAATATTAATAAAAACGCAAACAATCCACTTAAAAATGGGAAAAATATTTGAATAGATATTTCTTCAAAGAAGTTTAAATGGCCATAATAAACACAAAAAAGATGCTCTATATAATTCACCATCAGGGAAATAAAAAACAAAACCACAATGAGAATCCATTTTGCACCCACTAGGATGGCTAAAATTAAAAAGACAGATCATAGCAAGTGTCGGTGAGGATGTGAAGAAGGTAGAACCCTCATACACTGCCAGCAGGAATGAAAAATGGTACAGCCACTTTGGAAAACAGAAGACCCTCAAAAAGTTAAACATTGATTTAACTTTAAATAAATATAGAGTTCTTCAAAAAGGGGGTTGATGTGACTTAGCATTTCCACTCTGAGGTACATACCCAAGAGAATTAACAACATGCATCCACACAAAAATATGTAAGTGAATAGTCACAGCAGCATCATTCATAATCACCAAAAAGTGGCAAGAACTCAAATGCCCTTCAACTGATGAATGGATGAACAAACTATGGTACATTCGTGTGATGGATTCAGCCATAGAAAGGAACAAAGCACGAATATGTATTACAACATAAATGAACTTCAAAAACATTAAGCTAAGTGAAAGAAGGAAGACGCAATAGGCCACATAGTTTATGATGCAATTTATAGGAAATGTCCAGAATAGGCAAATCCATAGAGACAAAAAGCAGATGAGTTGGGGAGGACAGAATGATTGCTAGTGGATATGGGGTTTCTTTAGGGAGTGATTAAAAGCTCTGGAATTAAATAGTGGCAATAGTGGTGCAATCTTGGAATTATACTAAAAACCACTGAAGTGTACACTTTGTAAGAGTTAATTTTGTGGTACATGAATTATTACTCAACAAATCTGCAATTTACAAAAAAACTTACCTTCAAAAGAAGACAAAGAAGAAAAAGGAGAATAAGGAAAAAAGAAGAGAAGGAGAGAGGAAGGAAGAAGAAAAAGAAGAGAAAAGGAAGCAGAAACAATGCTGCTGTTAGTTTGCATTTCAGAGGGAGGTGCTGATGCCAGCGTGTTCCAGCAGGTCTTGCAGAGCTGTAGCCTGAGGCTTCCTGCCCACATCCCACAGAAGTCAGCTTCCTCTGTAGAAGGAGGAGCTTCCTCTGTAGAAGGAGGAGCTTCCTCTGTAGAAGGAGGAGCTTCCTCTGTGGAAGGAGGGTCAAGAGCTGTCCACTGGGTCTCCTCGTGGTTTTGCAATGCTGGCTGACAAGCGCTTCTCTGACCACCCACTCCAGGCAGGACCACTCCACTAGGGGACACCCCTGCTCCTCAAGAAGAAACCCAGTGGCTACCGGGACAGTGCAGTAACTCTCCAGCCCCTCTCTATATCCCGCCCAGATCAACGGGCTTTCTTCCAGGGGAGTTTGCCCATCTCCTCTCCTCCCTTTTGTTTGCCAAAATTGCACCACCTCCAGGAAGCCTTATTACCCCTATCTAACTTATATTAACTCTAAAATTCCACGTTTTCCAACGTGCACTTCTGTAAGTATTCCTCAGAAAAGGGGACCCCTTGTAGGATTGCAAGATAAAACATAGATGTCCAGGAAAATCTGATTTTTCAGATAGACAACTGTGAGTATGAGTATTTTTATTTCCTTGAGGACTTAGAGACATTAGATAGCCCTGCAGGGTGCACTGCAAATTCCGGGGGAGGGTTGTGGCCTGCAGCATTCTCTCGATTTACTGGACCACAAAACTAGAATTGCTGGATTAGGCAAATAAAAACACAAATAACATTTTGAATTTCAGGTAAATGATATTTTATGTAAGTACATCACAAATATTGCATGGATATACTTGTACTTCAAGATTGTGGTTTATCTGAAATGGAAATTTCACTGGGTGTCTTGAGTTTTAACTGGCAGCCCTACTGAGGTGGCTTATTCATCATATAGACCCTGGGCATCGTTTTCATAAGTCTGCGGTAGAAGCTCAAGAAACTGAATTTGTGAGAAAGGCTTCAAATAGGTAGGTATGATTTGTCTAAGGGTCATGAAATGGGAAAGCAGTGTGTGTGTGTGTGTGTGTGTGTGTGTATGTGTGCATGTGCACATGTGCGTGAATTGGGGCCGGGAGCGGGTGGTGTTTGGGTTAAAAGGCTTCCCAGAAATCCAGAACTCTGATCCATACCTTCCGGCTACTTTAAAATGACTGAAACCTCAGGTTCCTTTTTCAGTGCTTTATTCCACACAAACTCGTCTTTTAGGAGGCTATTTGACAGTGCTTAACTGCGACCCACGTGTACAAAGACAAGTCCCCATCTCCCATGCTGTAACTTAGAAAGGCACAAGTTATACAACATCTGGAATCTACCCAAGGGAAAAAAAATGCCAGTCTACAAATCTAGCATGCTGGAGGCAGAAACCATGTGCTCAGAATCATTAAAATCACATTTCACTTTGCCACAATGCAGCTCCGTCCCTGGCTGATGGCCAGATAAGCTTGCTGGCAGAGATCTACTCTTGTGGTGCTGAGCGAAGGGGCCACACACCTCTCGGTTAATACCTGCCCAGGTTTAATACCTAATCACCATCCTCAGATTGCCTCTCAACACTCATTACCAGCACTTAGCAGTTGCAGCTAAGGTGATGGGATTTAAGATTAGGACAAAAGAGTAGTCACTTTTGTTCTCAAGTGCGGGTCTCCTCGGAACATCATCGTTCAGCAAATTCGGGAGACAGCATTTCCACTTTCTACTGAAGCATCCTGTAAGAATCAGAAAAGCATGACACCGTTAAAGATAAACAAAACTGGCCGTATTTGAGCAGGAAGGGCTCATGCTGTTTGGTCTTTGTTTTACACCCATGATGAGTTTAACTGTTTGTTCATCTCCAGCACCCCAGCCTGAAACTCACCCCTTGACAAGCACCCTGCAAGCTACAGTGATTCTGAATCCCAGAAGTGATGGGCTCTCTTGGAGAATCCCAGGGGCTGTCCTGTGCTCCAGGCCGGTCTCAGGACTCCTTGGGTGGACGCCATCTCCTCTGGTCCCCTCTAAAGACTTCTTCATCATTATGATGGTGAGTGTGGGCAAACCAGGTGGGATAGTTGCGTCTGTCGGCCTACCAGATTAGTTGCTTCCCAGGAGGCAGGTAGAAAGGGAAGGAGGAAAGAGAGTGGGAGGAGCCAAGGATAAAGGAAAGAGAGGGAGGACAAGAAGAAAGCAGGAGAGAGAGCTCTCAGGAAAAGCAGGGAAACAGTGATGAAGGGAAGACCAGCTGTACCATATTAGGTAAGTGATCATTTAAAGTCATTATCAACTTACTGTGAATTTCAGATGGAGTTTCCAGAAGCTACAGTCTTATTTCCTGTTAGGAATTCGTTCATGTAACAAATGTTCTACGGGCCGGGACACTGTGCTTGGGGATGCAGATACACCCCTGAATGTAGCCATTTGCATTTTAATAAGGCAAAGCAAACAATGGACAAGTACACTCACAGATAAGACAATTTCAGACAATGGTCATGCTGGAAGGAAATGGCATGGTCATGGGATAGAGAGCCAGGAGCAGGAGGAGATGTTAGACAGGGAGTAATGGACAGGGAGGAGATTGAGAAGGGGCCTTGCGGAGAGGGCACAGTAAGAGAAGGAGACCCCTGTGTGTGGACCTGGGAACCAACTGGCTTGGCGGGTGGTGCCGTGCCACAGAGGTCAACGTGGCTGGAGTGCTGAGTAAGGGGACAAGTTGCAGGGCAGGAGTCCGAGGGCATGCAGACTGGCAGGTGCTGATAAGGAGTTGGATTGCATTAATTCAGGACTGTATGAAAAATGCCTCTGTGATCAGACAAATGGTCAATGTCTCTGACAGGAAAACATTGGCTGTGACGTGGGTCGTGCAATGACGCTTCCAACCCAGGATCTCTTTCTGAATGGCTGTCATGGAGCAGAGAGCAGAGGCTCTGCATGGCCCCAACACATGTCCCTCCTCCAAGCTCCGACATTAAGAAACATGCCTGCTTCCTCGTGGAGGAGGGAAGCCTGGTCTAAGGTGTGTGCTACAGGAGAGGAAATTCACACCTTCGGTTGCCTAGGTGACAGCTTCCAAAGTATGTTGCGGGTCTAACTGACAGCTTGGCAAGGCCTCTGAGATGGGAAAAAGGGAGGCCCTTTCCACTGGAGTCACCATGATTGGACCAAATTCTGGTCAATTCAGCTCAGGGGCCCTTGTTTCTGGTGAAATCTTTCAGCTATACAGCACCAGACCCCAAATATGTGTCTCTCCCAGGGCTAACCCTGGAGGCTGAAAGAAACCAGAATACTCACCCAGCATGGTGGCCCATGCCTGTCATCCCAGCACTTTGGGAGGCTGAGGGAGGAGGATCACTTGAGCTCAAAAGTTGGAGGCCAGCCTGGGCAACATAGCAAGACCCCGTCTCTACCAAAAGTTTTGAAAACAGCTGGGCATGGTAGCATGTAGCTGTAGTCCCAGCTACTTGAGAGGGTGAGACGAGAGGATCACTTGCTTCTCAACCCAGGAGGCTGAGGCTGTAGGGAGCTATTATTGCATCACTGCACTCTTGCCTGGGCAACCCTGTCTCTAAAACAATAACAACAACAACAACAAAACAAAAAACCAAAACACCATTGTCTGGTGTCCGGGACACTAGGGCCCAGGATGTGGCACAGAGCATGAGAGCCATCTGCAGCAGCACCTGTGCCCAGCTGCTCATGGGAAGCCATGTGGGGTAGGGAGGCTGACAGACAGCCCAGGGCAGGGCCAAGGCGCTGCAACCTCATACATTCTACTCAGTCCCAAATGAGCAAGAACCTTCACCCCAGGGGAGTTTGTGTCTCGGTGGATGTATAGTGCCTCTACCCATGAGCAGTACTTAAATGCCTGCACATCCATGTCACCCACTTCATCTTCTATCAGTCACTACAAGCACCATCTCCTCCAAGAAAATATGTTCTGATGGAGGAAACACTGGATGTGGAGTCAGTGGCCTGGGACTGCCTAGAAGCTTCACTGAGTACTGGCTGTGTAACCTCAGACAAACCACTCACCCCCTCTGAGTCTCATTTTCCCCACCTATACATTGAGTCTAGCAATGCACACCTCCCAGGACTGGATATAAGGACTAGAGTCGATGAATGCAGGGTATGCAGTGGCTGATATTTGCTAAGGAACTGCGATGTTCTGATTCAATGTGGCGGCCAGATCTGGAGATCCTGAGACCACGTAGTCATGGTTGCTCTAGGGTGTGAGAGATGAAATCCAGGGAAAGTAGAGGAAGGTTCCCAGATGTGACAGCTTCTGCAGGGAATCGGATTGCCACGGGAATCTCCAGAGACTGGACAAAGAGGAGCTTCACTGTTTTAAAGGCATCAGATGGACAGATGCAGAGCCACTTTCCTGGTAGGATTTATGACTCCAGCAGGCCCCCGGCTCCAACAGACAGCTCATTCCAGAGGAAATTAGGTGTCAAATGCAGTGTTCTGGAATTCTTAGGGCACCATTGGCAGAGTTCTACAGCCACTCTGGCTCTAGGCCTTTGTTAACTTGTCAAAACATTGACTTTTCTCTGCAGCTCCTAACCAGGCAAGCACCAGGCAATAGCAATGAGTAATGCAGCTCTTCACACCTTGGCCTGAAAAGATGAGACACCTCAGACCCTGGTTCTTCTGGAGTTTGGGGCAGTAATATGACACTGAAGTCATTTGCTCCTTGTCACACTGGAAGGACTTTATGGCTTTTCAGGCTGGCAAAAGACTTTCCCCAGGTGAGTCGAGCTTTCTGGAGCTGAGACGTCTAACATCACATCCCAGATGAGAGAGAGAGGATCCATCCCACTGGCCACTTGCCCCCACAAAAACGGGGGTAAGGAAGGCAGGGGATTGTCAGCAAAGCTCTGAAGAGCGGCTCTGCACCAACAGGCAGCCGGCAGGCCCCAGCCCGGTCCCATGAGCTATCATTGAAGATACTAAACACACAGCCGCTGAATTTCTGTCCTAATTAGGGTGTCTCTTAAAGCAGATCCTGAACAATGACTTGGGTGCAAGTAGTTGATTTGGGAGGTGACCCCGGGGAACAGGAGCAACGGGGCAGGAGGGAGCCAGTGACAGGGCACAGCCGTGTGGGAAATGGGGGCCCGATCTGCAGGGCCAACGCAGTGTTGTGGAATTCCTTGAGCACTCTCTGGAGAGCAGGTGAGCACGGAGCTCAGAACTGCTCCTCTGAAGGACTGGAGATTGGGCATGGATCCCCACAGCATCCCCTGTTGGTAGAGGGTTCATCCCTAAGTGTGTTAACCCTTCTGCTCTTCCACACCGTGACTCTGCATGGCTGATTAGACTCCCACAGCTCAAAGAAAGCTCCGAATCAAAAAAGCAGAGGTTGCAGGCTGCCTGCCAGAGGTAAGGCCCTGGTGATGGGCCTGGCACTGCTCACTGCAGTGCTGATGTCAGGAGGGCCCAGGATGTGGCACAGAGCATGAGAGCCATCTGCAGCAGCACCTGTGCCCAGCAGTGTGCTAAGCACCAAATGAGAGCAGAAGTCATAGTGAAAAAGAGTGCCCAGCCTCAATGACTCCTAGGAAAGTTTGGAATAGACAAGTGACCCTCGGGGCCCCAGCTCAGCAGCCTAAGTTATAATTGAGTAACAAGAAGAAAAGATGCTGTTATTTAAAACAAAAATTGACTGCAATGGCTGCAGCACTGTCAGGCAGAGGCCAAGTTCTTCCTAGCGGTAGGTGGCCTTTTTGTTTAGAAACATACTTCAGAGGATCTCTTTGTGTGTGTGAAAATATAGGCCCCAGGGCACAGTGGGAAGGAGAAAGGCAGAGCGCTCTGCTCTGTAGTGATTGGAGTTTTTGTCTTGTTTGTTTGGAGGGGGCTCGTGATGCGAAGAAGACAATTGATGGAGCTTGGGACACAAAGGTCAACTGGCAGGAGTGGGTCGGACCTTGGAAGGAAGGCAGTCAGGAGATACTCCCTGTAGAGGGATGGTCAGGGGTCCACAAGGCAAGGCTCACTCACAGAACAGCCACATCAAGTCAGTGCATTCTGTGATATGCTGATATTAACTATCTGGTGTCCCTGACCCTTCGGTATGAAACCTCTTAGCCTCTCATTAGTTATGCTTTGGGGAACAAAGAAAGAGGAACACTGGGGGTGAATTAAGATAGAGAGAAGACAGCAGCCATGGGAAGAGAGTGGGGGACAAGAACTCAGCAGGGCTGATGCAGGTAGGTGAACTCCAAAACTGGGGCTCAGCCCAGGAGGGCTCTTGGGTTCACCCAGGAAAGCATTCAAGGGTGAGCTGGTGGTGTCACACGTTTTATGGAAGCTGCAGTGCACAGCAGCAGCAGAAGGACTGCTCCTTGCAGAGCAGGGCTACCCCACAGGCAGTGGGCCCAGAGTAGCAGTTCAGAGGCAGTGCTGCACTCATAGTTATACCTACTTTTAATGACATGCAAATTAAGGGGTGGGTTATGCAGAAATTTCTAAGAAAAGGGTAGTAACTCCCAGGTGTTGCCATGGCAATGGTAACTGACATGGCACACTGGTGGGTGTGTCTTACGGGAAGCTGCTTCTGCCTTGTACCTGTTTTAGCTAGTCCTCAATTTGGTCCGGTGTCTGAGCCCTGCCTCCAAAGTCAAGTCCCGCCTCCTATCTCAGGGCTGAGTATCCAGGGATGTGTGTTCCCTTAGGAATCCTCGGAGAAGTTGGGAAGACACCAGACATCTCACAGCATGCAGAATAGGGGCTTGAGTCTGCATATTTGAAGTTGGAGGAAAGTGTGGGCCCCATAAGCCTGAAGAACACAGGACTCTGGGCTGTAATTCAGATCTATTTGGCACTCAGTTATCGCTACCAAAAACGCAGCTAAGCCAGGTCCCATGCCGGACAGGGAAGCCCAGGGATGACATATGTGGCCCCTCAGATTGTGCCAAAGTCCTAGGGCGTTCCAGTTGTCAGCAACCAACCTGGCTAAGCAATGCCTGAGAGGGCCTGGTGGAAGGCTCCATAAGCTGACCAGAGACATCCTGGAAGACCCCCAGGAGAAGGGGCATCAGAACATCAGCTTGAATGATGAGAAAAAATAGCAATAGGTGGAAAGCGAGAGAGAAGAAGCTGTGTGGGCAAAGAAAAGAGAAGAGTTTCTGGAGGGAGAGACCCTCATGGGGTCTTCCCTAGGCCACCAGTGACACACAGGCGTCACCTTCTGTATCCGTCAGGGGTCTTGGGGAAACTGAGGCACACTCAGAGTCATTGAGGAGAGTTTGGTGAAGCGACTGCTCACATGGGATGGAGAGGGCTACAGGGATGCGGTTAACCCAAGGCCACGGCTGTGCACATCACTACTGCCTGATCCCACAGGGGACAGTGCCGCTGTGGAAGAGGCCACAGGAAGGAGCTGGGGATTTCAGAGAGGAGCCCAACCCCTGCCACTTTTAGCCTAGCAGGGAGGGAGCAGGGCAGGTGAATATCCCGATCTCTTTCTTCCATCTGACCAGTCCCGCCTCCATTGACTAACCGAGCTGGGAGCCTGGTCAGTGCAGCCCTGCAGACCTAGACCCACCTAGCATGGGTGTGGAGAGGCTTCCGGAGAGCATCCTGTGTACTTGCTGACAAATCGGCCACCTGTCCCCTGCAAGGTGTCTCACGCCTCATGCGCTGAAGCTCAGCCCTGCTTTTAGAGAGGTGGTCAGCAGGGTCGTAGATTCAGGAAAGAACACGGGGGCTGCGGCATGCCACCATACCCTCCCTTTGCCTGATACCTACAGGAGTCTGTGTTACTCAGGAGGACTCAGGAATCTGGAGCTTGTGCTTTTAGATGGAAACCTGGAACTAGGAGGAGAAAGTAAGGGTGATGTGCACAGATCCCAGGTGGCCTCACATTTTAGAAGTCAATAGCAATATTTTCAAGTCAACTGGACATGATATTGGAAGCCAGCACAGCAACTCTCCAGCTAGGAGGCTATGCTCGAGGACCTGGCATTGTCAGCAACCTTGGGGGCCACACTGCACCCACACAAGCACAAGGCTTACCTTCGGTCAGGGTCTCCCAGACATTGCCCCTGGGGTGGTGATTTGTGGGCGGGTGATTTATCAAGACAGGAGAACCCAGTAGGGAAAAGAGGGCAGGAGAGGGGAAGAAGCCCTGCAAAGTGCTATTTCAGGTAGGTCTCCAGCCTCAGCCAGACCCCGTTGGGGGCGGGGTCTGGAATATCAGCTGCATCTCACAGTCTGCCCAGCCTTGAGTCAGAGGAACTGGGTTTTCACACCCCCGCAGGATGAAGGGCAAGCTGCCAGGCACCCGAGGCTCCTTCATGCTTGCAGCTCAAGCCTCCAAGGGCCAAAAGGAAGTCCTCAGGAGGCTGTTGGTGCAGTCCACTTAGAGCAAAGCACGTGGCCACTGGAGGATGGGGGCACAGAGCTGGCAAGAGTGATCCACAGGAGCCTGGACAGGACCTTCACAGTGCCCCAGGTGGCCCTGAAGTCGAAGTCTGGTTTGCTCTGTTTTGTTGGTCTGTGCAATGGAGAGGAAGGTGCCACCCCAGCTCTAGTTCTCCATGTCACTTAAGAGGTATGGGATTTCAGCAAGGACTGAACAATGCTGGGCTTCAGCTTTCTCCTTCATCCCATGAAGATCTTCAATCTTATCTACCTCGGGGGATGATACTGTGGATATCAAATGTCAGAGGACCTTGAAGGATGGAAAACACATGTATGTGACTCATCAGGCTGTGCCATTGCAAGGTGATGCTGATGTCAGGATGTCTTTGTCTGCAGGAGAATCCACTACTGTATGGAGCTTGTCCTGGAAAGTCATTGCACCCCACCCCATCACCCCCACCATCTCTCAGAAGAGGTCACAAAGAGCATTTTGTTACAACATAACCTTACTCAAGAAATCACTCAAAAATGCACATAGGAACCACTGAAACATTTCCTGAATTAAAAGGAATGACTCAGCAGAGCATTCGTTTGTGATAGAGTTGCTTCTTGAATTTCTCAAAACTGGTGATGTTCGCAAAGGCCAAAATATGTGACAGTTCTACCAAAACCAGGCCAAAGTTTGCTGCTGTGCTTCATATTTAAAAGGAATAAGAAAATGTATAGTTCAAAAAATAAAATTTTAAACCCACCAACTGACTAAACAGATCCCCTGTTGGCCAAGGGGACCCCAGAGTAATCAGGAACATTGAGTTCTCGGCCATGATGGGATGGGGAGCATCAGAAAAGTCTTGTTATTCCCTTCCCTTGCTAAACACCGCTAGGCTTTCTTTCCTAAGGGCTAAACACAAACCTACCCTTCCAACACAGTCTGCTGCTGTGATCAACCCACTGCTTGACGCTGCTCCTCGTTTTTGCCTGATAAGAGACCACTGACCATGGGATGGCTCTGCCTAGTCCATGGAGGATGCACAGTGAGGGTTTTGGTGTCCTCTGCTTCACCTTTTGACATCGGAGGGCCAAAAGTTCTACCCTTGGGTCATGCTAAAACCACCATTTTTGATACAGGGGGCCCATGAAGGGGCATGCAGCTCACTTGTGCATGTGCATGTTTCACCTCTCATAAATATTCATGACTCCTCCTGCATCTTATTGAATATGTATATTCAGCCATCCAATTCAGCACAAATTCCTGTTCCCTTTGCCCCTCCCTGAAAGTGTCTGTTTCTGGCTTCTGATCAGAGGCTACGCTTCCCATCCTGTCAGAGTGCCCACCCTGCAGGGTGCAACCCTTTATGAAAAACAAAGTTCTTCTTTCCAAAAAGAAAAAAGAAAGAAAGAAAATTTATAGTTTAACAAAGACAATTAGATAAAGTTAACCCACTGGAGATCCCCGTCCTGCAGGCCTTGGTGCTGATTGATCTCCTGCCCAGGACATGGCCACACGGGGGCTAGTGGGTCAGTGACCTGAGGAGCACTCCTGAGTGAACTCGGAGTTCAGGGCTGCCTCCAAGAACGGCTGGTGCATAAAGACTACTCAGACCAAAGCTGAGCACTCCGAAGTGTGAATAATGAAGGACATTTGCTGGCTCGGTGGTGAGAACCCGGGGTGTTTAGGCTGTCACTGCCAACAGTCCACTATTGGCTGGGATCAGAAGGGCAGAAGGCGACCATTTTACTGATGGGACCAAGTCAATCCCAGGGTCTGGTGCAACCTGGAGTGGATGGTGCAGAGATGGGCAGCAGGTCGCCCCCATGCAACCCTTCTGCATGTTGACAAGGATATAAAAAGGGAATACCTGCATTTCTATTTTGCTCTTCAGATTGGAGACCTGGTTGTACTACACTGCAGACTTACTCTAGCCAGTCCTCAGATATTGCCTACTACTTAAAATGAATTGTTGCCAAAATGTTCAGAGAAAACCTTAGATTAAGCGTATTGACTATGTTTCTTCTTTAAGTCATAGTTAAGGGCAATAACAACAACGGAGCAGCCGAGTAGATATTTTCTGCTCATCATTAATAACAATCCCTCAGCTGATGGATGGACGGCCCTCCCGGTGATGGAGAGCCGGCAGCACTCACTCTGTGGCGGGATCTGTTCCTGGGAGGGCCTGTAAGATATTTGATTTGAGAGATGCCTGGCTGCTGATGGATTAGGAGGGCCTGGTAGAAACACAGCGGCATGAACACCAGGACCATAAAAAGAGAAGAAGGGTGCAATCATCTTGTATGTTCCCTTCCTTCTCTCACTCCTGGTAGAACCAGAAAAGGGCAAGCCGAGAAGCACGGAGGTCATTCCACCTGCCTGTGGGCTCCTGGCCCATCCAGTCACTAAAGGTATGGGGGAGAAGGCAGAGAAACATGGACTTGTGGGAAAGAGGAGGCTCCCTGTACCTGTCAGCTGTGGGGAAGAAGACTCTGCTCCACACAGTCACTTGGGATCGAAGCTGATGGAGGCTCCACCATCTCATAGCTACTTCATCTGGAACCAGCAGCCTCCTCAGCAGAAGCGGGGAGCAGGAAGGGCATCCAGGGTGTTTTCACTCGATCAGCCCGGAATGACGCATAGCACTTTGCTCACATTTCACTGGCCAGAATTAGGAACGTGATCTCATCTAACTGCAAGGGAGCTGGGAAGCAATGTGCCCAGAACGAGTGGTCTGCACACATTGCCCTGCTTCCTTACCTCTCATCCAATCTTGAATTGCCCAGTCTAGGCTGTTCCCCACCACTCATACCAGCACAGCCTTCTGTTTCCAAATCCAGTGATCATTCTCATGTTTCCCAATCTCTGAGCAGCACTTGCCGCAGCTACTGCCCCCACATCGATCTAGCCTGGCCTCAGCTTCTGCAATACCTCATTCTGCGGGGCTTCCTTCCCTCTCTCTCTGCTCTGTGAGTTTCTCCTCACCCAACCTCCTCTAAATGTTGGTGTCTTCTCAGAACAGGTCTTGGCCCTATTGTTTTTTCTCTGTATACTCTCTTGCTAAATAATTACATCAGTTCCATAGCTTTAAATGGCATCTATTTGCTAATACATCTTAAACACAGATCGCAGGGCAGAGTTCTATCCCTAGGACACTCACACTTTTCTTCTCCACTGCTTGCTTGAGAGCCCACAGTGCATCATAGAAGGGACTTGAGTCTCCAGCACTTGAGTCAATCACGGCTCCTTGTCGGAATCTGAAATCTAGGAGTAGCACATCCTTGACAGCTCCCTTTGCTCAGCCCTAAATATAAACCATCCATATGTCCTGTAGATTTAACCTCCAAAATACATCAAAGGAGGTCTTGAATCAACAAACCTCGGGCTGTCTCCACTGCCACTCGCTCGGTGCCAATCCTGACCTGGGTGGCACTCGGGGCTCCCCCACTAGCTCCTTGTTAAGTCATTCTCCCAGCAGCACCAGGTTTGTCTGTAAAATGCAAACCAGATCATGGCACTTCCTGCTTCAGTCCCTGAGCTGGCTTCTCACTCCTCAGGAATCAAGTTCAAGTTCCCCTCCACGGCCCACATGACCATGCAACCCAGGCCCTCCTCGGCCTCGTACATACTGCCCTCCCCTCCACAGTGTGTTCTAGCCACACGGGGCTCCTGGTCCTGCTCTGCACCACCAGCCCCCTTTACACACTGAGGCCTTGTCACACTCAGTGCTGTATCGTTCACTAAAACATCACCCCCTTGATGAGCTGGATGCACAGAGGCATTGAGGAGAAGTGCATCTGGCATCTCCCCAAAAGAAAAGACATCACTGTATCAAAAGAATACCTGCCCTCGCATGTTCTTCCCAGCACCATTCACAATAGCAAAGGCATGAAATCAGCCCAGGTGTCCACCAACCGATGATGGGACGAAGAAAATGTGGTGCATAAAGATGAATGAAATCATGTCTTCTGCAGCAATAAGGATGGAACTGGAGGCCATTCTCCTAAGTGAAATAACTCAGACACAGAAAGATAAATATCACACGTTCTCACTTATCAGTGAGAGCTAAATAATGTGTACACATGGATGTAGAGTGTGGAATGATAGACTCTGGAGACACCCAAGGGTGGGGAGGATGGAGGGGGTGATGCAGGAGAAGTTACTTCATGGGTACCACATACGTTAGTCCAGCAATGGCTACACTAAAGGCTCAGATGACACCACTACGCATTATACCCATGTGACAAAATTACACTTGTGCCCCATAAATGTATACAAGTTTGAAAAAGGACAACTGTGAGTGTCTTCTGCACAGTTTGCAAATCACACGTTCCCAGCAGCATCTACCTTCCTACCCAGATGGGTTCAAGTCACGTGGAGGTCCCATAGCCATCCTCTTGCACCCAAGGGTGATGCAGTGGACCAGCGGCCCCTCAGCAGCCTTTCTGACATGAAAAAAGAGTCTCAGCTGCCCTCCTGTGACCCATCTGCCAAGTCACACAATGTCCCATGGCCCTGATTCCTCCCAGGATGTGCCTGCCCTATATTAGGTCCTAAACACGTGTTCTTGGTTCTTGGTTTGTCTCAGGACAGCAAGGACACTTGGCTGGGGAAACCTGAATTTGAAAATTAAGATTAAAAACAAATTTCACCTTTTGCTCAGCGTTCTTCTCACATGGACCCAAGGAAAACCTCTGTGTTGGTTAAACACTCTGTTTGTCAGCAGTGAGACAACCTTTGGCATTTACGGTGTGAGTGTACAAATCATGTGTTTACAGTGAAAGATGCCTATAGCAGTTCCCAAGACAACCTGGGTTCCTCCCTGCACCTGCAGAAGTGCAGCAGAGGCCCCTATGGTCACAGGAACACACCCACCTCCTGCCAGCCCACCCACACACCTAATGCCAGTTCCCAGTGTCAGAGGAGGGCTTCTCAGAAACTCAGACCTGGACAGGTCATCAGGGGATAGAGAGCCACTCCCAGGCCCTCAGGCCAGCTGGCGTACCCAGGAGTCAGTCCCCAGGGGCAGCTCATCTCCAGAGCTAGCAAAGGTACTGTCAGCAGGCCACCCCTTCTCAGAGCTGAGCACAGATGACTCCTATTTTTCTTCCTGCACACGGAGAAGCAGAAAATGTCAGACCAGCCTGAGCCCGAGTGCAGGGCCCTGGGGGCAGAGCGTCGGGGGGGGTCCAGCCTCAGGGGTGTCAGTGCCTGCCAGCACCCAGCTCCTATCTTTCCATTCTTGGAAACAGTGGATGGTTTCCCTTTGGGATCCTGCCCTGCCCCACCCTCAGGCCTGGTGGTTCAGGTGCCTTGCCGCATGCCCCACCCCCACTCCCTTACCACGGGCAGATGCACGTGCCATGACAGGCCATTGCAGCAACTCAGCCCACAGCCAGGAGCAGGCAGGAGGCAGGCACTCATGCTTGAGTGGGCAGAGGCTGCTCCTGGGAGGGAACGGGAAGTGGAAGCACTGTCAGAGGCTGGCCAGGAGGGAGCTGTCGGTGCTCCCCATGCGGAGGAAAGGAAGAGCTCTTGGCTCTTTCTTCTCTCTGTTGCCTCTCCATGCCAACAGAGAGAAGACAGAGCCAACAGCTGGGGAGAGCCAAGTTCTGACCCCAGTCTTGGTGTCCCAGGAGCCAGCAGCACCTGGCAGTAGCATCTTTGTGACATGTGCCAACAGCTTCCTCCCTTGTGCTGGCCTCATGCTGAGGCGGACAGCATGCCGGGAGAATCCAGGTGTGAAGCATTGGGCCTGGCCTTAAGAAAATTGCTCAGAGAGTGAGGCCTAGGGAAGGTGGGCAGGAGCTGGGGCCCAGGCCACAGGCATGTGTCCAAAGCCTCCACTCCTTGGCTGGGGCTGGTGTGTAACAGGCTGTTCAGCCCACCCCATCCTCTGGCCTTTAAACCATAGGCACAGACTAGAGCAGCAAGTCTTCCAGCCACTGAGTCCCCCAGCGAGTGGCACAGGCAGGGTTGTCCCTCCATCCTCTAGCACAATTTCCCTCCTCTCCCCCTAATCCCAAATGCATGTTCTTTCCTCCACCCCTCTGTTCACACTGGACCCTTAGCATGATGTGCTCGCCATTCCCTTTCCACCTCTTCCCCAGAATCTGCCATCCCTCCACACCTGGCTGGAGTGCCCCCTCCTCCAAGAAGCCTTCCCTGACTAGCACGGCTCATGATTTGAGGCACTGGGTCACTGCAATCATCGCCCAAAAGTGCACAGTCCACACCGGGTTAGATTCTGTCCTAAGCAACTTTAGGCTGGCTGCCCTGTCACCAGAGCCAGTGACCTCAGCTAGCAGCCAGCACCAGAGAGATTATTTAGCGTTTTCAGGAGGAACCATTCGGGCCATTCAGGGAGAAGTCTTCAAGAAGGCCTAGTACCATTCCCAGGACCTTTCCCAAAAGATATACACTAACATGGACAGAATGCCACGTGCTAGAGGCAAGCAGAGTGAGTGAGGCAGGGAAGAGAGGAGAGAGCTCAGGCTCCAGGGCCAGGCAGACCTGAGTTTGAATCCTGGCTCTGCCGCCGGTTGCCTGTGTGGCCTGGTCAATTTGCTTGAAATCTCTGAGCGCAGTTTCTCATCTGTGGAATGAAGATGATTGTGACTGTATCATAGGCTTAAGTGAGAAACCATGGCTTGAACAGGGTGGATGCTGTGTAAATACTCCCTGTCGATTACTGGGGGACAGTAGAGCACCGTGGTTGGAAGAATAACCTAAGCATCTCTGAATCTGCTCCATGCACCTCTCAGATTTTTACACTGTGATCCCATTTAATCCTCATTGCAACCTTATAAAGTAGCAATGCATATAATCTCCAGTGTACAGATGAGGAACCTGAGGTTTAGGATCATACCCAGATTCAAACTCCTGAAGATGGCAGAGCTGTTTTCAACCCTTAACCTGCCTGTCCTCTACTTGGTGGCCCAGCATGGTCACAGGGCCGCCCTGCAGTGGTGTGGTGCCTAAGAGCTCAGGCAACGAAGTCAGACTGCTAGATCCCTAGCTCAGCTGTGACACTTGCTACTCTAATCCCCATCTTTCTGTGCCTCAGAGGTCTTCATTCTCTATCTATAAACTGAAGATAATAACACTATGTTTTGTTGAATTCAACATGCCATCAGTTGTAAAATGTGCTATCATTTTAAATGCCACTAAAACAGAAAAAATGTGCAACATAACATATCTAATAGAAGTTCTCCACATAAAGCCAGGGCACAAAGGCAGAGCCGCCTGTGTATGGTTAAATGAGAAATATAAACCCACCATGCAAACAAAGTGACAAGGAAATTGGCATGTCTCAACCTAGGCACCAGGTGAAAGGAGAAAATATTCTTCTCTGAGAGTTTGAACCCCAAACCGGTACTCAGGCAGGTTTGATGTCTGAATTCACACTGCCAAGTGTAGTCGGAAAAACCCAAAGTAGACAATTTCACTTTGACCTCATGCTGGTAGTGGCTCTATGAAATGGAAGAAATAAACACAAATCCACTCTCCTGAAATTAGATCTCAGTTCAGGCCCACAGCAAGTCTAAGATGCTAAGGACTGCAAAACCCACGCCAGTAATTTCAGAAATTTGCAAAAGTGGAAAAAACATGTTGTATGATCATTGAGATATGGTAGCATCTAGCTATGAGCTACTGTAACCAAATACTCCCAAGCCTCAGCAGATTGACACAACAAACATTCGTCTCTTTCTCAAGTAAAGTCCAAGAGTCCCTGAATAGTGGATGAGTCAGAGAACCAGGCTCTGTCCATCCTGTGGCCCCACCATCTTCAGCACGCAGCTTCCATGGTCTCCAAGGAAGGGAAAGGTGTAGGATTGTGTCTGGGAGGTTTCCACAGGCCAGACATGGGTGTGAAATCTTGACTTTTACCCACAATGGGGTGGGTAGAATGCAGTCATACGGTCATGCCTGGGGGTGCTGGTAGCTGTGGGCTACCCCTGTGCCTGTGAGGAAGCAGAAAGAATCTTGGTGGACAGGCAGACAACCCCGGCCACAGCACCCCATGGGACCAGAGTGAAACTCTTGGAAAATAATTGTTAGCAGCAGTAGATTAAAATGGGGCCTGACACCACACAGGGACTCAGTCAATGAGTGCTCCAGCTATGATTAATAATGAGAACATCTTTCATTCGTCAAAGCGATGTATTTTTAAGAATGGTGCTCGCTTAACAAAAGCAGCTTCTCCTGGTGTTTCCTAGTGACTTCCCATAGTGGATTTCAAATAGGGATTTGTATTTCAAAAAAGGTAATCTCTGTGCAGGAGGGCCCGGGTGGTAGGAGGCTAATATTTGCATTCACAAATATTGCATTCTTTTAAACCAGTCATCCTCACATTCAATCTCCACAGGAAAGCTTAAAAGTGTGAGTTCTAGAATTAGTCGGCCCGGCTTTGAACCACAGCTCTGTGGTTTACTAGCTCCATGATCTCGAGCTCAGTCCTTGGCTTCTCACTAAGCTTTGGTTTCTGCAGCGTGAACTAGTAATGAAACAACTGCCTCAGAGGCTGTTGTGAGAGCGAACACAGATAATGAAGGTAAAGTGCACAGCACAGAGAGGGCACACAGGGGCTCTCAGCGCGTGGGGTCACTGTTTTTCTTGTAATTTTTATTAATGCCCTGGAAGCCATTTTCCCTAAGCCTCATGTCAGCAACCTTGGGTTTGAGCCATGTAAAGTCCTGTGCTCTCCCCAAAGCCATCTCAGGTTTCAGAAACTCTACCTTCTGTGCGGACTGATCGTCTGAGCAAATGCTAGATGCTGGGTACATATGCAGCTCTCATGTGGACAGCCTCACCAACTGGTGGTCTGAACATTTATTTCCAATTTTAGCAACCCTATTAATAGTTTTATCCTGCGAAACAACTCAAAGCATTATAGAAACTCTTGTGTAAAACCTCACATCATTCCCAGTTCCCACCGTCGGCTGAGCGGAGGCGTTGGTCACATCCATCCGGTTTCTTTTCTTAATGTCTAGCCAAGGCCCACAGAGATGAGCAAATGCCTCCGATTTATAACCAAATGTAAAGGGCAGCTCTGTCCTCTCTGCAATACAAAACCAACAGCTTAATAGTTGGACAACCACACCTTTCCAATAGTGTCAAGAACGACTTCTGAACTCTGAAAATTCAACATTTAGTTTATGACTCCTTAAAACGTTTTACCCATAGCTCCTGGGACAGGAGCCAGAAACACTGCCCCTGTGGAACCCAGCAGAGAAGAAGAGCTGAGGGCTGGTAGCTGACTCACAGCCAGCTTTCTGATGTGCATGGTCAGGGAGGAGGTGATAGGGTCTCAGCCTTCCTTGGCCCCACCCCTCAGCTGAGAACCTCTGAAGAGGCGAGGTGATGTCAGGAACTCAAAGAGAGCAGCACACCCTTGCTCCTCCATTCCAGATGTAAGTCAACTCAGTCCCTCTGCAGGCAGCAAGCATTGGCTTTCTCTCAATATCCGTTCATCCGAAGTGTCCCTAGAAACCACCCTCTTACCCTCAATCTAAGTGCCTTGTTGAGGATGGGGCTGATCCCACCCCTAGTTCTAGATCTAGGCTCAAACCACCATCAACTCCCACCTCTGTGAGAGCTGGTTAAGGGATGGACATGGGACACATCAGAGACAAACAATGCTAACCCCAGGACCTTGCTGGAGCAGCCAGGAGAGAGAGGACCTTGCTTTGTCTTGCTGGACAGAAGTGGGCTGTGTCTGCCGCAGTCACGTCTGTTCTCTATCCAGGGCAGAAACTGAGAATGGCTCCCACACACAGGAAAGGAAATCCAGAGGTGGAGGGAGGGAGAAAAGGAGAGACAAGGAGAGGGAAATAAACCTGGTCCAGATGACAATTGAGCCTCTTATCCAGATGAGCCTGAGGCCAGATAGACTTTGCAGTTTAGGGACCTGATATATTCCCTTGGAGGCACTGGTTGAGTTTCCTATGCTGTAGCCAGGAAGGAGTCTTGTGTGACACCCCCATAGACTGCTGATTGCAATGCCTTTGCACCTTCAGCCGTCCTGAACCCAAACCTATCCAAACTCCTACCCGTCTCTATTCACACCACCCAAACCAGCTATGTTGTGAGCCTGGCATTGTGCAAAATCTGGAGGATGCAGAGCTCCCATCCCTCCACTTTAAGAGACAGTACAGCAGTGCAGTAAAGGCAGAGCTAGAGCTGTGCACGGGGGTCCCGGAAGGCTTCCTAGAGGAGGTGACACTGATTTCCATTGAAGGACATATGGGAGTTTGGGAGGTGGGAGTGAGGAGAGGCATGGGCCAGAGGCACATAGAGGACACACAGCCCACAGAGGATCCCTCTCTTCACCCCATGGGCCCTCCTGCCAGGTTTCCTCCTTGTTTTCCGAAGTCAACCTGGTCTCCCCAGATATCTTCTTCAAGTTTCCTAAAGTTAGCTGCAGTGTGGTATGTTTCAGAGATAGGAAAGGTGGCCACGTGCACAAGTGGCATCTGAGCTCCAGCCTCTCCCAAACTCCATGGGTGCCAGGTCTGAGAGCTGGGAGTTCAGGCCCCATGAGGGACTATGCCTCCCCTGCCTGCATCATGGTTCTCTTCGTTTTTGCTAATTTCAGAAATCCACAACAACATAATGGAATAAACATCTATGTGCCTGGCATCCATGATTAGCAAATGAAAATATGTTCTTAATTGTGTTGAAATTCATTTTTCATAAAAGAAACAGAACTTCACAGATTTAATTGAAATGCCTCTCCCCACAAACATTCTTATATTTTCATAAATATTTTAATTTCCTTTTGGTGAAGAGATATATCTAGTCCCAACTTTACACAGACGGATGGATAGTTAGATAGGTAGATTGAAATGACTGATGATAAAGATAGATAGATTGATTGAATTACTGATGATAAAGATAGATAGAATAGACAGAAAGGTGATAGACAGATAAAATAGATAAATAGATTCGATAGAATAAACAGAAAGTGAAAGTTAGATAAAAAAATACATAAATATATATAGATGGATAATAGATAAACAGAAAGATGATAGATAGGTAAAAAGATAGATGGATAGATAGATAGATGATAGATAGCTAGATAAATAGTTAGATAGACAATAGATAAATAGAAAGGATAGATAAACAGAAAGATGATAATTAGATAAAAGATGGATGGATAGATAGGTGATAGAAAGGATAAACAGACAGAAAGATGACAGTTAGATAAAAATATACAGATAGATACAGACAGAAAGAAAGATTAGATTGATGAAAAGATAATAGGAAGATTGATAGATAAACAGAAAGATAGATGATAGATAAGGTGAATAGAAAGAGACAGGTAGGACAGATACACAGATAGAGGGATAGATTATTCATAGATATAGATATACAACAGACACATTGCTTTGTGAGTTGTAATTTACATAAATGCCATCACAGCTTATTTCTCAACTTGCTTCTTCCATCAGCATTAATTTTTCGAGACAGATCCATGTTGCCATAACTGCTGCATAGTAGTCCAATACCTGACTATATCGGAATTTATGAGTCCAGTCTCATGCTCAGGGCTATTTGGTGGTTTCTTATTCTTCATACCACTAACAATGCTGCCGGCAATGCCCTTGTGCACATCTCTGAGAAATGCTCTGGGGCACGTGATAAAAACACAGGTCTGGGTCACAGAGCATGCACGTCTTTGATTTTATCTCATGTTGCCATAAAGACAGCAGTGGCTGTGCTCATTCACTCTCCTGCCAGCTGAATGTGAGTTTTCCAGCTTCTCCACTTCCCAACACTCAGGATAAACCATCTGACTTTCTGAGTTTTGTCACTTGGGTACCTGTGAAGCAGTTTAGTACTTTTTTTTGACTTTATAAGCATTTTTCATTTATTTTTGTTCATTGATGGTCTCTCTTCTCTGAAACTCCTGGTCTTCACCTTTTCTCCACTTGGTTTATTTGTCCTTTGCCAAGAAAATTCACATGTAGGACTTCTTGACATGTTCTGGGCACCACTTCCTCACCTATCTTCTTCCACTCTGGCCTTATTTGTTAACTTGGTTAATGATGTCTCTTGCAATGTAGATCTTGTGTGTGTGCGTGTGGTTTTGTGTGTGTGTGTGTGCGTGTGTGTGTGTGCATGTGTGCGTGCTTGTATGTGTGTAGTAGTCATCACAGAACCATCTTTTCCTTTATGAGCTGTGCTTTTGTGCCTTGTCTAAGAAGTCTTTCTCTACCCCAAGATGATAAAGACGTGATTATCAATGACCTTTTCAAGGTTATAAAGTTCTGCTTTTCAGATTTAGACCTTGTATCCATGTGGAAATTTGTTTCTTTACAGGATGAGGTTAGCAACTGATTTTAATTTTCTTCCCATAGGAAAACTAATATTTGAGCCTCCTGGTGTGTAATACTATCTCCATCCATCACCAAGTTCCCATAAATCTGTGGGTCTATGTGTAGGCCAGTGCTTAGCAGACGTTTTTATTAAAAGTCAAATAGTACAATTTTGGGCTTTGCCAGCCACATAGTCTCAATCACAAAGATTCAACTCTGCTGGTGCAGTGGCAAGCTGCTCATAGGGGAGTGAGGACAGCAATCTCATCTGTTCTGCTAATATATTTATCTTCAAGGCAACGCCAAACTTTTAACACTTATTATGACTTCCTAATATGGCTTGATATCTGATAGTGGAAATACCAACCCTTTCTCTTCCTTTTTTAGAATTATCATAACTAATCTTGGCCTTAATTCTTCCACATAAATTTTAGAATTATTCTGACAAATTCCACAATTTTATTTTTTTCAAGACAGAGCCGCGCTGTGTTGCCCAGGCTGGAGTGCAGTGGCATGATCTCAGCTCACTGCAACCTCCACCTCCTGGGTTCAAGCAATTCTTGTGCCTCAGCCTCCTAAGTAACTGGGATTACAGATGCACACCACCACATCCAGCTAATTTGGGTATTTTTAGTAGAGACGGGGTTTCACCATGTTGGCCAGGCTGGTCTCAAACTCCTGAACTCAAGTGATCCACCCACCTCAGCCTCCCAAAGTGCTGGGGTTACAGGTGTGAGCCACCGTGCCTGGTCTACCCAGCCACTTTCTATTCAAGACCCAGCTGGGCCATCACTGGCTCTGGGGGCTCGTGCCTCGCTGCCACTGTTCCCAGTGCCACTGACCTCAGTCACTGCACATGTCACTTGGAAGAGGCTGGCTCCACGAGGATGGGGCACCCCAGGACCTGGCATGTGGCAGGCACTAAGCAGGATGGGTTCCTTAAAGGAGTGAAAGAGCAGATGTTGTGCACAGTCAGGAACAGAAATGGGGCAGAGAGAGGCAGGTATCCTCATCTCAAATACATGCTTCTCACAGGGACAGGGCTGAGGGCACAGAGAGGCAGGTGTCCTCATCTCAGGTACAAACCCTTCTCCCAAGGAGGGGCTGAGGGCGCAGAGAGGCAGGTGTCCTCATCTCAGATACATGCTTCTCCCCAGAAGGGGGCAGAGAGTGCAGAGAGGCAGGTGTCCTCATCTCAGATACATGCTTCTCCAGAGAGGGGCTGAGGGCACAGAGAGGCATGTTTCCTCCTCTCAGATACATGCTTCTCCCAGGGAGGGGGCAGAGAGTGCAGAGAGGCAGGTGTCCTCATCTTCGGTGCATATGCTTCTCCCTGGGAGGGGCTGAGGGCTCAGAGAGGCAAGTGTCCTCATCTCAGATACACACGCTTCTCCCAGGGATGGGCTGAGGGCACAAAGAGGCAGGTGTCCTGGTCTCAGGGACACACACTTCTCCCAGGGAGGGGCTGAGGGCGCAGAGAGGCAGGTGTCCTCATCTCAGGTACACGCGCTTCTCCCAGGGAGGGGCTGAGGGCGCAGAGAGGCAGGTGTCCTCATCTCAGGTACACGCGCTTCTCCCAGGGAGGGGCTGAGGGAGGAACTAGCCCCACCATCTCTGTGCCTTGCTGACCCCCAGCGTCCTGCCCTGAATGAGCAGGCTGGAGCTGACAGGGCTGAAGGGGATGTCTGCCTGCGGGAGCAGCAGGCATGCATAAAAATGCAAATGCCAGGCTCCTTCCCTCCCCACACTCTGCTCGTTTATCCCTCTCAGACAGATAAAAAGGAAACTGTGCCGCTGAGGACAGAGCCCCTCTGGGTAAAAAAGCAATAGCAAAGTGACAAATGTCATGTGGGTTTAAGCAAAGTCCCCCGTCGTTACAAACCCACAGGGAAATAAGCCTGACAAATGCGCAGCCCAGCTCGCTGCACCCTCTTCCTTTGAAATAACTTGAGCCCTGAAAAGGGAGAAAGAAGGAAATAACTCAAAGATGTTAAAAGCAAAGTTTCTGTCTGCAAACCAAATGGGCTGAATTTTTATAGGCTCGTTTGGAAGAGCATGAAAAATCCAGTTGTCAGAGGAGCCTCTCTCTGCCAGAGAGCCTCGGGGAGAGACACAAAGGGACTACCTAAAACCTAAGCTGCTCTGCTCCCCTACTCCCATCCCAGGGCTCAGCCCGCTCTCCCCAGCCCCTACCCTTGTCCTGAGGGCTGCTGAGCCAACGAGGGAGGGCTCCTGTACAGGGCCAAGGCGACCTGGAGCCGCTGTGATCCCAGGCTCGCGGAGGGCACTGTGGGGGACCGTGGAGGAAGACAGGTTGCTCCTGCGAGTTCAATGCACTAAGACCACACGGCTCCTCTCCGCACAGCCCTCGCTGAGTGCCAGGCACGGCTCTAAGCCCTTGGCATGTCCTTTCTCCTTCAATCCTCACAGCAACTCTATGAGGGAGGCATTATGATTATCCCTCTTTCCAGATGTGGAAACTGAGGCAGGGGAAGGTTCAGATGCACAAATGGAAGTGGAGGATTTGAACAAACACAGGCTCTAAAGCTCCCTGCCACAGATGCTGTCACGGTCCCACCTGGTGCTCCTCTTTACTGGACAGTCCACAGCACAGCACAACTGCTAAGAGATCACAGCTACCCCTTCCAGGAGAATCCACTTTATCCAGAGATGCCTGGGAGATCGGGGCCACACGCCAGGGGGCTTGCAGCCAAGCACTGACTGACATATATGAAAGCCCCGCCTCTGCACCTCAAAGGGGAGAGAACGCTGGTGCCGTCCCCTCCCGAGCCCCCGTCTTAGCCTGGCCTTCTTCCCCCACAGGCTTCTCCTGAGAGCACGCCCTCCATAAAACACTTGCACAAGAGTCCACATCACAGGCCCCGTTTCTCCAGAACCTGGTTACACACCCACCCACAGACTTAAATTAATCTATACATTCTTTTTTCTCTCTGTCTCTTAAGAGATAGGGTTTTGCTCTGTTGCCCAGGCAGGAGTGCAGTGGTGCAATCTCAATTTGCCGTAGCCTTGAACTCCTGGGCTCAAGCAATCCTCCCATGGCAGCCTCCCAACTAGCTGGGACCACAGGCATGCCCCACCATGCCCAGATCATTTTTTTTATTTTTATTTTTACTTTTTAGCAGAGATGGGTCTCACTATGTTGTCCAGGCTGGTCTCAAACTCCCAGCCTCAAGTGATCCTTCTGCCTCAGCCTCCCAAAGTGCTGGGAGTACAGGCGTGAGCCACCATGCGCAGCCCATACATGCCCATCTAAAGTGCTAAATGCTGTGCCTGGCACACACGGCTGCTCAGAAGTGATATTCACATCAATGATGAGGGCCCCCTTCATTGTCCTCACTCCCTTATTCATCCACAGTCCATGTTCGGGGCATCTGTGGCTTGTTTAGTAACTTACGCTGGGAGTTGAGAACAAAGAGTCATGGGGAAAAGTAACAATCAATAAATCTACTTTTTTTCCTACAAATCCTTCCAAATTAAGAGGTACATTCATGCTTCCTGGAGCCAGGAGTGCAATGAATGATTTTCCAGATGAAGGGCCCCTCCTCAGTGGAGACGTTAGCCTCATTACCAGCCCAGACTCCACTTAAGGGTTTGCAGTTGGCAGGGGTTCACACCCCCTTGACAGCGAGGCATTGTGCTGATTGGGGAATGAAAACAGAATGTCAGAGACCTGCCGCTCTTTCCTTTTTGATCAAGTCTGTGCAGCAGAAATGAGAGAGCATCCGGCATCAGCATCCAGACTCACGGGCTCATCCCACCGCCCTGCAGTGCACCTAATGAATCTCATTTACTGGCAAAGACAATGAAGTCGCCCACATGGTACCTGCTGATCTCATAATGAATGTCCTCCGCCAGCCGTTGGGAGTGAGCCGTCTGGGAGCGGGGTGCCATAATTGGGCCAGCACTTGCATGAGAACAGTCTCCAGTGGGGAATGTTGTAAGACAATTGTCCTAGAGATGCTGTAAGAGGGCAGGAAGGAGCTGTTTTCAGGGGAAATCAATGGTCCTTGGTAGAGGGATGTGAAGGGATCATCTCCCTAAGCAAAGCCCCTGCACAGCTCTGCCTACTGTGAGAGGCACAGCAGCACTGGCTTGGGACAAACTGTCCCCATGGCCTCCTGGGAATAGAGCTGCTTTCCTGGGGAGGCACACGGCCACATGGCAGAAGGTAGCAGGTGTCTCCCACCACCACCCACAGAGGCCTGGAATTCCAATGTGAAGTGAGCCATCTCTTTGCAAGGGAACCTTTGGAGGGGCAACATCTTTGCTTGGCTTAGCGTGGATGATGCTGGCCTGGGAGTTGGAAGACCTGATGGGATGTTAATTCAGCCCTTATCTGGGAGGTAGGCTTGGGTGAGCTCTCCCTCCTCCTAGGTTTTTCAGGGTGTGCACCCACAGAGAGAAATAAAGCATGGGGCACGTCTGTTGTATCAAAAACCAACCTAATGCAATGGCTTACATGAAAGAAAAGGTGAGTGGGATGGGGCATGGGATCTGTCAGCAAACAACACTAAAATATCCGGGAGTACCTTCAGGCATGGCAGTGGTCTAGGGACTCTGATAATGCCATCGGGGTTTCATTTGGCTCTGCATCTCAGTTCTATGATCCCCTGTTGGACCTCTTCCCTGACTGGCTCTTCCTCCCTGGTAGAAGGGATGTGCAGGCTCCGGTCTTACCCATGGAAAGGGATGCTCTCCTTCACTTGAGCTCAAGGTTTGCCTGGACCCCATGTAAACTATATAACCATTCTCCAATCACTCACTGCATCTAGAGGACCTTGGCACCCTGGTATCTAGGCTGGGGTCAAGGCAAGGAGAGAAACCAGCCTCTCCCAGCTGCCTGGATGGAGAATGAAGGAGGGATGACTCTGGAAGAAAAGTCACTGAAAGGGGGAGTGGGTGTGGACATGGGGAGGTGGGAGGCCTTCTGCTGGGCTTGAAGCAGACGCTGCTTCAGAGAATGCACAAAGGGGCAGGGTGGAGGCTGAGGGCATTTCAGACCCGCTCCACCATCTTCCATTTGGTCATTGGATAGCCCTTTTCCAAAGTCACTTCTGATCTTTCTGCAATCACCCATCACCGAGCTGCCAAGCCACAAGCTTCCTTATGGTAGAACTGATTGACTGAATGTGCTTATCTCAGCTGAAATGTGTGGAAGGGAAGCTTAATCTCCAATCAACTGGATCTCTTTTGGTTTGGCAAACATGGGTACTGTGCCACTACGTTCTAAGCAGGGGGCAGAGGAGACAAAGCTCTGTGGCTTTTAGGAGATGGGGCCACGAAGACATAAAGAGAGTTTTTTACTTCAGAGGGCCTAGGACTGGGAGGGGGAGTGGAGAACAGAGATGCTCCTGGAGAGAGGCGACATGATTTATTCTGGTGAAATTGAGACACGGATGGGAAGCAGACAGGTGAGATGCAACTCTTGCTGGAAAAATGAGGCATTTTGTAAAACATTGCCAGCTGCAGAGCCTACACTTGATCCTCTAGGCATAGGGAGTCCTTGAAGGTTGTAGAGTGAGAGAAGGGCTTGATCACAACTCTGCTTTAAGAATGTGAGTTTGACAGTGACTTATAGCTTGAAGTTGTGTGTGTGTGTGTGT
This sequence comes from Nomascus leucogenys, assembly GCF_006542625.1. NCBI lineage: Eukaryota > Metazoa > Chordata > Mammalia > Primates > Hylobatidae > Nomascus > Nomascus leucogenys. Next base: position 47,580,247 of record NC_044390.1, on the reverse strand, counting down.
GTGTGTTTTGTGGATTGGGGATGGAGGGCACAGGAGAGAGAATTGAGAAGCAAAAAATGCTGTTTGGAAGCTGTTTCAATACACAGGAGAAATAAAGTCTATTTTAGAGCATTTGGGGTGTGAGAGGAGGGGAAGGAAAACAAGCCTCTTTAATATGGCCTCAGCATTCCAAAAATGCTTTCATATCCATCCTTATCCCCAGGATACAAACGTGCTGGGAGGTAAGCAGAATGAGTAGCAGAAATTCCATTTTACAGATGAAAATTGAAACCAAAAGGGCAAGAGTTACACCCGTCAACAAGGGACAGAACTGAAGCAAAACCAGGGCCACCAACCTCCCACCACCCCCTGAGCCTCTGTGCAGGGGCACCTGAACCCTGATAGGTCACTGCTGTTCCCACCTCAGGCAGGTGAGGGGAGCCCACCTCGACACTCCTGAACAGCTACTGAATAAAGCAATCTGTGCTGCTAATACTAATATAAGGTATTGATTATCTCACTGCAGGAGTCCTGAGATGGTCAGCTCTGGCTGCTGAAGCTGGCAGCAGCAGCTACTAAATTGTGTTTATGGGAAGCTTTTTACCTGAAGGGGTCATAATTCACTCTTGATCAATAACCGATCAATCCACCTGCTTTGCACATTGCAAATCCTCTAGATCCGTCCGCAAACAGGAAAGAGAGAGGAGGACAATCTGTTTATTGGAAAAAGATGGCAGAATAACAGGCTAATGCAGCCACTTAGGCTGGTGATTACATAAGCTTTGACTTTTTTAAAAATTTAAGTGACGTAGTTTGAGTGATATGCTGAGTCCGCTGAATTTAAAAAAGAAGGATCTTGGTTGGTCTGAAAGGATCAGATAAGAAGGATCTGGTATTCACTGAGCACCTACTGTGTACCTTGCTCTGTACACAACTCTCTCATTTATCCTAACAGCCAGCAAAGGAGGTGTTATTCCCACCTCCACGGGGAAACCTGGGACTCAGTGATGGGAAATGACTAGCTCAAGGTTAGTGGTTGAGCTGAAAATCAAAAACATCGTCTCCCAACAGGGAAATAAGTTGAGTCAAGGGCAGCTGAACTTGAAGAGCCTGAGTCCCATTTGGGGGCTGGGATAAGGTGGAGTTATGGCAGGAACTGCAGAGGGATGGTTGGGACAGGGAGGGCCCTGGGAGGCTGGCCTGGGCCCCTACTGCCAGCACACATCCCCCCACTATTTGCTGATGGAGTTGCAGTCCTCAGACCTGCAGGATGCATTAGAGAGCCATCCAGGGCCACCAGATTCCCACCAGCTGCTGCTCCGCCCTCCAGCCCCTAGTGGCCTCCCAGGGCCCAGAGGAGGAGGCCACTGAGTACCTCAAGCTGCTTCCCCACTCTGCAGGAACCTCCCTGCACGAACCCACCTGAATCAACCCAGCCAGATCCCTCCCCAGCAGCCCCTCCCTGGCCTCTAAGCCTGAGCCCTCTGAAAATGCTTTCTCCCTCCTCCTGCCAATGACCAAAGTCCCCAACTCCAAGCAACTTTCAGAGCGACCCACTTGGGGAGTGTCTTCACTCTAAGTTTCTCCTTCCTCTGAGCTCTAGTCCCTGCTCTCTTGGGTCCCTCCTGGCAGGGTGGAGTGGAGGAGGCTGGGTTGGGGCCACTTGACTCCAGGAAGGCCTGCATCCTGGTCCCTGCAGCTCCTATATGCAGGCCCAGCAAGCTCCTGGAGTCCAGCAGCTATAGATCTAAAGGCACGTTGGCCTCTGGTTCATCCTCTTTCAAACTAGTTCAGATGAGGAGTTCTCCCCAGATGTGGCTCTGTCTCCCTTCTCACTGCAGTCACCATGGGTAGAACAGAACTCGAGTCCTCAGAGACACCATGATGAAGTTGAGGACCGAACCTATGATCTTGTAACACGAGGAGTTTCACTCACTGTGATGGGGTCTTGCATCTCAGCTGGCGCCCCACTCAGAAGAACAGCATCCTAATAGGCCTTAGGCGGTGCACTGGCACCAGGGCTCAGGGACCTCACCGTGATCAGAATCAGATGAAGGAAAATAGTTTTCCATTAACAACTCATTCTTCCTGCTTTTTTTGCTGACTTGTTGAGAATTATTTTCCCCCTACCATTTCACAGCTAATTCATTTTCCCTGTTGAGGCCACTACCCTGATTTTGGAGACTGTGACTAGAGGTAACTGTTCAGCCTTCCTGGAAAATGTCTCTGTTTGGGTCTCTCTGTAATAAGGAATTGCACGTGGCATTGATCATCAAGAAATCCCACAGTATTGGCTCAATTAGCAAACAATTAAAGGTGGCAGATTGCATTCAGATAGCCTCCCTCAGAGTGACAGATGTCTGCAGTCAACATAGGGAATAACTCCCAGAGATCGGCTGAGGCCAGGCCCAACCCCTCCCTGGTGGTCAGAGCAAACCCCAGGGGCCTCAGGCCCCACACTTCTGCACGGGGAGGGGCCAGCTGTTCGGTTCCTCCCTGGGAGCTCTTTACCTCCCCAGGGAGAGTCTTGGGGATCAGCAAACCCGGACTATTTGCCCTGAATAGTCCCAGTCCCCTTGGAGGGATCCCTTCTCTGCAGAAGGCAAGGGCTGAGTGTGCCCCAGATGTCAGCCCAGTGGCCTTTGTCTCTGGGCTGTGCCTACCTTCCTATGACAGCTGTAGAGATAGCTGTAAGGTGGCATCATCAATGCTTTTCTGGTTAATTAACTAAATACACACCGCCTAAGGCCTCAGTGTGAGTAAGTTGCACGCTGAAAAGTGCCAATTTTCCTGCATTTATGTGTCCAAACTATTTTCCTTAGCAGTTCTTACTCCCTTTTTCTCATCCGTTAAGTCGAGTAGATGTGTGGCTCAGCTGAAAGGCTCAGAATGACAGGCACATGGAACCGCTAATTTAGATAAATGATGCTGTTCCTGCTTCCTGGAGACACACCTCTCAGCACGTTCCAGGGCCTGAGGAACTCAGAGGGGGCCAGCGGGAGGGTGATATGGCTGTTTGTTATGTAGGAATTAATTAAGTGTTTTTATCGGCTACATATTCCCCCGAGCCTGTTTTATTCTAGATGGTGTTATGATCTTAATGCTTACATCTCTCCAAAATTCCCATATTGAAGTCTACTCCCCAGTGTGTTGGTATTAAGAGATGGGGCCTTTGGCAGGTGAGGAGAGCATGAGGGAACAGGGAGCCCGTCTGTCCCTCCCAATGCACAAGGACATCTAGATGGTACCAGTGGTAGAAATGGGTCCTTGCCAGACACCAGATCTGCCTGTGCCTTGATCTTGGACTTCCCAGCTTCCAGAGCCATGAGAAATAGGTTCCTAATCTTTCTGAATCACTCAGTCTAAGGTATTTTGTTATTGCAGCCCAAACGCACTAAGACAGATGTTGAGAGGGCCTGTTTTACAGGAAGAGTCCATGTGGCCTAACGGCTTCCTCCAAGAGAAATGTGATGGTCAACTGCTTGCCCCCACCTCTCCTCTGGGTTCTGAGCCTTGCCCCATGAGGCTGACCTCCAAGGTCTCCATCCCCAGGGCCCCTGTGCTGGCTGGCCTCAACTTCTCCAGAGGTCTAAAGGCTGAAGGCCCCAGGGGTGACTAAAGACAGGAAGGCTATGGCCATGAAAGCCACCTGTGTGGATAAGAAGGCATTATGTCCAGGCTCCCATGGCTCAGATGGGGACACCAAGTCCTGAGAAAGAAAGGGAGTCCCAACAGGGGTTGGAAGGAAGATGGCAATGAGGACTAAGATGGCCACACCTCAGAAGGAAGATCATCCTGGCCTCTCTCTTTAGTGCCCCTTCAGCAGCTCCTCCCCAAGGAGTCGTGATGTCCTGGAGAGTCAGCACATTGGAAGGTTTTCTGTTTTAATTTCCCTCCCACTCAAACCATGATTTCCCGCATATCTGGAGCAAGGGAGGCCCAAGCCCGAGTTCTCTTGGGCAGCAGATGTGGGAAATGCTGAGTACAGGAGCTCAGATGTCCTCCTAGTGTCAGAAATTACATACTGGGGAGGCCTTGCCCAGCTTGGAAGAAGCAGAAAATATCAGAAGGAACAGAGAGGATAACTTTTTAAGAGTAAAAATTAAGTGTATTTATGTCCTACACATTCCCCAGAGCCTATTTGACATTGAGATACTTAGATCCACCTGGATTTTGTGCAACTCTCCTTTTAGCTTTGCTGTTTTGTTTTGTTTTGTTTTGTTTTGTTTTTTGTTTTGAGACTGACTCTCACTCCGTTGCCCAGGCTAGAGTGCAGTGGTGCGATCTCAGCTCACTGCAACCTCTGCCCCCAGGTTCAAGTGATTCTCCTGTCTCAGCCTCCTGAGTAGCTGGGATTATAGGTGCCTGCCACCACGCCCGGCTAATTTGTGTATTTTTAGTAGAGATAGGGTTTCACCATCTTGGCCAGGCTGGTCTCGAACTCCTGACTTCAGGTGATCTGCCCTCCTCTGCCTCCCAAAGTGCTGGGATTACAGGCGTGAGCCACCACGCCCCACCTAGCTTTGCTATTAAATGTTAAAACAAATAAACAAACGAACCCCTCCAAGCTGCTGTATAAAAAGCCCTCTTAAAAACCATCCTGTGTAGGGTCTCTCTAAACACAGACATCGGGACAGATGCAGGCTCCCAACCTGTAACAAGTAGAGAGGCTTTCGGAGATGAACATGAACGCTGCAAATCCAGCCACAGGTCATGCAAGGGAATCCGGACTGCACAGGGCAGGGGTACTGTGTTCATGTTGGGGGCTCTCAGGACATGGCTGCAGGTCAGGAGAGGGCTGACAAACAATAGTAGTTTGTATTTCATGCATCTGCAGAAAACAGTTAAAGAGAAGGGATACTGGGCCTGGTTCAGCAACCTGTATGGAGGCCCAGGCCAGTCAGCCTTGTGCAAACTCCAGATCCAGTGCCCTGGAAAGTGACTGTGGGAGGCTCAGCATGCTTCCAAGATTGGGCTAAGAGATGCCAGCCCTTCCTCGGAAGGCCAAGTGGGATTGCAGCAAGGGTTCTCTTCAGCCAAGGGGAAAGAACTCTTGCTTCAAGAATCCAGACAAGCACATCACAAAAGCCCAACTATGGGCTCAGAGAACCAGGTCTCTGCATCTAACCTGACATGTGACCCTAAGCAAGCAACAGTCCTGCGTAGACCCTTATTTCATCCACCCGTGAGTGCAGAGGAATAACACACAACCCTCACTGCATCTTGAACCCCATCTGCACCCTGGAATCCCAAGCCCTAGCCCTCCCTCCCATAAGTGTCTCAACCTGGAATTCCTCATTAGAGCATCTGCTGCCAGCTTTAAAGGACATCTGTGTAGAGAGCTCTGAGTTAGGGAACCCCCCACCCGATTTTCCCAATGCTTCAGCACCATATCTTCTCTAGGAAATGCCCATCAATAGAAAATGAACGACAGGGGCAGCCCAAACAGGGTCCCTTGCCAGAGTTCCCAGCAGAAATCTAGCTTCCCTCCCTGCCCCCGCAGTGCACCCGAGACGATCCAACAACATGCTCAGCCTTACTGCATGCCACCTCCTGCCACCTTTGCAAGCCCTGGAAGGAAGGTGGGATTGTTCTTGATTTATGTGCAAAGAAACTGAAAGATAGAGAAGTTAAATATTTTGCCTCAGGTTCTGCAAAGGGAGAGGAGAAACGGGAGTCAACCGAGGACCATCAGTCTCCAAGCTACACGCACCCAGCTTCCAGTCACCAGGTGTATATATTTTTAGAGACAAAGTCTCACTGTGTTGCCCAGGCTTGTGTGTAGGGGTGCAATCATAGCTCACTGCAACCTCCACCTCCTGGGCTCAAGTGATCCTCCTGTCTTGGCCTCCCAAAGCACTGGGATTACAGGGATGAGCCATTATACCCACACTGACCACACACCAGGCACATGAAGATGGAGGGATGGACAAATGTCAGAAAGAGCCCCTGTCTCTAAGGAGCTGACAGCCTAGATGAGCAGACGACACATAAAATCTTTTAAGAGGCAGGGAGAGCAGCTGGTGGGAGTCCTTGACTTCCCACATGGGCACATATGTTCCAAAGAGGTCCCTGCCATGGTGAAAAGGCCATGGTGCCCGCCACCAGCAATCCAACCCCTCACCCTGTGTTTCGGATGTGCGTTGGTAACAGAGGCTCTACTCCCAAGGCTTTCACAGGACAGAAAGCTAGACTCCAGCATGAGTCGGGCATCATTCCGAAAAGAAAACTGCAGTCAACCTAAGGGGCTTATTTATAGACAACACTCAAAGCCATGACACTTTACTCAAGGCCTGAATTTACTTCATCGTGTGAAGAAAGTGACCCCTATTTCAGCCCATGCAAACTCATTTCTCTCTGATGCACTTTGAAGATTTGGCTCTATGGAAAAGTGCTTGGTGAGGGGGCAGAGGTGGGGGTGAACAGGGAGATCTCATCTGAACTTGCTCCCCAGGTCCCCATCACAGCGGCTTGATTCTGGCTCCTTGAAATCCTGTCCACACAAAACAAGATAAAGCAGAGAATGGAATGAAATATAACCCTTGGAAATTTTCAAATAATGAAAACCAAAGGTCGGCAGTAAGAATCTTTTCTACTGGGGTCAAAACTCAATTCCTCTTCCACCCTCTCCCTGCCCAATTTCACATAATTAGTTTCTACTACATTGTCTTTGGGGGTTCCAAGGACCAGACATTCCATCATAGACCTCAAATCATGAGCATTTTGCTTCCATGCAAGTTACAGTTTTATTGCCTGGGCTGGTTGTATTGAAAATTAAGCAATCATTTCAGGGGGCTTTCTAGAAATCAGTTACAACCATGTCTCAATGCTGAGAGAGACCAAAAGAGAAGAAACGGCACAAATGTCTATATGTGATGTCATCAGCACCCCCAGTGTGCCATCCCCATCCCACACACACATACACACACAGCTGTAGACTCACAGTTCTCTTTTTATTGTAAAGATGATTTCCCTGAAGTATTTTTAAGCTGGAAAGATTTTCTACAAGCTGGTGAAAAATCACTCACTGCAGGAGATCCTATGCATTGGCAGAAATCCAGCAACCCCACGTATTGGTAACTAGCTTGCTAATGAGTCTCTTCCATGTAAATTGGCTCATTATTATCAATTTTTGTCAGCTCTTGAGTGAGCCTTGATCCGCTCCCCCGTCTCGGCCCAGGTGTCAGCATGAGGCGAACAGGAGTGTCCGGACCTTCTTTCCATGCCAGGCACCTAAGACCTCACATCTCAGGGAGGAGGGAGACAGTGAGGATGACAGACTCCATGCCATTAGAGCTCTGAATTTAACGTCCAGAACAGAGAGATGTTAAGGAGACTTGCAATGAGGTGTTATAAAAACTGAGTTTGATTGAAAGAGCTGGCAGGCGATGCAGATGAACACTTTGTCCTGTGATTCATTGCTATCAGGAGAACTAAATTTGTACAGCCCAGAGGAGAGATGACTAATGGGAGGCATAATAATTGTCGATTTATACCTGCGAAGAATTAATCAAGAGGCCCAGAGGAGAGAGTGCTCGGCGGCCACACCAGGTGCATGTGCTGGGAGTGGGCAGAGCCAGGAGGAGCCAGAGAAATTAGGCTAAATAGCAGGAATGACTGTAATAACACCGAGGTCCATTAGGCAGAGACATCGCATCGCCTCCACCACGGGATGCTACGGGATTGCCATCAGAGAGACCTGCACAAGGCAACTTGGGGAATCTCTTTGCAATGATCGATGGATTTGACGAGGCATCTGGAAGATTTTAGGGTGAGATTTCCTCATCAGGGAAATCTTCTCAGGGAACTGAGAAGTTGCCTTTGTTTTGTTGACAAAACTTCCTTCACTATTTCAATTAAATGCGTCTTAGAGCACCAGCTGCAGAAAAATCCCTGTCCAGTGCAATGGGGGAGGCAGAGGGAGTTTGTCATCCTTAGAGTCCATGAATACTTACTAAACACATACTGTGTGCCAGAGCAGTGCAGGGGGCAGCCTCCTAGCTGTGGGAAGATGGTGTCCCAACCCAGGGAGGCAAAGACAGCAGGAGAGGCAGGCAGGCCCCCAGGAGAGTGATGCTAGCTCAGCCAGGCTGCAGATGATGCCCAAAGAGAACCAGGTCAATAGCCAACATCTCTATGCAGGTTTTTCACAGTATAGGCCCTTCACAAGTTAGTCTCCTCTCCTATAAAGGACAGGCAATTACCCAAATTTGATTGGAGAATTCTGAAGGCTTAAGAGACCTCTCCCTCCTTCCCAGGCCTCCTCATGCTCTCAGCTTGATCACCCCGCACTGTTGGCTCATAAGCAAGTGGGTTGAAGCATGCAGTAACGTTGGGATTTTTTTGTTTTATTTTGTTTTGTAGAGATGGGGTCTTGCTCTGTCACCCAGACTGGAGTGCAGTGGCACTACCATGGCTCACTGCAGCCTCCTGGGTTCAAGAGGTCCTCCCACCTCAGCCTCCCGAGTAGCTGGGACTACAGGCATGCACCACCATGCCCAGGTATTTATTTTTATTTTTTGTAGAGATGGCATCTCACTATGTTGCCCAGGCTGGCCCTGTACTCCTGGGCTCAAGTGCTCCACCTACCTTGGCTTCCCGAAGCACTGGGATTACAGGTGTGAGCCACGGCATCCAGCCTTAGTAATGTTTTAAATTTGGATTGCCAACGTTTAAAAAATGAGAACTGTCATACAAATTTGGGTTTCTAACATCTTTGGCAAACTGAACTGATGATGCCAGAACTGCATCCTCCACGGGCAGCGTCAGCCACGGCCAGGAACGTGCTGCACTTTAAGCTCTTTCGTTTGCTGCAGTCCCCATTATTCCTGTTTGTGTTACAGCTGGCCTGTCTCATTCTCTCGTTTTCCTGGCTCAGCTTCTATGGGAATTTCAGTTCGTTGCCACCCTGAGCTAAATGACCAGAAATGCAAGGTGGCTGGCTTGTATTAACTTAGCAGAAAGGCTCCTAATCAGTTATAAAATTCAGTGCTTGAATTTGATGAATATACTCAACAGTCACTTGGAAAACATTTCTGTGTTTTGCAAAACTGCAAGCAAATACACAATTACCCTGTATTCTTTCCTTTAGGGCTCAAGCTCGTTTGCTCCCTTTTATTTGCAAAGGAAGCGTATAACCTCACCGAGCATTTTTTTTTTTTTTTTTTTTTTTTTTTTTTTTTTTTTTTTTTGCCTTGGTTGCCAGGAGCCTCGTCTAGCAATGCTGAGTTGCAGTTCATGGTTCAGCTCAACAGTTTGTTGCATTAATCCCTCACCTTCTCCGAACTGATTTTTATTTATTTATTTTTTTTGGAGACAGAGTCTCACTGTGTCACCCAGGCTGGAGTTCAGTGGTGCTATATCGGCTCACTGCAATTCTCGCCTCCCAGGTTCAAGCAATTCTCATGCCTCAGCCTCCCGAGTAGCCGGGATTACAGGTGCCCACCACCACGCCCAACTAATTTTTGTGTTTTTACAAGAAACAGGGTTTTACCATGTCAGCCCAGCTGGTCTCGAACTCCTGACCTCAAGTGATCTGCCCGCGTTTGCCTCCCAGAATGTTGGGATTACAGGCATGAGCCACCAGGCCCTGCTCCCTAATTGGTTTTTTTACCTGTATTTCTAACCGGTGAGTTTTACATGTTTTCTTTGTAATATTACAAGCTGCACTCGATACTTTTTGAAAGAAACAAAAGGAACACCTGGAACAGCAATAAACTGCAGGAACATCCCAGAAGAAAACTGGGATGGACCCTGCCCTGGAGCTGGGTGGCAATTAGAGGGCGGGCTGAGGCAGAATGATGATGCATGCAGCAATGTTGGCGGCTGCTCCCAGCCACAGCTGACACTGTCAGTGGAGGATGCAGTTCTGACATAGTTAATTCAGTTTGCCTGGGTGACAGAGCAAGATCCCATCTCTAAAAAACAAAACAAAACCAAAAACCCCGACATTAGTGAGCTGGAAACGTGCAGCGAGGCAGCTTGGAAGCAAAGCTCAGGATCATGTGGAGAAACGTGTGTCCAATATTATTCCTCCGATGCACCAGCACAGTGATACCCACCGCAGGCCTGCATGGTGGGGGTGCTGGAGTATGCAGGGAGGAGTCAGACAGGCCTCCAGCCTCCAGGGGTCCAGTAGAAGAAAAATAGCAGCTTATAGCTGCTGCTGGAATGCACCATGCATCCCTTGGCCCCCAGATTTCAGCCCAGCTGCAGCAGATGGGACCCTGTGTTTGCCAGTGTCCTGCCTCAAGCACGGACCGAGGCTTCCTCAATGCCACAAAGCACTGCTCAGCCACACACAGGCTCCCCCAGGATGTTTGGGGGAATCCACACCAGGGCAGCCTCAGTCACCGGGAAATAGAGCCCCGCCTCCTGGGCCTCCGGTGGGAAGCTTCTGCGGCACATCCTTCACGGCTCCGCAGGAGATCCTAGAAGGCTAAGGCCCGGGTGCCCACAGTGGCCACCTGCCGAGTAGCACACCCTTCAAGGCTGCTCTCCCTCTCCTTCTCCCTGCCCCCATGTCCCCATTCCTGCTTCCTGGGATTGCCTCCGACACAGACGACCTGCAACCAGGTTCTTACTCTAGGATCTGCTTGCCGAGGTATTCAAAGACAGTGCCAGAGGAGTGTAACTGAGGCTGGATTATGAGCTGAGTGATTAGAAAGGGCTTCAAGGACCAGGAGACGTTTGAACCAGCAAAGGCTTTGCTGGACAAGCAGAGAGGGAAGTGAGGAGAAACGCGTTCCAAGGGGAGGCCCAGCGCGAGCGGCAGAAGGAAGGCACCCAGACGGTAAAAGGGACGGTAAGTTATTCCCTTTGGCCAGATCATGGGCTGCATGATCAACCCTGGAAAATGAGATGGGAAAATAGGGGGAGCTGGGACCCCCATGGGCTCAGATGTGCCACTGTGGAGTCTGAGCTTCATTCTGCCAATGGTGAGGATGGTATGATTTGGAGAAGCAGTTAAGGGGGGAATAAGGGGCTGGATGACAGATTTGGATGAAGACTGTCTGGGGAAGGTGGGCTGCCCAGGCTGCCGCCTCTGGAGTGGGCATCTTCACCATGCGATCCAACAGTGCTGTGGTGACCTGTGCCCTCTCCATGCCAGGCTCCAGGCTGGGTGCTCACAGAGTGCCTATGTGGCTGGCAGGTACGGCACAGCTCCTGGGCTCATGGATGAAGAGGCAGAATTGGTGGATACAAAGTTGCTACCCCCAGGCAGGCCAGAGATGCTGATCAAAAGTGCTCAGGTGGATGGGAGGTCATTTGAACTGACCCTGGAGGGGCATATCCCACTCTCCCCACAGCCAGGTGAGCTCCGGGTGGCTCCTGAGTGGAGTGCCATGAGCTTATTGTGGGGTTGGAGTCACCCTCCTTGTCTAGGGGTGGCTGAGACCAGCATGGACAACCCCAAAACACAGCTTAAGAGTAAAATAACTAACAGAACTTTAGAATTAAATTACATTTACTCTCATGTTTCATTTGCCCACATGACATCAAATGACCACGCTGTCTCTTTTCTCTCCATGTAAAGTGGCCCCATGTGGGGATAGCCCAGATGTGTGGCTATGGTGAGAGCAAGTTGTGGAAAGGCAGCCTAGGCTGTGAATCCCATGTCGGCCTCCTCACTCTGCCCGAATCCCCTGTCCCCCTCACCCCAACTGCCAGGCAGCACTGGTTTCCACAGCATCCATGCTCCCAGAAGAACTGGAGGTTGACTTTAGGAACTTCAAACTCAAACTTCCCATATTCACACATCCCCGTTTCTGAGCTGTTTTCTCTTCAAAAACATATTTCTTACTTTGAGGTGTGAGGTCTTCGTAAAGTGTCTTCTGAGCAATATGAATTCCACAGGTCATTAATAGGTGTTCCTTTAAAATAATGATTCACATTTGCTATAAACTGAATACTTCTGTCTCCTCAAAATTCATATGCTGAAATGTTAACCTCCCAGGTAATGGTATTAGGGGTAGGTGTTTTGTGAGGTGATTAGGTTACGAGGGTGGAACCTTCATAAAAGGATCAGTGCCTTAGGAGAAGAGATATGAAAGAGATCACTTCCTGTCTCTGCCCTCTGCCATGCGAGGAAACAGGAAGATGGCTGTCTGCAAACCTGGAAGCGGCTCCTCACTGGACACCTTGAATCTTGGACTTCTCTACCTCCAGAAACGTGAGAAATCACTGTTTGTTGTTTAAACCACCTCGTCTATGGTATCTTGTTACAGCAGCTCGAACTAAGATAAAATTTAGACAGCTTTACGAAATGATGTGTGGAGCAAAATCAAATGGGTTTCTTTACTACTGGACATGTCAGAGCCTTCCATGTGGGGCCTGGCACCAAGTGAAAACACAGGACCCCGTGTTCAGAAAGTAATAAGAATTGCAAGACCACAGAGCGTGACACTAGGTGCAGAGCCCTCCTGAGTTGGAGCCCGAGAGCCTGCACACATCTCACCCCTGTGCAGCCAGCCCTGCAGGATAAGCCAAAGTTGCTGTGCACACCTGCATATGCAGTGCATGCTCCAAGGATAGAAAAGAGGCACCAGACTGAGGTCACAACGTGTTCCTAACATATTCAACCACTGATTGACAGCCCTGCAGGACACACTTAGGGAAATCCTGCTTACATCTGAGTTCTTATTTTCCTCTAATTTCCAAGCTCCAATATTCAGACATACAGGGAAAATGAGTAGTTTCCAAGAACCCCACGGGACAGTCATACATAGAAAGGGAAGTCCCTTTTCATCTCCTAGATCCTTTTTGTCCGATAACTGGGTTTGTGTTTTTTATTTGGGGATTTTTCTGGAAAGTGAGGTCCACTGATAATTTCTGCTCATTCCTTATTTTGTTCCATCCTTTTAAATAAAGCCCAGCATCTCTGAACTATGAAAACAAATTCCAGGCAACAGTAGCAGGCAATTTACAGTGATAGATGAATATAACAAAAAATAGCACGCTTCAGCCGGGGATGGTGGGTAGTGTTTGTTCTTAGAATGCCAGCTCTGTTAAAGAACTGTCAGGCCTCTCCTCCTTACTCAGCCCATGCAAGAGGCCCCGTGACACCCCTAGGCCACTGGCTTCCCTGATTCTCTTTTCTCTGGTTATTTATGGCTGGGGAGGGAGTTGGGGTAGGAGATGAGGGACACAAGACTTAGCACTGAGTCACCTAAAAATGGGTGGAGTCAAGGCTGTTCCATTAACTCCCACTTTCCTCAGTGCCCTGCTTGGCTGGAGGGACCCCGCCCACATTATCTCCAGCTGCTCTAACTCAGAACTGCCAGGTCCGTGCCACTGTCATTTCTGGCCTCCCACTCTGTGCTCCTCCAGGCCTCAGAGTTAGCTCATGTTCTGCTCCTCTGTACCCGGTCCTCCTTCCCCATTGTCTTTGTTAGGATGCCCACCTCCTGAAGGAAGCCTACCGGTTTGTTTTGTTCTTTGAGACAGAGTCTTGCTCTGTCACCCACGTTGGAGTGCAGTGGTACAATCATAGCTCACTGCAGCCTTCAACTCCTGGGCTCATGCTATCCTCCTACCTCAGCCTCCCAAATAGCTGGGACTACACTAGTACCACCTCCATGCCCGCCTAAGTTTTTATTTTATGTACAGACAACGTCTCACTATGTTGTCTAGGCCTGTCTGGAACACCTGGCCTCAAGTGATCCTCCTGCCTCAGCCTCCCAACGTGCTGGGATTACAAGCCTGAGCCAGCATACCTGGCCAGGAAGTCTACTGTTTAGCTGGGAGCAGGCCGCATGCTGGTCTGGGCAGGCCAGCTCTTTGCATCTGGAGCTTACATCTCTGTTTACCACTGACACACACTGTGCACCTACTGAATGTACGTGCTGTGCGCTTATTGAGGGCCCCTGCATGCAAGGGTCCTGTGGACAATTTCTCATGAGGCTCGCAGCTCCCGCCCTTGAAAAGCCCGACTCTGGTGGGAGACAGGAGGCTAAAACTGACATGCAGAGCAGCCCACACCCCACCCTGGCTTAGCCCCTCCCAGGAATGTCCGTCATCTGCTGTTTACAACTTCAACTCCTCCGGGGGCCCTTTTAAGGCCCCTCAGCACCTGGCCTGATCTCTACCTCGCCTGTCCCTGCCCCTCCTTACCCCTAAGCTTGCAAGTTCCACCCTCCCTGCGGGCACTCAGCAGAGCCTCCCGCCTCCCCAGGCTCTCCCTGGGTGTTCTTCCCTCTCCTCCTGCCTGGAGGGCACCCTCTCCCCTTCCAAGGTGCACTTCAAGCATCCACTTCTCTAGGCAGCTTTTCACATCCCCACCTCCCCATCAGGTGAGGGTAACAGCTCCTCCCACCTCAGTGCCTCTGCTGGACCGACACAGGTCTCCAACACAGACCCAGCCAATGCCTCCCTGGCAGAAGTCTGTCTCTCCCGCCAGGCCACGAGCAACTGAAGGCAAGGGGGGTCTGTTCATGTTTCTTTCCCAAAGCCAGGGCCTGGCGGTGGCTACTCAATACATCAGTGATGCTCTGCATTAATAGCACAGATCCAGAGGAAGAAGAGAAGTGGGTTAAAGGGTGCCAACATACGGTAAGACAAAAGAAATAAGTTCAGTGTCCGATAGCAGGGTGGGGTGACTATACTTAACCAAAATGTATTGTACTCAGGTGATGAATACCCTGAATACCCCAATTCTATCACCACACACTATATACATGTAACCCATTTTCTCATGGGTTTTTCATAAATCTGCACTTTTTAAAAAAAGAAATAAGCAGTGTATTAATCTGTTCTCATGCTGCTAATAAAGACATTCCAGAGACTGGGTAATGTATAAAGAAAGAGTTTCAATGGACTTACAGTTCCACATGGCTGGGGAGGCCTCAAAATCATGGCAGAAGGTAAATGAAGAGCAAAGGCACATCTTACATGGTGGCAGGCAAGAGAGCATGTGCAGGGGAACGCCCCTTTATAAATCCATCAGATCTCATGAGACTTATTCACTACCACAAGAACAGAATGGGGGAAACTGTCCCTATGATTCAGTTATCGCCACCTGGCCCCGCTCTTGACATATGGGGATTATTACAATTCAAGGTAAGATTTGGGTGGGGACACAGCCAAACCATATCAAGCAGGTATGTGCAAAAAAAAAAAAAAAAATAGCGCAGATCCAAGCACCTTGGTCCCAAGCCCTGATCCCAAGGGGCAGGAGTGACTTTTCCAAGCTGGACCCCACCAAGG